>NC_142503.1:61627500-61940000 GCF_057876585.1 Rhinolophus sinicus | reverse complement strand
TTTTCTTCTTTTTAAGCAGATGACATGTACTCATCAGGCATATTCTGCCTTGGTCAAAGAGAATATCCGATATTGATGACTCTCCGTTTTCTTTTTCATGGCACATTTACCCTAGCCCCCAAAGCAACATTTTTGCATATATATTCAAAGACAACTATAATGCATACTTTTTTAGTATATGTGCTGCCGAAGCGAGCACAATATATACTTTTTGAAATAATAACAGTGATGATTTTAAAACATTTAGAATAAACTTATCACATAGAATTTAGTAAGTTAATTGGCATCCCAGAGAACATTTATGGTCATGAGGTGTATTCTAGAAGCTAAGTGATCTGTATTTCTGGTTGTACATGGTAGCTTGCCAAAAAAGCGTATCATGGACTAATCAATTGAGGTTTTAGGATCCTGTGACACTGGCCTGCCTGTAAATAAGTTGCTTTATTTTTTCTCTTTTTATTCCTTGTTTTTTGCAGATTTATTCTGTTCTTTATACCAGCTTCTTAACAGTGTTTTAAAGTTTCATATTATCATGTTGTATGCTGATAGTTAAAATTTTTCCTCTTGATTTATCATAAAAGGAATTCTCTAAGGACTTCTATTTTAATTTTCCTTTTAAAATAGTTATGTCTTAATTCTTTTTAAAGGACAAATATTTAAAAATGTCTCTAATATATGCATATTTATTTTCACATTCTTTATTTTTTCTTTTTCTTCCCTCACTCTTATATTTTTCTTTACTTTTTAATATTTTGTAATGGCTGCAGCTATGCTATAGACATGACCCAAAAGAGTCTCTCTTACAAATGAGCAAAGGTAAAGCCTTATTCCTTCAATTTCTCTCTAACAGATCTTTCAGTCAGTTGAAGGATGGCCTCTTAAAACCTGTTGCTCTGGTAACACGTGGGCTAACTTTCCTTAATGTACTTCCTGCTGTGCAGATGTCATACCCAGTCTTTTGGAAAAGATAATGTTTTCTACTCGTATAGCTACCCACTTTAAAACCTGTGATTTCTGAAATATTTGTTGGCTTTTGGACAAACAGTGATGATGGAGAACCAAGAGTTAGGATAGTTCCATCTGAGGAATGATTTTCCATATAGGACACCTAGTCTAACCTTGCTGATAATCCAGGCGGTGGTAAAAGTACTCATGGGAGGCGGACCAATAGAGGTTCTAAGTCAAACTGTTGCTATAGCTTTTCCACCAGCCTGGCTCTAATTTAGTTATTTCCTGGGTGATCCTCTTTACCTGGTAGGATCATGGGAGTGTCTTTTGGGTATAAGCACCTCCTAACTCATTTTCTTCATGATTTGGATTAAGAATATATTTATGAATATTAAATAAAGAAAATGAAAATCTTGCTACTAGGAATTACATGATTTTAGAATATGCAAATAGGATTTATTTTCTCTAAAATATTTCACTGTAATATTGCCTTTTTAAATGTTAAATTGAGAAAGCCTTTAGTTTGTCATTTCTTATATTAATTTTATTGGAAATTCTTCATTTTACTTGTCATTGAGTGAATAATATTCCATCTTAGAGAAGACTTAGTGTGTAATAAGGAGACTCATTACAGTATGAAACATGTAAGGCACGGTATTAAAAGACCTGGATCTGCATTCTCAGTCTATTAATTTACTATCCAGGTGACTTTGGAAAAATCAGTTAACCTTTCTTATCTTTAGCTTCTTCATTTGTGAAATAGGAGTGATGATATTACCTTACGGGATTATTGTGAGACTCAAATGAGATATTTGTGAAGGTGCTTTATCAAGTATAAAGTAATACACAAGTATTATAATTATAAGTAATAGTATGTTATTTTACTTGCGTATTTGGTAACTAATTTTCTAAGGGCCATCCAAGGTTTAAGAGGCAGCAACAGTAAGTCACATTGCTTACTTAAATTCAAATTCCAAATCTTCCTCTTACTAAAAGTATGACTTAACCTCTCTCAGCCTCATTTTCCTCTTCTATGAAATAAGAGTTATTTTATGGAAGAATTCCTTTTCTATAATATAAATACCTGTCTATAGGGTTGTTGTGACAATTGAATTAGATAATCTGTATAAAGTGTTTGGCCCGTTCAGTATGTGCTACCTGTCATGATGATCATCACGATCATTAGATTAAAAAAGGAAGCTTTTTTCCTAAATTAAAAACCATATTACCATTTATCAAGTAGTAAACTATCAAATCGGCTTCACTCTGTTGTGAAGTATCAATGCAATTAATTTAATTTTTCCTTAGTGGTGAATACATATGTAAATGCAATGATACAGTTTTACTCAGTTACAAAAGTTCATTGACATGGTACTTATTTCAGACAGTAGATATTCCTAAGTTGTGTGCATACAGTATCTTGGCAAATATAATTATATTTTGAGTACAGTAAGGAAATTCAGAAAATAACTGCTGAAAATAAATCATTGAATAATAAAGGACCCTTTGAAATGTGATTGTTCACTAATTTATTCATTCTTAAAATCAATTTTCACAATAAATAAAGAAATCTGGCTACATTTATGCTCACTAATAATTTGTGAGAATTAATTAATTATATAATCTGTTTTACAGGAGTCACCAAAATGATCAAAGCAGCAGCCTTAAAGAATTATTAATAGTTTAAACATGCTGGAAATAATGAATTCAATCAAGTAATTTCTTTAGGTAAATGCCTAATGTAAGGTAAAGTCTGACTAAAAGACTGGAGGTTTTTTTTTTTTTGTTTGTTTGTTTGTTTTTAGTTTATTGGGATGACAATTGTTAGTAAAATTACATAGATTTCAGGTGTACAATTCTGTATTACATCATCTATAAATCCCATTGTGTGCTCACCACCCAGAGTCAGTTCTCCTTCCATCACCATATATTTGATCCCCCTTACCCTCATCTCCCACCCCCCACCCCCCTTATCCTCTGGTAACCACTAAACTATTAAGACTGGAGTTTTGAAAACTCATGAATAACTAAAAGATTGTGTGATTTTTCTTGTGAACTGATAAATTTAGCAAGATCTAGGGTAGTGGAATAGTTGAGATTAACTTGTAATATTCAGGTTAAAAATTTATGTTCTTCCTCTCTTCCATGGAAGGCATGACTTATACCTCTTATAGTTCAAGAATGATTGCTTTCACGTTTTTTGTGTTAATATTTTGGTGAAGTGTACAACATAAAAATGAATTCAATGATTGATGACTGTTATGCAGTCCAACACTGATTTCCACCAGTCGAAATGTTGCGGTTTTGGTTTAATTACAAGGGGAGTCTGAAGCTCATGGTTTCTGTGACAACCCAAGGTCAGATGACCTGGATATGTCCTGCCAAGCTGTTCCTGTGGAATAAATAGGCTGTTTGTAAACAGGATGGCTAAGCATTCTCTCACAAGATTTTGAGTTCACAAAGTATGAAGCAACTGGGTAAAAGGTCAAAGGTGAAAGGTAATAAGCCATTTTGGGTCTGTTCTTTTGTGGAGCCTTTGGTTGCCTTTTAGGCTGAGGCCTTGGAAATAGTTCACACACAGGCCTTTTGCCAAAAGACTACTGAGAGTTGGCTCAGGCAGAATTCTATTACAAAATCCTCTTCTTTCTCTCACTTTCTCTTTCTGTCTTGTGTCCTGATGTCAGAAATTTATAAAAATGCAAGGAATTTTATAAAAACTAAATGTATAAATGAAGCAAACAAATCCTTGGTTACATAAAATAAATTTAGAATAACTTTTCTTTTATGGACAGAGGTCTACAAGTTGAATTTATTATGACAAATACTTGCAAAATTGATTGCAAAGTACATTTTAGAAAAAGAGTAAGTATATCAAAATAATGAAGAAGATTACAAATCTTGGAAGAAAAACTCAGGGCAATTCTAGGATTTTTTAAGAGGCAGTATATATCTATTCCACTTAAACAACCAGAAACAGGCAGTCTTTAAACAATCTAGTGAGATATTTTAATTAATGAGCTCTTCTATTATTATATGTTATGCTATTGAGTGGTAAGATTTGCTGTGTATTATCACGTATTAATAAAAAGGTATAATTAGGCTCCTCAACATTTCTTGTCTTCCTTTAGATTTATTGCTGTTGTTCTTCTTGCTCAGAGTAAGAAGAATGCACTCCAGGAATAGAAAAAAACAAAGTGAATGTTAGATTTACCTTCTCGGGCATTAAAGCTTGGCTTGAAGAATCTTCGTCATTTCCTTGGCTATCATATTTGTCTATGTTTGTTTTCTAGTTTGTTTTCTTTTGTTTGTACACTACTACAGAGTTACAACTTTTACCTTGGTCAATTTTGATGTATTTTTCATCCTAGGATTTGAAATACTTTATTAATAAAGATGTAGGGCACTAGATCTTCTTACAATAAAAAAAGTGGGGCAAGGGACAATGAAAAGATGGCAAAAGAACCATTCCCAAACATAAAGTATGAGCCATAAGCCATTTTAACTGTAAATACACTTCTTTGGGATGGTAGCAATGACAAGAAATCACCCAGATAAATGGAAAAATAAAATATCCCATAAGAAATTAGTGTTAGTCCTAGTGAAAACCAAAAGCATGCAGTTTGAATCATAACCAGTGATACCTTGGCTGTCATTATTTAATTGTATTAATGAGGATAGGTGTGGAATGGGTGGGACTTTTCAGTATGTTTAATAAAGTCTGATTTCTTTTTTCCTTGTAGAACAATGAAACAAAACCATTTGTCTTTCAACCAGAATTTTTCTGAGAATATCTTAATTCACAGGTGGTTTTTGTCTTTGTTTTCTTCAGAAAGCTCTAAAAGAAAAATATTTCCTTGAAGTTTGGGAAGTCATTTGCCATTATTTTCCTTTCCTTGAATTTCTTGATATCAAGAATACTGCTGCAAATATGAGGTATTTTATATATATGGCGATAAACAGGTTTCTCTTCTCTGTTTTTTGTTAAATAGAATAAGTTCATTTTCCTTTATTTATTGACTTCAACCAGACTGTTTCGACAAATTAGAAAATGCCAACTTTTAAAAGAATGTATGTAAAATGTTTACGCAGATCTTCACTTCTTTTTCTCATGCAAAAGTTATTAAAGAAAAACTTGAAAAAGGTTCACTCCTTAAAAATTAAATTTAAGAAAATTAACCATGGACAAGTCACAGAGCCTCTCTGAATGTATTTTCTTATATATAAAATGAAGGCTAAAACTTGATCTTTAATGTTTCTCCCAGCTCCATGTTATATTGTATCTGGCCAAACACTGTTTCTAGTCTCTGACTTGCTATCGAATTTGGCATTTCTGTCATTTTTCTCACTGAATTGCACGCAATGTTAGGGAGAATGTAAATCAGGCCCTGAGGTATGGAAAATGCCATGAATCCATTTTCAAAGGGCAGTTAGCATTGTATCCCCTTGCTTGCCTGTTTCCTTTTGCCACTCTTACTACTATTAAAGTTGTTACCTTTGGTCCTGCTGCTACTGCTTTGAGTGAGAGGCAAAGACTAGGCTGATGAGGCCAGCAAGCAGGACCTCTCTAAGGCCTAAAGGAGAGAGCCAGCTGGTCCCTGGTGAAACCAGAGATTCTCATTCCTGGCACAGAAATCTCTACTTAAGAGCCATTCATTGTAAGGGGGGAAGGGACTGGTAGATGAGGGTAAGTGGGATCAAATATATGGTGATAGGAGGAAAACTGACTGGCTGGTGAACACACAATGTGATACATAGATGATGTATTACAGAATTTTGAAACCTATGTAACTTTACTAACCATTGTCACCCCAGTAAACTTTAATTTTAAAAAAAAGAGCATGATGGAAATGACCATTTAAAACCCTTCAAATCATGCAGGCCTTCTGATCTAAATTAAAAGTACAGATATTAGGGTGCTTCCATATCTTGGCTATTATGAGTAATGCTGCAAAGAACATGGGGGTATAGATGTCTCTTTGATATCCTGTTTTCATTTCCTTTGGATATATGAAGTTCAGACAATTAAGTTCATGAACCCATCCTAGAAAAAGTGCTGCATGCTTCATTGCTGAATATCACTATGGTCACCTTAGAAGTTCTCCCCTTGGGAAGCTATGCACCCATGCCAGAGCCTAGTCCACCCTTCAAAGCAATTTTGTAACTCTTTTTCTGGAATGGCCATCAGAGCTGTTGTCATATTACCCTTGATGTCCTGAATGTCATCAAAATGTCTTCCTTTCAATATTTCCTTTATCTTTGGGTAAAGAAAGAAGTCATTCGGGGCCAGATCAGGTGAGGAGGGAGGGTGTTCCAATACAGTTATTTGTTTACTGTCTCAAAACTCCCTCACAGACAATGCCGTGTGAGCTGGTACAGTGTGAGCTGATGAAAGAGCCATGAATTGTTGGTGAAAAGTTCAGGTCATCTAACTTTTTCACACATCTTTTTCAGCACTTCCAAATAGTAAACTTCATTAACTGTTTGTCTAGTTGGCACAAATTCATAATGAATAATCCCTCTGATATCAAAAAAGGTTAGCAACATCATTGCAACAAGTTTGCAAACTTAACTGTCAGACTTTGTATACCCAGAAGTGGGATTGCTGAATCATATGGTAATATTTAATTTCTTAAGAACCTTACATACTGTTTTCCACAGTGGCTGTACCAATTTACATTCCTACCGACAGTGTACAAGGGTCTTTTCTCCACATCCTGGCCAACATTTGTTATATCTTGTCTTTTTTATGTTAGCCATCCTAACAGGTGTGATGTGATATCTTATTGTGGTTTTGATTTGCATTTCCCTGATGATTAATGATGTTGAGCACATTTTCATGTACCTGTTGGCCATTTGTATGTCTTTGGAAAAATGTCTAATCACTTCCTCTGTCCATTTTTTTTAGGAGATAGTTTGTATTTCTGCTACTGAGTTATGTGAGTTCTTAATATATTTTGGATATTAGCGCCTTATCAGATATACCTTTTGCAAATATATTCTCCCATCTCATAAGTTGCCTTTTCATTTTGTTAATCGTTTCTTTTGCCTAGCAGAATCTTTTAATTTTGATGTAGTACTACTTCTCTACTGTTGCTTTTTCTTGCCTTTGCTTTTGGTTTCAAATCCAAAAAATCGTTGCCAAGACTGTAGTTAAGGATCTTACTCCCTATGTTTTGTTCTAGGAGTTTTATGGTTTCAGGTCTTACGTTCAAGTCTTTAATCCATTTTAAGTTGACATTTGTGTATGGTTTAAGATATGGTTCAAGTTTCATTCTTTGCATGTGGTTCTCTGGTTTTTCCAGCATTACTTACTGAAGAGACTGTCCTTTACCCATTTTATATTATTGACTCCTTTGTTGTAAATTAAGTGACCATATATGCATGGGTTTATTTAGGGCTTTCTGTTCTGTTCCATTGATGTGTGTCTGTTTTGATGCCAGTTCCATACTGTTTTGATTACCATAGCTTTGTAATATAGTTTGATATTTTGTAGGGAGCATGATACTTACAGCTTTGTTCTTTCTCAGGATTACATTGACTGTCCAAGGTCTTTTGTAGTCCCATACAAATTTTAGGATTGTTTTTTCTATTTATGTGACAAATGCCATTGGAATTTTGATAGGCATCACATTGAATCTGTAGCTTGCGTTGGGTAGTATAGATAGTTTACCAATAGTAATTCTTCCAATCTATGAGCATAGAATATCTTTCCATTTATTTGTGTCTGATTCAGTATTATATAGTTTTCAGTATGTAGATCTTCCACCTTGTTGGTTAGGTTTATTTCTTGTTATTTTATTCTTTTTGATATTATTTTAAAGGGAATTATTTTCTTTATTTCTAAAGGTTTGTTGTTAGTGTACAGAAATGCAACTGATTTTTGCATATTAATTTTGTATCCTGCAACCTTACTGAATTCGTTCATTAGTTTTAATAGTTTTTTGGTGGAGCTTTAGGGTTTTCTATATATATCATGTCATCTGCAAATAGAGACAGTTTTACTTCTTCCTTTCCAATTTGAATGTGTTTATTTATTGTTCTTGCCTGATTGCTCTGGCTAGGACTTCCAGTAAAGTGGTGAGAGTGGTCATCTTTGTCATGTTTCTGATCTTAGAGAAAAGCTTTCAGGTTTTTATTTATTTATTTATTTATTTCCCATTGAGTATGATATTAGGTGTGACTTGTCATATATGGTCTTTATTATGTAGATGTATGTACCTTCTATATCGAGTTTATGAGAATTTATATCATGAATGGATGTTGAATTTTTCATCTGCTTTTTCTGCATCTATTGAGATTATTACATGATTCTTATCCTTCATTTTGATAATATTGTGTATTATGTTGCTATATTTGTGGATGTTGATTCATCCTTGCATTTATGGAATAAATCCCACTTGACCATGGTGTATGATCCTTTTAATGTATTGTTGAATTTGGTTTGCTAATATTTTGTTGAAGATATTTGCTTCTATGTTCATCAGTGATATTGGCCAGTAATTTTCTTTTCTTGGTATCAGGGTAATGATGGCTTTATATAATGAATTTGAATATAATGAATTTGAAAGTATTTCTTCTTCTATTTTTTGGAAGATTTTGAGAAGGTTTGGTATTAATTACTCTTTAAATGTTGGTAGAATTTACCAAAGATGCCACCTGGTCTTGGACTTTTTTTGTTGGGAGGATTTTGATTACTGATTCAATCTCCTTACTAGTAATTGGTCTGTTCAGATTTTCTATTTCCTTATGATTCCATCTTGGTAGGTTGTATGCTTCTAGGAATTTATCCGTTTGTTCTAGGTTGTCCAATTTGTTGACATAATTTTTCAAAGTTGTCTTTTAAGATCCTTTGTATTTATGTGGTATCAGTTGTAATGTTTCCTCTTTCATTTTTAATTTTATTTGTTGGAGTGTTCTCTTTTTATTTTTTGGTAAGTCTAGCTAATGGTTTGTCTATTTTGTGTATCTTTTCAAAAACCAGCTCTTGGCTTCACTGATCTTATCTGTTGTCTTTTTATTTTTTTATTTTCTATTTCATTTTTTTTTTGTTCTGGTCTATGTTATATCCTTCCTTCTAGTAACTTTGGACTTAATTTGCTCTTCTTTTTCTGGTTCCTCTAGGTATAAAGTTATGTTGGTTATTTGGTCTGCTTGATGGTGTTCCATAAGTCCCTTAAGCTATCTTCACTCTTTTTTCATTCTTTTTCCCTTTTGCTCCTCTCATTGGATGAATTTCACCACCCTGTCTTCACTGATTGTTTCTTTCACTTCATCTAGTCTGCTGTTGAACCCCTCTATTGATTTCTTCCTGTGTTTCCCTGAAAATAAGACCTAGCCGACAGTCAGCTCTAAAGCATCTTTTGGAGCAAAAATTAATATAAGACCCGGTCTTATTTTACTATAAGACCGGGTGTTATATAATTTAAGACCCAGTCTTATATTAATTTTTGCTCCAAAAGACGTATATGATCCTGCTTCCAGATGTATCCCAGCCTGTTTCCAGTTCTGGCCAGGTCAGTTCCTCTGTAGCACAGCTCAATGTGTTAGGTTTTTTTTTTTTTTTTTTTTTTTTAGTGTCCATCAATGAATGGATAAAGAAGATGTGAAATATCTGTATCTCTATCTCTCTCTATTTCTTTATATTTATGTCTGTCTATATCTCTTATATATCTATATCTATATTATATCTATATACCTATATCATTTAATTTCCACACACAATGGAATATTATTCAGCCATGAGAAGGAAGGAAATCCTGCCATTGGTGACAACATGGACCTTGAGAGCGTTATGCTAAGTGAAATAAGCCAGACAATGAAAAACAAGTACTTTATGGTATCACTTATCTGTGGAATAAACAAACCAAGAAACAAATTTCAAGCTCATGGAATCAGAGAGTGGAAAAGTAGTTACCAGGGGCTGAGAGGTGGGAGAAATAGGGAGAGATGGATAAAAGGCAAAATCTTTCAGCTATAAGATGTATAATGTCTAAGATAATGTAAAACCTGGGGAATATAGATGATAGCACTGTTAAAAAAATGTACAGATATTGGAATCCAAATTTTAGTTTGTCGTTTATGACTTGTATGATTTATTTTTGCGCAAATAATTTAACATGTTTGAGCCACAGTTTTTAATTTGTAAAATGGACATAGGGCTAATGTAAGGATACAATGAGTCAGTTTGTGTGAAAACACTTAGTAAGCTATAAATCTTATTCCAAAGTTGCCTGCTGTTTTTGCTAAGTGTGAAAGTTGTGACTATTTGTACCAAATAGTTAAAGAAAATAAGTTTTCCCCTTTTTCTACAATGTAGCAATTTATTATTTATATTTTCTATTAACCGATTATATGAATAAATGTGAAGTTAGAGTTTTAGTATCATGTAATTTCAGTTCTAAACTGGGAGCTAGGACATGTGGATCCATAACATCTCCATAGTATGAGTTAATTTCTGTTATTGAAAATGAGGCATTGTATGATTTAATAATGCACCCGTGATTACTTTGGCCTTGACTCCCCAGGAAAAGAGAAGTACAGTAGAGAATTGTAGGTACTTTGAAGTAAATAAACTATTAAGAAAATAAAAGAGGATATTTAATTGTTTTGGCACAGTCTCTTTGTCAGTTAAGATAATTGCCAGATTTTTCACTATTTCTGTAACCTAAGTGTTACTGAGTTACACTTACCTACCTAGTGGTAGGTCCTAATCGATTTTACGCTTCTTGTTGCCTTTATATTTCTTCTAGCATATAGGTGTTGGTATTTGGTCCCTTTAAGCATCAGTATCGTTCCCAGTAACTTTGCTGAGCCCCATACCTTTGACACAGGACTGTTTCAGGAAATTTTATTCCTTCTTATTTTTCCAGGAGTAATAACAGCTTTAGCAACTATAATTTGCATTATATGAGAAATAATCACACACACACACACATATACACATACATACATATAATTTTCTTCTTCTTCGTTACTCATATTGTATTTTGAATTGTACTAAGGCAAAAACAAGATTGTTATTTATGTTGTTCATTTTTTATTGATCTTTTTAGTAAAAAAATATTTTTTAAGGGATTGAATTAGTTATATCTTCACTCTTTGAGTTTATAAATACATGAAGTATAGCATATTTCAAATTTATACTGTTGAATTGTTCCTCTCAATGGGTATTTAGAGGATACCAAATATAAAACTTATAAGCACAATTGACCCTGGAACAATACAGGGGTTAAGGTTACCAACCCTTGCACAGTTGAAAATCCACATATAACTTTTGACTCCCTAAAAGCTAAACTATAATTGTCAGCTGGTATCCAGGGAGATTGGTTCCGGGACCCCCTGTGGATATCAAAATCCAAGTATCCTCAGTTCCCTAACATAAAATGCATACTGTTGGCCCTCTGCATCTGTGGATTCTCACCTGTAGATGAAAAATACTGTTTTTCATCCATGGTTGGTTGAATCTGCAGATGCGAAACCCAGTGATATGGAGGGCCAATGGTATATGTATTGAAAAAAAATTCATGTATAAGTGGAGCCATGCAGTTCAAACCAATGTTATTCAGGGGTCAACTATATTATCATTTCATCTGTTTATTGATGAAGTATTGCAACTTTTCCAATGCTTGATTTTTTTTGGTAATTTACATTCTTATTTTGGTCAAAGAAATATAAAAATCATGTCATTTTTTTTTTTTTTTAACTAGGAATTTGTAGGAATTTCATTTTGCCACAGAGGGGGAATACTGTATTATTATAATGTTTCAGCTATGACTATCATCTACATTTTGCTCATTTAAACAATTTCCTTTGTTTTTGATGGAAAATGAGAACTTATTTAGATTCAATAGCATCTCCATCACATTAACTGCAAATCCACTTAAAATTTTTCTTGTAGTTCATAGGATGAGAATCTGGCCCTAGATGAAATACTTTCCAATTTAGATCAAGGAATCTTTCTTTCAGTAGAACTTGTATATTTTTCTTGTTGAATAAAAAAGGAGAATATTAATACAATAAAATTAATTTTGTTTGATCTTATTAAAATTTCAATGATTAGTCTACTTGTCTAGGAACTTTCCTTTGGATATTTGAGCATGGTGAATATGCGAAGATGAGACTGTGGATTTGATGACTTTTTCTGAGTGGATTTGTCATTCTTTTCTTCAGAAATAGGACAATATGGAAGTATTATTAATAAAAAGTGGAGACTAGCTAAAACGAATTTGTTTTCAACCTTAAAAGATGCAAAAGTAAACAACTGAAAACTAAAATTTTAGCTTTTGAAAAGGTGGAAACGATTATAATAATATGTACATAGGTAGTTTGGCTTTTAAATAGGTAGACTATATTTTCTTTTCATTGTATGTGATTTACATGGAGTTTAATAGGATCTATATATTACTATAAATAATAATGAATGTGAATTTGTCTCTTAAAAACCCTATGATTCTTTTTTTTCCAAACTTGAAAATTGACTAATATTTTTTAACATTGAGATTTTAGATAGATACAGTCATACTCAATTTGTCTTTCTATAAATAGAGAGGAGTTTTAAAATCTTGGCTAGGAGAAATGTCAGTTTGTACTTAGTCATCATACATAGATGACTAATATTCTAGAAATTATTTCTCTTCATTTAAACTTCTAAATGATATTTTAGTCTGATTTTGAAACCACAGTGTATTGTATTTTAAGTGTTATGTTGAACAAAATATGTAGTAACAGTTGTTATAAAGTCCTTTCCTATAAAAAATAACACATTTCTTGTAATCAAGTTGGATATTTTACTTTATGTCAAACATTAAGAATTACTGGGCAATAGCAATGGACATGGGACTCTAACATGCATGTCTAAATGGTATTGTTTTAGAGGTCTTTCCTTCGGAAAGTTTAATATACATGTATGTATACTTTCATGTTCTTTAATGGGGATGCAATATTAATTAACAAGTAAATTATTACCAAAATATACAGTGTAGAAACAGAAATTAAGGGTCTTCTCAGCAGCATAAAGTGTGGACTGTTTTTTGAGTATATCTTTACTTCCACACATGTCAATATTAGTGTTCCTATATATCTTTATGCTTTATATTTTAATGACTTATACAATGGATTGACATCATACATTTACCTTACATATACACAGATTTGACCAAAGAGAGAAATTAAAATATTCCCCTCAATGAATGTGTGCTGAGAATGAATGTGAGATGTAAATCTTTTGTTCTTGTTAATCTAATTTCTTTCTGGTGTGCTGGTCTGAATGTACTTCTGAGTATATATATAGTCTTTAAACTAAACATATATATTATATATATATTTGTAATATAAATATGTATATATAATATACATATTATATATATATAATACGTATATAAAATACAATATGAAATGCAATCCAACTAATTCATGTGGTACTCAACCAAAGAAAAATGATAACTGGCTATGAGAGAAAGTATGTTGGTCTTTAGTGATACATTGCCCTAAAGGATTTTGACCGTATGCAAATATTCCTTATCTGCTGACTTTCGATCTGAATCCCTGAGAAAGAGGTCACTTAAGTAGTGATTTTTTTGTTTAATAAAAAACAATAGTCTACTAGACTATTTAATCTACTGTAAATCCACTTGAATGGATTTCTGCACCAGCCTGTATCGTCGTGATGATTTCTTAAATGCATATTGTAGGGAGCCTGAAGAAGCATAATAACTGTGGGTTAAATTATCAGCTATGATATTGATGCCCTTAAGCCCAGTTTCTTTACTGCTACCGTCCTACATTTGTGTGTGAATATTTTGTTTTTATGCAGTGTCCAACGTGTTTCAACATGCATAACATTTAATCTTGCCTGTCATGTAATTGATACTAAATATTTGAGGAGTAAATGAAAAACTGCATCACATACCTATAATGGTTTTCATTTTAAAGATAGTGGAACTGAAGTACAGATGAAGAAAAATGTATTGCTTTAGAATGAAAATCTCTAGGTTCATATCCCATTTCTGAAAATATGTGCCTTTGGAAAGTCCCTGTCTTTTTGAGTCTCTATTTCTCATCTGTAAAATGGAGATCTTACCCTACTTGAGGGTTATTGGGAGGATTGAATGAAATCATTTATGTGAAAATGTTTTGAACTGTAAGGTTCATAACAAATATAAAGTTAGTATTACAGTATTCTAATATACTACCAGTTGTAAATCCATCAGTTTAATAACATATTGGAAAAGAACTGTTTGGTGCTCCTTCTTCTGTTTCTACACAGCTCAGGTCTAGAGACACAGTAGTAGTAAGTGTACTTACTACTAAGTCTGTACCACATTGCTAATATTTATCATAAATGCAATTTTGCAAAGCTCTTGTTCTTATGAGCTCAAGATTCAAAGGTCATTTTATGTCTGTAATATATTGTAGAACTCCTTTCTACAGTATATTTCTACAGTATAAAGAATGAATGTTTCTTTTCTTTCTTCCCCTAGTTGAAACTTATTCAGGTTTGTAAAGTACAAAAAAAGTTATAAAATAGGTCACCTACACAGTTTCATTCTTTCTGTCTTAATCCCAGAATGTGGGATAAAAGTCTTGATGACCAACTTATTTATTTCATTCATCTTTTCTGAAAAGAAGAATGTAAACTTGATTAGTTATGATGTTTAAGTTTTTATGACAGGTGTGTATGAAAATAAATTACCTAATTATTATTGCCCTTTAACATTCTAAATCTATATGAATAAAGTACCTGCTTCAGAGTTCTTAAATTTATTTCCCTTTCTGATGAGATTTTTGAGGATATTCTGCAATTGATTTTTTTTGGTTTTAAATATCTAATTCAATGTACTTTGTAACAATAGTATCACACCCTGAAAACTACAGTAAACAAATAAACAAACCAAAATTAAGCCATCATGGTGGCCAGATAGCTCAGTTGGTTAGAGCGTGGTGCTGGTAGAACCTAGGTTGCCGGTTTGATCCATGCATCGACCACTGTGAGCTGCAGCCTCCTAAAAAAAAAAAACAAAGAAAAATAAAAAACGAAGTCTTCATAGTAGAAAATATAAAATGAAAGTATATAATCAAATAAATGAGAAAAAAAACTTTTGAGAATTGTAGAGGACTAACAGGAAATATCCCCACTGTGTTTTTTACTTGGTGTTTTTTTTCTTTCAGTGAAAACCTTATCAGCTGCAGAGAGTTGTTGTTTTCTTTGAACTAAGGTCAGGTTTCTCTGAAATCAGATTTTGTATTCCCAAGGCTCCGTTCTGCAATGCCAGCACAAACATACATTAGCAGCTGTACAACACTTTAAAGAGTTAGCAGCTTCCATACAATGTGCCTTGGGGAAGACCTGTTGGGATTGAGGTAATTAGGTATTCTGTTTCCTTCTTGCATTCAAGGATTCACTTATTTCCACAAGTTTGGGAAGTTCTTGTCGACTATTTGTTTGAATATACTCTCTGTTCCTGTTTCCTTCTCCTTTTGGTATACCCTTTATGCTTATGTTGCTCTTTCTAATGGAGTCAGAAAGTTCTTGTAGAGTTTTCATTTCTTTTAACTCTCAAGTCTCTCTCTTCTTCCATGTGTGTTGAACAGAAACTTCTCCCAAGAAGACATACAAACGGCCAACAGACATGAAAAAATGCTCAACTTCACTAGCTATTAGGGAAATGCAAATCAAAACTAAAATGAGATACCACCTCACACCTTTGAGAATGGCTATCATCAACAAGACAAATAATAAGTATTGGAGAGGTTGTGGAGAAAAAGAAACCCTCATATACTGTTGGTGGGAATGTAGATTGGTGCAGCCGCTATGGAAAGCAGTGTGGAGTTTCCTCAAAAAATTAACAATAGAATTACCATGTGACCAGCAATCCCTCTCCTGGTTATCTATCCAAAAACTCTGAAAACACTTATCTGTGAAGATATATGTACTTAGATGTTCATTGCAGCTTTATTTTCGGTGGCCAAGACATGGAAACAACCAAAGTGTCCTTCCATAGATGACTGGATAAAGAAGATGTGGTATATATACACAATGGGATACTGCTCTGCCATAAGAAAAGATGAAATAGTGCCATTTGTGACAACATGGATGGATCTTGAGATTATTATGCTAAATGAAATAAGTCAGACAGAAATAGTTGAGAACCATATGACTTCACTCATATGTATGATATAAAACTGAAAGCAAAAAGGGAATAAGACAAAGAAATGAAAACTCATAGACACGGGCAACAGTTTAGTGGTTACCAGAGGGTAAAGGTGGAGGGGGGATGGTAAAAAAGGGTATAGGGGTATAAAATATGGTGATGGAAGAAAAAGAACTGACTCTGGGTGGTGAGCACATAATGTGACATATAGATGATATATTATAGAATTGTATACTTGAAACCTATGTAATTTTACTAACCATTGTCACTCCAATAAATTTAAATAAAAAAAAAAAGAGTTAGCAAGAAGGTATCAAGCTATTACTCCATTTTAGGGAGGGGATAAAATAAGACAGTAAAGACACTTCATGAAAAGTATACATAAAATAATATGAATTAATTGAAAAAGATAGCATTATATCAGTGAGAGATTCAGGGAAGTATTCCCATTATATTTTTCTATAAACAAATTTGTAATGGTTTGTATTAACTGTGTAATTGAGAAAATCTGCTACCAGGTGTCTTTTTCTAGTTTGGTAGATAGGTGCTATTCTAGTGAATCTTTTGGCAACTAGTGCATTGTGCAATGAAAGAAATATAATAATTCTAAGTAAAATAGTAAGATCTTTTGCTTGGATGTAAAGGACTCAGATTATTCTGTTCTAGTTTCTAAACTTCACCGAGATAAATATACTGCTAATTTAATACTTAGTATTGCTGCTGTGCATTTCAAGTATCCTTAACTTGATATTACTGTTTGAGATGCAAGGAAAAGATGAAGAGTCAGAACATATGGGTTATAGTCCTGGCATTTCTACTTATTAGTTTTATGTCTTTCACAATTCACTTCTTTTAACTCGCAGGGTTGCTATGTAGCTTAAATGAGAATTTATTTAAAAATTTATTTTTAATTGTAAAGTACTATTAGATAGATATATCATCTAAAATACTTTCTTTTGAATGGAAGGTGTATAAAAAAAGTACAAATGTAAGTTATTTATTGTTATTTCTATTTACTAATATTCATATGAGATATACGAACTGTCATCCTTATTAGGTAGGGTGAATATTCTTGAAAGGTCAACTGCTTCTTCTATTGTCAGTAGAGGATTAGAGAAAAGTTTAATATAGGACATAGATTTCAGGTCATATATATCTCGTATTTAAAATTTCTTTCAGATCTGGAATCTTGCAATCTTACTTTTTGACCTTGTTGTTTACCTGTAGACTACATATAAAAATACCCTGAGTGTGTATTTGTGTATATTTATTTACATGTGATGCACGTATATGTTGTATCTGAGTGTACCAAAGTCCTGTATTAGGCATACTAAGAGTTAATTCCTTTTGAAGCAAAAACTTTGTTCATTTATTCATTTTGTGCTGTTATTTGTGTCAGGTACAATTTAATCTCCCAGCTCCAATATTTGACCACATTAATTATGAAAACTTGGCTGTCAATTTTTTGGTTGCATGATTATTGGTTTCTGTTCATATTATGTGCCTTTTCAATAGATCCTCAAAAATCTTCACTGGATGTAGATATTGATAAGGATCTATTCTGTTTTCAGTTTATTACCTTAACTTCAACTATAGATTAAAGAGACAAAATTTGTATATAAAACAAAAGAGATGAAAATGGTGTATTTCTTAGGTGCACAGCTGCAGTTTGAGGAGAATCTTCTGGCATTATTTCCATTCCATCACCTGTTTAGTGAGGCCTGACTTATACATAGCAGACAGAAGAGATGTTCTAAACGTGAAAGAAACAATATTTTTGTTAATATCACCCATTGATTAAGTTGATTAACACATATTTATTGACCATTTATTCTCAGATACAATGCTAGATGCTGACGATAAAATAGGGGTAAATTATAATTACTTATAATCTAGTGAAGGAGATGGACATTAATCAGATAATTTCAGAATTAAATTTAAAATTAAAGCAGTTATAAATACTAAGGAGAGATCTGTTGTCTTATAAGAGAACACACAACATTTGGTAGAAACAGAAAAGTAATAGGAACATTTTTTTCCTCTTACTATTCCCACTGTATCCTATAATTACTCTTATTATTGCTCTTATGACTAAATTGTCAAACAGCATTGATATAAAACTGAAAGCAACAAAGGAACAAAACAAACAAAGAAACAAAAACTCACAGACACAGACAACAGTTTAGTGTTTCCCAGAGGGTAAGGGGGGAAAGGGGGTCAAATATATGGTGATGGAAGGAGAACTGACTCTGGGTGGTGAGCACATAATGTGATAAATGGGTACATGTTTTAATGATAAAAAGAAGTGGGAAACTACCCTTAGTAACCAAGAACAATATTATCACATGTATCTTATATATTACAGAGTTCTAGTGGTGCGAGTTTTGATAAAATTATGGGTGGGAGTAATTTTCCATTGGCTAGGTAAACTTAAACAATTTTGATGTTCTAAAGATGTTATGTGAAACAGATTATAAAGTAATGTTAAACAAAACTGGTCCCCATGGTTTTATTTTATAAAAATAAAATAAATCTATATGCCATATTAAAAGTACAAATGTAAGTTATTTCTTCACAAGTCACTCTTTCTTATATACGGTGTTTCTTTACCTTTAAACGTAAGAAAATACAACTTTGGAGATTATAAAGCTAGCCAAAATAAAATTATTTTCCTAAGATATTGATGGAAGCATTTAGATATTACGTTATTTTCCATTGATGTTTTTTCTTTTTTGAAATTTAACTTTATAAAGGGGCCCATTTGTTTCACTTCAAATTTGTCAATTTTGCTTTGTTACATGAACTCTTCATACTGTTGTTTGCATTGCAGAACTTATGAGAAATTTTTAAAAGATTTTCAGTTTTATAATACATCCCTCCCCTTTATTTTTTCATACAAGATGTAACAATTAAGTTCGTGAACTTGTTGCAATGATGTTGCTAACCTTTTTTGCTATCGGGGGATTATTCATTATGAATTTGTACCAACTGAGGAAACAGTTAACCAAGTTTCCTATTTGGAAGTGCTGAAAAGGATGTGTGAAAAAGACGACCTGATCTTTTCCCCAATAATTCATGGCTCTTGCATCATGCCAATGCACCAGCTCACATGGCACCATCTGTGAGGGAGTTTTGAGCTAGTAAACAAATAACTGTATTGAAACACGCTCCCTACTCACCTGATCTGGCCTCCAATGACTTCTTTCTTTACCTGAAGAAAGAGGAAGCATTGGAAGGAAGACATTTTGATGATATTTAGGACACCAAGGGTAATACGACAACAGCTATGACGGTCATTCTAGAAAAAGAGTTCCAAAATTGCTTTGAAAGGTAGACTAGGTGCTGGCGCATAGCTTACTAAGGGGAGTACTTTGACGATGACTGCAGTGATATTCAGCAATGAGCTATGCAGCACTTTTTCTAGGATGTGTTCATGAACTTAATTGTCTGACATCATAATCGAAGCCTAAATCTAAGCTTAAATTTCCTTAAAATTAATTGTTTAGCATTTTGATTCCTAGTTATACTGTTGTATAATGTTAGATCTGCTTCTCTAAGTATTTAATTCAGTATGTTAGCAAGAATTGCCCCAACTAAAATATTTCTCTTGCTTAAATAAAATAAAAGAGATATTTTAATAATATTTAAGTTTTTACTGAGTACTGAGTGACAGGTAATTTACAAATAATCTTAAAACTTATACACTGTCAGCCTTTCCTCAGTTTGCAGGGCAACTGGCCAGACTTTATGCAAGTACCTCTCACTTTATCACTCTTAGAGCTCCCTGAATGAATTTCATTTTTAAATGGGTACTTGAGATTATCATGCTAAGTGAAATAACTCAGACAGAAAAATCAGAGAACCATATGACTTCACTCATATGTGGGATATAAAGCTGAAAGCAACAAGGGAACAAGACAAACAAATAAAAAAACTATCATAGACACAGATAACAGTTTATTGGTTCTCCATGAGGGTCAACTGTTGTAATTAGGATTAATGAACCATACAATGCTTTCGCTGTCTTTGAGATGGGGGCGCTCTGTGTCCTAATACTCAATCCTTGCACTCTCCAAACTTGAATTTTTGTCTATGCTAAAAACAAAACACAACAAAACAAAAACCCAAGACCAAAAAAAAAACCCAAAACCTTACATTCAGTGAAAATACTGTCCTCTCTCTACATTAAGGTTGGGAAGTTAATCACAGGAGACATTTGTTAAGATCTATACATATTTTATCAAAGGTGATAGGAGTCAGAAATGTCCCAATAATTTTGCCACAAAATAAATTAAAAAGTAAGAGAAGATAATTACCGCGATTTCCTGCCATTTGTACCACCATCCAAAATAACCCCAAAGCCTCACCATTTAATAATCATCATGAAGGTCAGTCAGAACAGCTCATAAACAGTCAAACTTCTCTGATCTGGATATTTCTGTCACACACTTAATAGTGTAACTAAAAGTTGTGTGGATGAATATCATGAAGAGACTCAATTTTTCCACATTCTTGGATGCATGATGACATGAGGAGAACACTGAATGAATTGAGATCTCTGGCTAATGTTATAAATGTGAGTAGTTGTATTTCCCTTTTTTTAGAAAGATCTTCAATACTTTATAAAATGAAGCATAAATATACGTTGGAACCATGTATAAGTTTTACGTTTTTGTGAGTTAAAAACATTCATGTGAGCAAAGATGCAACTTATATGTAGAGAATCACATTTTCCCTTGAGGATCTTGGGGTAGCCACAGGAAATCAACTACCTAGGAACAGAAAAGCTTCCAGCTTTGAAAAGTGAGGTTCTTTGGCAGCCATAGATCACTGACTTAGTTGATCATGTATATCTGTCTATTTGATGAACAATGAGAGGTAGGAGTCAGACAGCAAAAAAGGAATGTGAATTTTAGGTTTGTAGATTCTTTACACTTTGATACACAGGAATGATTATTCTAAATAGTTTTTAAGTATGTATTTGAAAGAGGAAATGAAACTTGATTAAAATCCTTCCATCAAAAAGACTATTAGAACTGATAAATGAATTTAGTACAGTAGCAGGATACAAAATTAATACTCAGAAATCAGTTGCATTTGTATATACCAATAGTAAACTATCAGAAGGAGACATTAAGAACACAGTCCTGTTTACAATTTCTTCAAAGATTATAAAATACTTAGGAATAAAGTTAACCAAAGAAGTAAAAAACCTGTACTCAGAAAACTATAAGACATTGAAGAGAGAAATTAAAGAAGATACAAATAGATGGAAACACATACCATGCTCATGGATCGGAAGAATTAATATAGTTAAAATGTCCATACTGCCTAAGGCAATATAAGGATTCAATGCAATTCCTATCAGACTACCAAGGACATTTTTCACAGAAATAGAACATATAATTCTAAAATTCTCGGCAATCTTGAGAAATAAGAACAAAGTGGGAGGTATCACGATACCTGATATCAAATTATACTACAAGGCTATAGTAATCAAAACAGCATGGTACTGGCATAAAAATAGACAGAGCAATGGAACAGAATAGAGAGCCCAGAAATAAATCCATGCCTATATGGTCATTTAATTTACGACAATGGAAGCAAGAATTCATGTTGGAGTAAAGACAGTCTATTCAATAAATGGTGCTGGGAAACCTGGACAGACACATGCAAAAAAGTGAAGCTGGACCAACTCCTTATGCCATATATGAGAACAAATTCAGAATGGATTAAAGACTTAAATGTGAGATCTGAAACCATAAAACTCCTGGAAGGAAATATAGGAAGAAAGTTTGCAACATTACCATTAGTAATATTTTTACTGATATATCCCCTCGGGCAATGGCAGTAAGAGAAAAAAATAAACATATGGGATTACATCAAACTAAAAAGTTTTTTCACAGCAAAGGAAACCATCAATAAAACAAAAAAAGGCATCCTACTGAATGGGAGAAGATATTTGTCAATGATATAGCTGATAAGGGGTTAATATCTAAAATTTATAAAAAACTCATTTAACTCAACACCAAAAAAACAAACAACCCAATCAAAAAATGGGCAGAGGACATGAAGAGACATTTTACTAAACAGGACATACAGATGGAAAACAGACATGAAAAATGCTCAACCTCACTAATCATAAGAGAAATGCAAATAAACACCACAATGAGACTCCACCTCACCCCAGTCAAAATGTCTGTCATCAATAAATCAACAAACAGTAAGTGCTGGCGAGGACGTGGAGAAAAGGGAACCCTTGTGCACTGTTGGTGGGATTGCAGATTGGTGCAGCCACTATGGAAATCAGTATGGAGGTATCTCAAAACACTGAAAATGGAATTACCTTATGACCCAGAAATTCCACTCCTAGGTATCTATCCAGAAAAATCCAGAGTACTAATTCAAAAATTTTATGCAACCCTATGTTTATTGCAGCACTATTCATAATAGCCAAGACATGGAAACAACCAAAATGCCCATCAGTGGATTACTGGATTAAGAAACTGTGGTACATTTATACAGTGAAGTATTACTCGGCCATAAAGAAGAATGAAATATTACCATATGCAACGATATAGATGGACCTAGAGAACATTATGTTAAGTGAGATAAGTCAGACGCAGAAAGACAAGTACCATATGATCTCACTTATATGTGGAATCCAAAGAATAGAATAAATGAACAAACTAATTAGAAACAGTCTCAGAGATATAGAGGAAAAACTGAGGGTTGCTAGATGGGAGCAAGGGTGGGGATGAGGGAGAAGGTGAGGGGATTAGAAAGCATAAGCGGTAACCACCAGATTGCCATGGGGATACAAAAGACAGTCCGGGGAATATAATCAATCATGTTGTAAAGATTTTGTAGGGTATCCGTTGGACACTTGTCTTATTAGGGAAACCACTTCATGAATGGTGTAGGTGCCTGACCACTGTGCTGTACACCTGAGGTTGAAGCTGAATAACAATGTCAACTATAATTTATATATATATAATATGTAGTCACAGGAAGTGGCATACAGCATAAGGAATAGACAGTGGAACTGTAATGGCTGTGTGTGATGTCAGAGGGGTAGTAGATGGGGGAGTGGGGTTATCACTTTGTGAGGGGTATAAATGTCTCACTATTACGTTGTTTTGTACATCTAAAACTAAAAAAATAAAAATTAAAAAAAGGAACAAAAAGAAAAGTTCCAATCTTAAAAAAATTGACAGTGAATTCAGAAACTTTAGTTCATCTTTACAAATGTGGAAACTTAGGGGAATAGATCACAGAAAGTTAATATAAACTTGTATTAGAAAGTTAATGTAAATTGTCCTGACCCCTGGTCCAGTGCTATTTTCAGTATTTAATGTATTTTTTAATAGTTCTAATTCATCTATAAGATAAACACATGGTCCATTTGTTATATTTAGAATCTAAGTAAAATAACACATTTTTGAAATATGTTTTTGGACCTTTGAGAATTAATTGTAAAAGTCATGTAAGTTAGAAATTACACAAGTGTATTGCGTCACAGGTTTTGCTTTCTTGCCTATCTTTTTCCCCCCAATATTATATATGTATTCATTGAGACTATACATATGAGAGTTGGTCCCCTGGATTTAGCTCTACCAGTATTATAAAGATTTAAATACTGTTTACTTTCAAAATGTTATTTTAAAACATTAAGTTAGTAAATATTTCAGAGAAACTAAAATGAAACATTTAAACTTGGAAATATTAGAAAAATTAAATTGGAAAATGTTCCAAACATACTGAAAAAAGATAGTAATAAATTTTAGCAAATATTAGTATATTGCCATATTTGCCTTACTTGTTTTTCGTTGTTTTAAAGAAATAAAAGGTCACAGAGACTGTTGAATTCCTTCGCTTCAATTCTGGCTCACTTCACTGCTCCAGAGGTAACCACTATCCTGAAGTTGGTGTGTTTTCTTCCTCTAAGTTTTAACATTTCTGTGTATGTATTTACCCATAAATTATATATAGCTGCTCTGCCAGTATGGTGGTCACTAACCACATCTGGCTATTTAAATTTCAATTAATTAAAATAAAATGGAATCCATTTGGTTCCTCAGGAGTATGAGCCACATTACTAGTGTTCAGTATTCACATTTGGTTTAGGCTACTGTATTGGGCAGTGCAGATACATTCCATTTTCATCATTGCAGAATTCTGATGTATACCATTGTTTGCATGTTCTTAAACTTTATACAAATACTATCATACTATTAATATTCTAGAGCTTGTTTCTTTCACTCAGTATTATATTTTGAGATTTATCTACAGTGACACACTGATTTATGGACATTTAGGCTATATCCAGTTTTTAAATGTTAAAGTAATGCTATAATGAGCACTTTTATGCTTGTTTCTTTACATATATGTGTGACAGTTTATTTCAGGTGTGCATCTCTTGGTTGAAATCATTTTCAACTTTACATGATGTGACCAAATAATTCCTTAAAGTACCTATACCAATTTAAGTTTGCTTTTCTTCATGTACTTGCTGATACTTAATATTATTAGTCAAGTGTCAAATGTGATTTTGTTTTAATTTTTATTTCCCTAAAATTTAGTGAGGATGAGCAACCTTCATATGTTTATTGACCATTTGGATTTCCTTTTCTGTGAATTGTCTATTTACATTTCTTTTTTAAAATTGTTTTTTAATTTAGGAGTTCTTTATAATAATTTAGTTTTGGTTATGTGTTATGAATTTGTCCAATTTTGTGGCTTGTATTTTTACGTTGTTTATGGTATTTTGATGTATAGAAGTTTTAAAATTTGTTGTGTAAAAATTTTTAGCCTTTCCCTCTAATGCTTGTACTTTTTTAGGTCTTGTTTAAGCAAGCTTTTCCTATTTTGGTGCCATATGGTTAATTTCCTGCTTTTTCTTCTAAAAGTGTTATAATATTGCTTTCTAGATTTAGGTTTTCTAAGTCTACCTGGGATTTATTTTGTGAGACAGTGATCTAATTTCTCCCCCATAAGTATAACTAATTTTCTCAGCATCAATTTTTGAATAATTCTTCCTTCCTCAGTGATTTATATTGCCAACTTATTCATCTACCAAATTGCCATATGTAGATGTATCTGTTTCTGGGTTTTCTATTCTGTGAGGTTGATTTACTTATCTCTGTGCCAGTATCATACCATCAAAATTATCAAAGCCTTATGATATGATGATGACTATTAGGATAAATCATCCCACCATGTTCTTCTTCTTCAAAATTGCTCTATTTCACTCTGTTCTCTCACGTGTGAACTATAGGGTCATATTGTTAGGTTCTGTTAACCACCCTCATGGGATTTTTATTGGAATTTAGTTTATAGAGTAATTTAGTGAGAATAGACATTTTAATGAAACTTAGTCTTCTCATCCACCAACATGGTATATCTTCCCATTCATTTGTGTCTTTATTTATGCCTAATAATAAAGTTTTATAATTTCCTTTATAGAGGTCTTCAAGTTTCGTGAGATATGTTCTTAGGTACATTGTGATTTTGTTTCTATTGTGAATGAAAGCTTTTATTACATTTATACTTGGTTGTGGCTTGTGTGCAAGAATGCTTTTAATTTTTTGAATATTGATCCTGTATCCAGTAACCTTGTTGAACTGTCTTATTACTTTTGACAATTTATGGAATCTCTTGGATCTTCTATGTAATCATATTATCTGCAAAAGTTGACTATTGTTTCAGTCCTTATACTTTTAATACTTTTTAAATTTGTTAGGATTTTCTGTGCAAGGTTGAATAGAAGCAGTAAATAATAACAAACATTCTCATCTTGTTTCTGACTTTAAAGTAAATGCTTTTAAAGTTTGACCTTTAAATATTAGGTTAAGAAATCTTTTTTGTATTCTTGCTAAGAGATTTTTAATAAAAAAATAATGTATGGATGTTGAATTTTTTCCTGTATCTTTTTTAAATTAAAGTTTATTGGGGTGACAATGGTTAGCAAAGTTACATAGGTTTCAAGTGTACAATTCTGTAATACATCATCTATACTCGTATATCACATTGTGTGTTCACCACCCCAAGTCAGTTCTCCTTCCATCACCATATATGTGATCCCTTTTACACTCATCTACCATCCCGCCCTTCCTGTATGTTTTTAAAAGATCATATCATTTTTCTTCTGTAATATGTGGCAACTTACATTAGTAGGTTTTATATTGGTCTATCCTTGAGTTCCTGGGATGAACCTTACTTGATCATGGTATAGTCATGTAAATACATGTTTGTATGCATATACAGACATGAAGATGATGTAGACACACAGTTTGCGTTATTAAATTGATTAAATTTGCCAACATTTTGTGTAGAATTTTATCTATGTTAGTGATAAATGAGACTGGCCTACAGTTTTTTCTTGTATAGTTTTTGTCATTTTGAGCATTAAGATTATACTATCCTTACAAAATGATCTAAATAGCTTTCTTAATTATTTAATTCTCTAAAATATCTTGCTTAAAATAAGGGTTATCTGTTTCTTTAAGATATGATAATACTTGTATATAAGCAACCTTGGCTGGGTGCTTTCTTGTGTGTGGATCGATATTTGACTCCTGATTTAATTTTTTGATGTTCATGAATATATTCAGTTTTTTGATACTCTTCTTGAGTCAAATTTAGGTTACTTATACAGAATGCCTCAAAAGCATTAATGCAGTTTTAAATTTGAATGACTTCAAGAGTATGCCACAGACTTGTACAGCAATTATTTGGAAGTTTATTTAAATTTCTTTTAAGTTTTACGGTTTTGAATTACAAATTAAATTTTTTTTTTTTTTTCAGGCAGTGTTTGCATCTTTAGTCACAGGGACAAAATATTACAGTGAAACATTTATTCAGTTTCTTTATAGGGTTTTCCTTCTTTTTTCTTGTGCAGATTATTTGTTGAAAAAAAATCAGCTTATTAATTTGTAAAGTTTTCCACTGTTTTGGGGTTTCTGAAAACCACACTCAGGTTCGGTAATTCACTAGGAGGACTCATAGGCTCATCACATAGTTGTACTCATGGCCATGATTTATTACAGCAAAATGATACAAAGCAATATCAGTGAAGGGACAGGGGAATGGGGCAAAGTCTGGAGGAAACCGGCACAAGACTCTAAAAGTCTTCTCCAAGTGGAGTCACACAGGATGTGTTTAATACCCTCAGGAGTGAGTTGTGACAACACATGTGCAGAGTTTAAAAGGCAAGTTAACTAGACTCTCAGTGCCCACAGTTTTAATTGGAGGCTGATTATGTAGGCATCCTCTGCCTGGCATATACCCAAATTCCAGAAGGAAAGCAGGTATTCATCATACACCATATTGTACAAACAGGTTAGGCCTTTTGAGTACTCTTATCAGTTCCTGGAATGGTGGGAACCCTACTGAAATCCAAGTTCCCAGATACCAGTCAGGGTCCTGCCTTGCAAACAGGTTTTTCTAAGGACAGCAGTTTCAGTCCTGTTATGTTAACTCTTTTCTGTATACCTAGAGTCAGGACTTTGGCTGACTGCATCCTAGGTGTTGTTAAACATGTTACTCTGTCTCCTCTATTTCCCGTAAACCAGTAGTTAGAGGCTACACAGGCTTGATGGGTTTTTTTTGGGGGGGAAGGGGCAAGAATATTTCATAGATGGTGTTGTATACTTTCTGTTGTATCTTAACAGGAGTTATATGACGTCTGGTTGCTCCTTTTTGTTTGTGTATCATGTTAAGATTGATCAGAAGTTTCAGGTATTGTCAGCCTGATCTATGCATTATAAAGTTCCCCATCAGTTATTTACCTAATGATTTTAGCACCCGTTGATCATCATTGCCCAGATTTGTCATGCCATTCAGAGTTGTAAAATCCAACTTTCTTTTTCATTTATTAGCTGGAATATTTCTTTTTTTTAAAAATTTATTGGGGTGACAATTGTTAGTGAAATTACATAGATTTCAGGTGTACAATTCTGTATTACATCATCTATAAATCCCATTGTGTGTTCACCACCCAGAGTCAGTTCTCCTTCCATCACCATATATTTGATCCCCCTTACCCTCATCTCCCACCCCCTACCCCCCTTACCCTCTGTGGAATATTTCTATAAATAAGAACTTGCCCCCATCAACTGTTCATTTACTCTGAGGTCTAGTTAATAAAGAAAAATGTATGAATCTTTCCTCCTTTACTTCAGAACTCCTTTTACTTTGTTTGTTTGTTTGTTTTACTTTCTATCTAATGAGACTGGCTTATGTCTGTAGTAATCAAGGCTTATGACAGTTCAAATACATTTTATTTATCCATTACAATAGATGGCACTAATCAAGGCAGAATGCGTTCTTTTTCTTTTTTCTTTTTTTTTTTTTTATTGGGGAAGGGGAACAGGACTTTATTGGGAAACAGTGTGTCCTTCCAGGACTTTTTTCCAAGTCAAGTTGTTGTCCTTTCAATCTTAGTTGCGGAGGGTGCCGTTCAGCTTCAAGTTGTTGTCCTTTCAGTCTTAGTTGTAGAGGGCGCAGCTCAGCTCCAGGTCTAGTTGCTGTTGCTAGTTGCAGGGGGCACAGCCCACCATCCATTGCAGGAGTCGAAACCGGCAACCTTGTGGTCGAGAGGACACGCTCCAACCAACTGAGCCATCCGGGAAGCTCAGCGGCAGCTCAGCTCAAGGTGCCGTGTTCAATTTTAGTTGCAGGGGGCGCTGCCCACCATCCCTTGCGGGACTCGAGGAATCGAACTGGCAACCTTGTGGTTGAGAGCCCACTGGCCCATGTGGGAATCGAACCTGCAGCCTTCAGAGTTAGGAGCATGGAGCTCTTAACCGCCTGAGCCACCGGGCCAGCCCCTCCTTTTACTTTTAGCATTCAGAATAATAAGTTGGTTCCCTAGCATACTCCAAAGGCAATTATGAGTTTTAATTTTTTATTATTGTTATGAACATATGGATTTTAAACATTTAATATTTTAATACGTTGAAAATAAAATTGAAAAATTTTCCTAAAATTGTCCCATCTCAAGTTAGGTACTGAGCCCTTTTGACACAACCCCATTAGACTTTGATAACTTCCTTGTTTTCTGGTTCAGCAAGATATTTCAGGCTCATCTTGTATGCTTCCTGCACCAGATCTGGAATCAGCAGTTCTTTTAAGTAATCCTAGTTCCTCTTAGTGCTTAAATGATATTTAGAGACAACTGTCTGGATAATGGGATGCTCAATGCTCTGGATTTGTCATTGTTTCTGGGCCTTTCCAGTGGAAATATGAACACCTAGGAAATAGGAAGTTTTTTTAAAAGAAGAAATACTTAATGCGTTTATCCTGATATTTTCAATTCAAATCTGGGATTACAGGGTTTTTACTTAACTTTTTTGGGTTTTGTGTTTTTTTGTTTTGGGTTTTTTTTTTCTTATGCTGAAAATGTTGGTTCCTAGTGACTTTAACACAGTCGATTAATCTGGTTACTGAAACAGTTAAACATTTCTGTGAAGTTTTTTTGGTCCTTGTTGTATATTCCACTAAGGATTTACAATTAAATTTACTCTGTTTTGAAGTCACTTGAAATAATTACTATTTGTGGTTTCAAGCCATCAACTTGATACATAGATTTTACTTTAAAATTTTAGGAATCACTTTTTCTTTTCTTTTTTTTAAATTGGGGAATATTGGGGAACAATGTGTTTCTCCAGGGCCCATCAGATCCAAGTCGTCCTTCAATCTAGTAGTGGAGGGTGCAGCTCAGCTCCAAGTCCAGTTGCGGTTTTCAATCTTAGTTGCAGGGGGCACAGCCCACCATCCCATGTGGGAATTGAACCAGCAACCTTGTTGAGAGCTCACGCTCCAACCAACTGAGCCATCCGGACGCCCCTTAGGAATCACTTTTTAAATTCTTGACTCAATTTTGTTTTATAATTTTGTTAGATATTTACATAATTTCAAAGTCAAATCTAGGACATAAGATAAATTTAGAGAGGTCTAGCTTGTATTCTTCTCGCTTCTACCCACTATTCAATTTGCCATAGGTCAGCAATTTAGCATTTGATTTATCCTTTTTTTTTAATGGAACTAAATATGTATGTTTATATATTTGCATTTTCTTTCTTAGATAAACACATACATATGATTCATGTTGTTCATCACCCAGCTATTTTCATTTAATATTTCCTGGAAATCATACCATAATAGTATATAAAAATTCCTTATTAGGATCTGTTTTTTATTTGGCATGGGATTACCATCCCATGCATATAATGTAAATTTGGATCCGAAACCTATGTTGAGGTTTTGCTCTTTCATGGGAAGCTTTTTTCCTACCTAGAGCTTTTGGCAGAGAACCAGCTTCCTTGTTTCTCTCCTGGGCTGTGAGCAGAGATTTAGTTTTTGTTTTTAACACTTTTTTATGGATTAAGCAATCTTTTGATTATCTGAAATTCTTACTCAGGTATCTCTGTTATTTCAGCCTAATTCTCCTACTTGTGTGGGCCCCCAACCATGTATTCTGTCCCTACATGTGGATGCTAACACCTTAGCTACCAGCTCTTAGGCCCTGTTTCTAAATGGTCATGCTGTCAGCTTCTACTCTTGTAACTCTGGGTTTGAGTTCTCTTTGTTTCTGGAGACTGGGTAATTCTAAGCTATATATTAATTTTTTTGGTTTGTATTTTGCCCAACATTTCGTTGTGTTTGGAGCAGGAATGGTTCACTTTGTCATGTCGCCAGAGTAGATCAACATCATTTATTTCTATCACCCATGTTTGTCATCCCTTTTCTATAATTAACTGGCTGAAGGAACACACACACACACATGTGAAACAATTTTATAAGATATATCTTACAACTAAAGTTATGACATTTCCTACCAAACCTTTAACCCTTTATTTCACTTGAAAAGGTTATTGATTTTCTGTAATAGTTATTTTAAGGTGCTTTTTAGTACAGTCACTACTTTCTTCTTGTGTTTGACTTGGTTATTTTCCTCTTTCTCTTAATCAAAGAAAAACTTATGTAGGGAACCCAGGGCAAGTAATCTTAGTGCATCTTCAAAAGGGCAATATATAAAGTCACAAAGCTTTTAGACAATAACATTGTAGTGAATATAAAGTCTTTTTAGTAAAATAGAAAAAAAATAGCCTAAGAATAATTTTTGGACACTAGTGCAGCAGATTCATGGTTCAGGGTATTTCTTTAGTCTTTGAAGACCCTTTATCCCATTACCCTTTATTCATTCCTGTTTAATTTTATTTTTGTTTCACTTGTGCTGTCCTCTAACTTGTATCTTCCCTGTTACTTTCTTTTATACTCTTTTTGCAGTGAGGTGTTTCATTACAACTGTGTCTGCTATTGGCACGCCACATAAAGGAATAAAAAGATCTTTTGCTGTGCATTTTTCCAGGTTAAAATATGGAGGCAATATTAATATGCAGTAAATAGTTTGGAAATATACTAATCATAGTTAAATTTTTAGATGCCTCAAAGAGATTTGTAGCTTTCAGAAAAATTCTCCTTTAGGGATGACACATTTGCTTGGAACTTTGAGTGACGTAAGAATTTTGAAAAAGTATGAGAAAAATTGTTTCAACCGTTTTTGAGTTTCTTAAGTGATAAAAATAGTAGTAATTTCATTCCTACTTGTTTTTGTTAGCTTTTAACTCATATTATGTAGTATTTTAACCAGAGAGAAAAACAATGCAAGAAAGAATATTATATCTTTCTTTAGGCTACGAGTACTTTAAATGTATCCAAAGAAAGCTAATTTTCAGGGTAACCCCCAAGAGATACTATCATTATGGTTTTCTTTTATGTTATAAAACTTATTTTTAAAGAAACTTTGAAACATAATACTTCTTCAGTTATTTTTTTAAAAAGCACTTAGAAAATTCAGTGCAAAAATAGCATATATGATGTTTAAACCTGTACATTGATCAGCTAACTTAAAAGCAAAATGTTTTCTAATTCACCCTTGATTCAAATTATATGAGCTCATGCAATGTGTTTACTACATTACATGATTAGTCAAAGCATGAGGAATGCGATAAAGCTAATGGGAATCTTGACGTTAACTTTTTCTGATATTTTAGGCTATGGCTTTTGCCTTTTTTCCCCCACATATTTATGATGCACTCTCTGTCAAAGTTACATTAACTTAGCTTTATATATACATATTTTATTAAATGTACTCGAATATAGTATATACACTTAAATGTCAGTTTATAGGTGGAGACAATAAAACATCATTTAATAAGTAAAAACAGTGTTCAACAGGAGAACAATCTAAGGTCCTGTAGTTGTCACTGTTTCCCAATAATGTGGAATTAAGAGAAAAAGCTCAAATTTTTGTCTCATTGAATTTGCCAAAGCAGGATCTTTCATCCACATGTTTAAAACAGAAGGATGTCTTTTCTCAGAACCTGTAAACCAACTAGTTGAAAGATTGACAGCTGGGTGAAGAGAACACAACCTTATATTTGGTTTTCGGCAGCCAGAGTTTTAATCACAGCTCCACTGATGAGGGAAGTGGAAAGGTTTGCCTTTCACACAGCAACTTAAACAAACACAGCATAATATCTTCATTGCTATCCAAGTCATTTCCTGCTTCATCATTCTTCATGCACATCCTCCACATTGCATTAATAGAAACTCAAACAGAAAGCAGGGCTTCTGAGTTATTTGGTATCTCTCACAGTCCCTGGGAATGACTAGATAAAGTTACTACTAATCACTGAAACATGTGCAAGAGTTATATCTTTTTAAAAAGTACTCTACTGAATGTATTACAAAAATTTAAGAAAGGGCTACATTTCAGGGGTCCACTCACATGGGCAGAGTACTTCAGAGTCATTGGGTTTCTTCTCATGTAGTATGTAAGCTGCCTTATTGAAAGTTTGTGCCATTTAATGCAGATATGTGTTTTTGCAGTCAAGAGGAAGCTAACTAAAGCAAACACTTAGAAAGTGACCTATGTACCTGCATGTAGTATGTCTTTTTTTGCTGACGAGGAAGTGACCGTCTATCATGCACTCAGGGATCTTGAATCCTATAAAAGGATCAGAAACAGAAAAGTTATTTTGTACTTTGAGATACCAAAGAGGAATATTCACTTAACAAGAACAACAAAAGAAAAATATCACAAAAATCATGTATGCAAATTAATGCCTGGGAGCAATTACTTTATGTGGCAAAGCCAGACAGACATTAAAACACCTTGTACTTCTCTGTTTTCAACTCATGAACAAATAAATGTAGAAAACATGTTTATCTGTTTAACAGAGCAAACAGTTTCTATAATGCATATGTTAAAAGAAGTGCTTAACTATTTCAGAATACTCAAGGTAGGGAGACATGGGAGTGAGAGAAGAGAATAATAATAGCCAAAGGATGTGAATAAAAACTATTCTGACAAAGAGGGGCATTCCTCCTACAAGGGTCAACCTATGCCATGTCCCAAATTCTGTTTCTTAAATAGACTTCTTGCAAAAATATATTTTTCCTGGGCTCTAAAATTTATCTGATGGGCTTAGCTAGCATTAACAACATAGTTTCTTTTCCTCATGGATAAGCCTGCTTGATCAAAGCAGGACATAAACAGAATGCTTTGTGAATTATGTACATAAAGACAAAGGTGAAATGTGGGGTTTGTGTTTATTTCATATTATTGTCTATGAATAAATAAAGGAATTTAGTTTCTTTTTGTTTCACTCTGATTGTGTTAACTTTCAGGGATACCTAATAATATTTGAAAATTGGATACTTAGTCCTGGAGAAATAAATAATTCATTCATTATTTTTCTTTTAATCTTTCAGCATGGGGATATTGAGTTTCTTGTTTCTGTTCAGATCATAGTCATGATGTTTATCAATAATGCTATCTATATTCTATAACAATTTAAAAAAGTGTATACTGTTTTAGTTTATAGTATCCAAAAACATTCTTTTCTTGGTTTTAAAGTTGTAAAATCAATTCAGAAAATTTGTTTGAAGAGAACATTTCCAAAATACTTCATAACTAGTTGAGAAGTAGTGTTCTGAAGTAAATTTATTTTCTCTTAAAAATTAGATATCCAATAATAGCCATATTTGTACATACAAATATAACATATTACAAAATTTTATATAATACATGTACATATATATTAAAGATTAAAAACTTTGGGAATGAATTCTTTTTTCCGAATAGAATAAAAAGGTGGGTATTATCTTAGGATTCTTAACTTACCTCCATTACATGGTCTTGAGCAGGCCTAGGTACTCCTGTCTCTTGGTGAAAATTCTGTAAACATTTACGTTTCATAACTGTGCACTTAAAATTTTTTTATTATTATTAGTTTCAGGTGTACAAAACAATGTAGTAGTGAGACATTTATATCCCTCACAAAGTGATAACCCTCCTCCCCAATCTACTACCCCTCTGATATCGTGTACAGCTGTTACAGTTCCACTGACTCTATTCCTTATGCTGTACTCCACATCCTGTGACTATATATATATATTAAATTATAGTTGACATTTATTATTATTCAGCTTCAGGTGTACACTGCAGTGGTCAGGCACCTACGCCATTCCTGAAGTGGTCTCCCTAATAAGACAAGTGCCCATCAGATGCTCTACAAAATCTTTACAATATTATTGATTGTTTTCCCCAAACTGTATCCCTGTGGCAATCTTGTGGTTACCAACTGTGCTTTCTAATCCCCTCACCTTCTCCCTCATCCCCCCCCTCATCTAGCGACCCTCAGTTTTTCCCCTGTATCTCTGAGGCTGTTTCTGATTAGTTTGTTCATTTATTCTGTTCTTTAGATTCCACATATAAGTGAGATCATATGGTATTTGTTTTTCTCCGTCTGACTTATCTCACTTAGCATAATGTTCTCTAGGTCCATCCATATAGTTGCAAATGGTAAAATTTCATTCTTCTTTATGGCTGCGTAATACTCCATTGTATAAATGTACCACAGTTTCTTAATCCAGTCATCTACCGGTGGGCATTTAGGTTGTTTTCATGTCCTGGCTATTGTGAATAGTGCTACAATAAACATAGGGGTGCATATATTTTTTCAAATTAGTATTTTGGATTTCTCTGGATAAATACCCAAGAGTGGAATTGCTGGGTCGTAAGGTAGTTCCATACCTCCATACTGATTTCCATAGTGGTTGCACCAATCTGTAATCCCACCTACAGTGCTCGAGGCTTCGCTTTTCACCACATCCTCACCAGCACTTGTTTGTTGATTTATTGATGATAGCCATTCTGACAGGAGTGAGGTGATATCTATGTCATTGTGGCTTTTATTTGCGTTTCTCTTGTGATGAGTGAGGTTGAGCATTTTTTATATGTCTGTTTGCCATCTGTATGTCCTCTTTAGAAAAATGTCTCTTCATGTCTTCTGCCCATTTTTTAATTGGGTTGTTTGTTTTTTGGGTCATAATTATGCACTTTTAAGGCTCACATCACATCTTAGAATTTTGGAAAGGTTCTCTTTTTTCATTTTGCACACACACACACACACACACACACACACACCCCTCACATACCCCAATTTGTTTATTCATTTATTCACTGATGAGCATTTGGGCTGTTTCTATCTTTTGGCTACTATGAATAATGTTACTATAAACATTCATTTACAAGTTTCTGTGTGGACATATGTTTTTGTTTCTCTTAGGTATATACCTAGGAGCAGAATTTCTGAGTCATATTGTAATTCTGTGTTTAACTTTTTGAGGAACAGCCAAATTGTTTGTTTTCCACAGCAGCTGTACCATTTTACATGCCTACTAGTAATGTACAAGGGTTCCTATTTTTCTGTATCTTTGCCAATACTTATTTTTTATTGTTTTGATTAAACCTTTGCTAGTGGTTGTGAAGTATTTTTTCATTTTACATTTTCTTAACGACCATTGTCTTTTCCTGTGTTGAAATCTTTTCCTGTGCTCATTTGGCTATTTGTGTATATTCTTTGGAGAAATGTCTATTCAAGTCCTTTGCCCATTTTTTATTTGGGTTATCTGTTGAGTTGTAAGGATTCTTTGCATATCCTTTATCAGATGTAAGACTTGCAAAATTTTTCTTCCATTCTGTAGGTTGTTTCTTCACATTCATGATAATATTCTGTAATGTACAAAAAAACTTAATTTTTATGAAGTCCAATTTGTCTATTTTTACTTTTATTGTTCATGCTTTTAGTGTCAAATCTAGGAATCCGTTGTCGTATATGAGGTTAATTACACCTGTATTTTCTTCTGATAGTTTTATCTGTTATATTTAGGTCATTGATTTATTTTGAGTTAATTTTATACAAGAAATAAGATATGGGTTCAACTTTATTATTTGTATGTGTTTATCTGTTTGTTTCCACACCATTTTTTGAAAAGACTGTTCTTTCCCTTTTGAATGGTCTTGTCCAAAATTATTTACCATAGATAATTGGGTTATTTCTGGAGTCTTGATTTTATTCTCTTGGTCTCTATATTTATCCTTATGCCAGTATCACAATGTTTTGTTTACTGTAGGTTTGAAGTAAGTTTAGAAATTGGGAAGTGTGAGGCCTCCAACTGTGTTTTACTTTTTTAGTATTGTTTTGGCTATTCGAGATCCCTTGCAGTACCATATAAATTTGGGGAACTTAGTTCATTTTATGGACTATTATCATCTTAACAATATTAAGTCTTCCAATTTATGAACATGGGGTGGATTTGTATTTATTTAGGACTTTTTATATTTTTTTTCAGCCATGTTTTGTAGTTTTCAATGGATAAGTCCTTCACCTTCTTCATTAAATTTATTCCTTGGTATTTTATTCTTTTGAATACTATTGTAAATGGAATTGTTTTCTTAATTTCCTCTTCAGATTGTTTATTGCTGTTGTAAACAGAACTGACTTTTGTGTGTTGATCTTGTACCCTGAAACTTTACTGAATTCACTTGTTAGCTCTCGTAATTTTTTTGTGGATTCTAGGGAATTTTGTGTATATAGAATTATGTTATCTGCAAATATAGTTTTATTCCTTTATAATTCTAAAAAGCATCATCAATTTGCATACGTTTTATCTTTTTCTTGACTAATTGCTCTGGCTAGAACTTTCTACAATGTTGAGCAGCAGAGGTCAAAGTGGGCATCATTTCTTGTTCCTGACCTTAGGGAAAGCTTTCATTTTTTTCACCGTTGAGTATGGTGTTAACTGTGGGTTTTTGACAAATGCCCTTTATCATGTTAAGGAAGTTTCCTTCTATCCTAGTTTGTGAGTGTTTTTATTATGAGAGGGTGTAGAAATTTGTCAAATTCTCCTTCTGCATGTTTTGAGATGATCATGTAGTTCTTTCCTTCATTCTGTTAATATGGTATATATTAAATTGATTCATTTTAATATGCATTCCTGAGTTAAATCCCACTTGGTTATGGTGTATAATTTTTTAAATGTGCTGTTGGATTTGGTTTGCTAGTATTTTGTTGAGGAATTTGTGTGTATATTCGTAAGAGATATTTGTCTGTAGTTTTCTTGTGATATCTGTTTGGCTTTGATATGAGGTTAATGTTGACCTCATAAAATGTGGTATAAAGTGTTCCCTCTTTGTTTTTTTAGGAACAGTTTGAGGAGGAGAGTGTAAATTTTCCTTTAAATATTTGGTAGAATTCATCTCTGAAGCCACATGGTCCTGATTTTTCTTTGTTGGGAGATTTTTATTAAGTGATTCAATCTCTTTACTTGTTACAGGTCTGTTAAGATTTTTCTACTTTTTCTTGAGTCCGTTTTGCTAATTTGTGTGTGCTTAGGAATTTGTCCATTTCATCTAGGTTGTCCAATTTGTTGGTATAGAATTGTTCATAGTATTATCCTATAATCCTTTTGATTTCTGTAAGATCAGTAGTAATGTCACTGCTTTCATTTCTTATTTTAGTTATTTTCATCTTCTCTCTCTCTCTTTTTTCTTAGTCTAGCTAAAGATTTGTCATTTTTGTTGATTTTTTTCAAAGTACCAACTTTTGGTTTCATAGACTTTCTCTTCTCTGTTTTGTTTATCTTTGCTATAATCTTTATTTTCTTCCTTTTGCTGGCTTTGGGTTTAGTTTGCTCTTCTTTTTCTAGTTACTTAAGATGTGAAATTGTGTTGTTGATTTGAGATCATTGTTAATGTAGGTGTTTACAGTTATAAATTTCCTTCAGAGCTTCTGTTGGATCCTATATCTTTTGGTATATTGTGATTTTATTTGCATTTATCTCAAAGTATTTTCTAAAATCCCTAGTGATTCTTTCTTTGGTCTATTGGTTGTTTAAGAGTGTGCTCTTTAATTTCCGCGTATTTGAGTGTTTTCCAGTTTTCCTTCTGTTATTGAATTCTAGCTCCATTTCGTTGTGGTCAAAGAAGATACTTTGTATGATTCAGATATTTTTAAATTTGAGAATTGTTTTTGGCCTAACCTACAGTGTATTCTGGAGAATGTTCCACATGCATTTAAGAATATATGAGGTCAGACAATTAGGTTCGCGAACTCATCCTAGAAAAAGTGCTACATACCTCATTGCTGAATATCGCTATGGTCACCTTCAAAGTACTTCCCTTGGGAAGCTATGAACCAATGCCAGCACCTAGCCCACCCTTCATAGCAATTTTGGAACTGTTTTTTGGAATGGCCATCAGAGCTCTCGTCGTATTACCCTTGGTGTTCTGAATGTCATCAAAATGTCTTCCTATCAATAGTTTCTTTGTCTTCGGATAAAGACAGAAGTCACTGGGGGCCAAATCAAGTGAATAGGGAGGGTATTCCAATACGATTATTTGTTTACTGGCTCAAAACTCCCTCACAGATGGTGCCATGTGAGCTGGTATATTGTTGTGATGCAAAAGCCATGAATTGTTGGCGAAAAGTTCAGGTCGTCTAACTTTTTCACACATCCTTTTTAGCACTTTCAAATAGTAAACTTGGTTAACTGTTTGTCCAGTTGGTACAAATTCATAATGAATAATCCTCTGATATATTAAAAAATAATCGTTGCAACAAGTTTGTGAAGTTAATTGTCAGATGTTGTATATTCTGCTGTTGTTGGGTGGAGTGTACTGTATATGTCTGTTAAGTGCAGATGGTTTATAGTGTTCTTCAAGTCCTCTATATCCATACAGATTTTTTCTCCATGTTTTATCCATTATTGAAAGTGGGCTATTGATGCTTTTGACTGTTGTAGACAATTTCTCCCTTAATTCTGTCACTGTATGTTTCTTACATTTTGAGACTCTGATATTTGGTGTGTATATTTTTATAATTGTTATATCTTCTTGGGGAATTGACCCGCTTGTCACTATAAAATGTCTTTTGCAACAGTTTTTGATGTTAAATCCATTTTGTCTGATATTAGTATAGCTAGCCTGGCTCCCTTTTGGTTACTATTTGCATGGAATATCTTTTTCCATTTTTTCACTTTCAACCTATCTATGATTTGGGGTCTAAAATGAGTCTCTTGCAAGCAGCATATTGTTATATAATGTTTTTTAAAAATGAATTCTGCCAATATGTTTTTTTAATTGGTGATTTAAACTCATTTACATTTATAGTGATTACTGATAATGAAGAATTTATTTCTGCCACTGTGGCATTTGTTTTTGATGTGTCATGTCCTTTTTGTTCTTCATTTCTACCAAAACTACCTTCTTTTGTGTTTGATTTTTTTCTAGTATACCATTTTGTTTCCCTCTGCATTTCTTTTTGTATATATTTTTAGTTATTTTCTCAGTGGTTACCATGGGATTACAATTAACATCCTAAATTTATAAAAATCTAGTTTGAATTCATACCATCTTAGCTTCAATAACATACATTAACTCTACTCCTACCTGGCTTCATCCTCCCCTATATATTATTATTGCCACAATTTGCATCTTTATGCATTGTGTTCCCGTTAATATAAATTTATAATTATTGTTTTCTGCATTTATCATTTAAATGATATAAGAAATAAAAAGAGGAGTCACATACCAAAAATACAATTATACTACATTTTTTATTTACCTATGTAGTTACCTTTACCAGCGATCTTTATTTCTTTGTATGGCTTTGAGTTAACTCTCTAGTATCCTTTAGTTTCAACCTAAAGAATTCCCTTTAGCATTTCTTGTAGAGCAGATCTATTAGTAATGAATTCCCTTAGCTTTTGTTTTTTTGGAATGTTGTAATTTCTCCTTTATTTTTGAAGGAGTGTTTTGCTGAATACAGAATTCCTGGTTGACATTTTTTTTCCCTTTCAAGTCTTTAAATATATCGTCTTACTGCCTTTTGGTCTCCATAATTCTGGATGAGAAACAGTCTGTTAATTTTTTTCAGGATGATTGTATGTGATAAATTGCTGTATTATGCTGCTTGCAAGAATCTCTCTGTCTTTGTCTTTCAACATTTGATAATAATGTGTTGTGGTGTGGGTTTCTTTGAGTTTGTCCTGCATCGAGTTTGCTGAGATTCTTGCATGTGTATATCCATGTATTTTATCAAGTTTGGGTAGTTTTTGAACATTTCTTCAAATATTTTTTCGCTTTTTTTTCACTCTCTTTTCCTTCTGAGACTCCTATAATGTATGTCTTGGTACGTTTGATGGTTTTCCATAGGTCTTTTAGGCCATGTTCATTTTCTTCACTTGTTTTCTTTCTGTCTCTCAGACTGGGTAACTACAATTGCCCTATCATCACATCTGATGATTCTTTCTTTTTCCTGTTCATATCTGCTGTTGAATGCCTTTTGTGAATTTTAAATTTTATTTATTGTACTTTTGAGTTCCATAATTTCTACTTTAATCTTTTAAATAATTTCTGTCTCTTTGTTGATAATCTTTATTTGTTCATACATTATTTTCTGGATATCCTTTATTTCTTTCTCCATAGTTCTTTTAAAGCTCTTTGGCATATTTGAGGCAGTAAAATTTAAAGTCTTTGTCTAGTGAGTTCAATGTCTGGGCTTACTCAGAGTGGTTTCTGTTACTTTATTTTTTTTCCTGTGAATGAGGCATACTTTCCTCTTTTTTTTTTGGCATGCTTTGTAATTTTCTTGTTGAGATCTGGTCGTTTTGAATATTGTAATGTAATTCTGGAAATCAGATTCTCCCCTCTACACCAAGGATTGCTGTTGTTACTTGATGAAGATTGCAGTTGTTCATTTGCTTAGTGACTTTTCCAAATTGTATTTGCAAAGACTATATTCCTTGTCATGTGTGGTTACTGAAGTTTGTGTATTTTATTTTTGTGGTCAGCCAGTGACCTGACAGGGATTTCCTTAAATGCTTGGATCCAATAAGAGAAAAAAACACATTTTTAAAAAGGGTATTCTGACTCTTTAACCTCCTTCAACAATGCCAGTGAATCTGCTTCAACACTTTAGGGTTGAACCAATGGCCAGCTTCTGTGAGGACCCCACAGTGAACTTTTAGGTAGATAAAATACAGAACTTTGTTTTTTGGAGGAGAAGGTTCCTATTGTCCACCCTGATGCCAGAAAGCTGCATCAGGATCAGACCATCATCCCTTTGGGACTGGAGGATTTCAGCTAGTATGTGTAATGTTGAAATTCACCAAAATTTACCAGTCTCTTTCTTTGTCAAGCGCTCTCCTGTATGCTGTAAGTGTTCAACTAGACTCCAGCATTCTGAAATACTAATTGACTCTAATAGTTCTTACCAGCTCAATAGCTGTCTTTGTGGAGGGACTGACTCTAGAGCTCCCTACTCTGACATCTTCCATGACATTTCTCCCTTCCCTGTTCATTATTAAAAGTGTTCCAGTTTGGACAATAAGTTTTATGGTCACCCATTGGTAATTGAATGACAAGAGCAAGAGAAAGACATGAAAACAAGTTCTTATAGAAATTATAAACCATGAGGATCATCAATAAATATTTATTGACTGTTGAAAGAGTATAAGCTGTCAGGAAAATGCTACAAGGTTTTCGCATTTTCAGTTCAATATTATTCCTGCTATTTAGGAAGTTTTTATACTGGTCTAGCATTGGTACAGTGGTGCCTCTGTTGGAAGGGTTGACAGACCACGTTGATTTACTTCCTGAGTTTAGATATGGGGTACTGTCATTGTAACATGTGAACTGAGATGTGGAGTATATGAACAGCTTTATCTCTTGTTGCTTACATGGATGCCATATTGTCTGTCTTTCTATTTGCTCCCCCTTATCAAATCTGTGGGTGGGTCATGAACAATTGTTTCACGGCTATGTACAGTCTGCAGGCCTTATGTTGTGTAGGCCTGCTATAGACAATGCTCTTTAATTGGGCAGAAAAGTTGGTGCATTGGCTTCTTTCCCATTTCAAAAAGCTGAGTACATGCTGTTACTGCAGCATTTCCAGTCTGCGCCAGCTCGAGGAGCAAGATCCTAAGATTGAAAATCAAACTAGAGCTCCACATGAAGATAAATAGCACTGCATTTTGACTATTGAGTCTGATTGTATTTTCAATTTTAAGGAGGTGCTTTTTTGAATGTGGGTTAATATGCATTTACTCATTCTGGGAATTCACTAGATTTCAGCTGCTTTTAGAATCCCACTTAAGATGGTTTTCATTAAAGTTTTTCGTAACTACTCAGAAAAGAATAATAGAGTACATTTGGGAAAAGATGCTTTCAAAGAGAGATCTTGGGTTGATTGACTGGCTGACTCTCCATCTCTCACCTGAAATGCTACAGGTGACACCAAATTTAATCTTTTAAAATGTAAGTTAATAAAAGTGGAAGTAACTTGTTACTTTTTTAAAAAATCTGTATTAAACATGAAAAAGCTAGTTTTGTCAAAATTAAGTAAAATAATTTTTTGTTTCTTTAAGTAGCTACATTTTATGGTTGAATTTTAAACTCTGATAAAAGGGGCAGTTATGATGGAACTCATCAAAATATAAGCTATATTTTGGCCACTGTAAATAAAGCTGCAATGAACATCGGAGCACATATATCTTTACGGATAAATGTTTTCAGATTTGGAAACAACCAAAGTGTCCTTCGATAGATGATTGGATAAAGAAGATGTGATATATATACACAATGGAATATTATTCTGCCATAAGACAAGATGAAATAGTGCCATTTGCAACAACTTGGATGGATTTTGAGATTATTATGCTAAGTGAAATAAGTCAGACAGAAAAAGTCGAGAACCGTATGATTTCACTGATATATGGGTGTGGGGACAGAGTCCCAGAGAGCAGTTTCCAGGCTCTCGGCCTCACATGGAAAGGTCCTGGCTTGGGTAGTAGATAGCTATCAGTTGTGACTAGTTGGCCATTAGCTGTTACTGGTTAACCATTAGCCACTGATATAACTGCCGTGGCTAAGCTAGCAAGCGCGGATTGCAATCAGCAAGTGAGGTTGTTTGGCAGAGAAGTGGATGGCAGGTTGCGGATCATGTGGCTCCTGATTCCTGTGTCTCCAACCCAGCCACCAGCGAGAATATAGTGGTATGACTCCCCTATCTATGGCCCCTTGGGTGTTCCTTTTTGGCCTCACCATATCCTGCGTTCTTACGCGGGGGGGGGGGGCAGGAGGGGGTCTTATGCGGGGGGGGGAGGGGGGTCTTATGCGGGGGGGGGGGAGGGGGTCCCCGCATGACATCCTGCATGACAATGGAATATAAAACCGAAAGCAACAAAGGAAGACAAATAAAGAAACAAAAACTCATAGACATATAGACAATAGTTTAGTGGTTACCAGAGTGGTGGGGGGAGTGAGGGGTGGTAAGGAGTGATGGAAGGAGAACTGACTCTTGGTGATGAACACACAATGTGATATACAGATGATGTATTGCAGAATTGTACACTTGAAACCTATGTAACTTTACTAACCATTGTTGCCCCAATAAACTTTAATTAAAAAAAATATAAGCTATATCATATGAAAGGTTTGCTTATAGTATATTGATAGTATAAAAGCTTTCTTTAAAAAAATCTTTTTATTATAATTAAAATGTCTAAATTATAATCATATACTAAGAAACAGTTTTAATCTTTTTCATAGTTCTTCATGTGATGTTAATGTTGTGTACATTAGTATTGATGCTTGAGTTTAATGTTACTTTCTCTAGCATTGAAATTGCCAACACCATAGCTTTGGTAATGCATATTTGAATATTTAATTATGTTGCTATAAACAGCTTCTCTAATGCTACATTTTCAGTGAATACGGTGGGCCTTCTGTTAGTGCTGGCATTTAAGCACTCTTGCTTTCTGTTTTCCTGTTGTATATACAAAGCGAAGTATTCCCACCTGAGATTTCCTCAAAGTTTCACTTGGGAAACAGAACATGATTTGAAAGATTTTTTTTCTGTCGTATGTTGCTCAAATCAAGCTTTGCTTTGAATCAAGCCAACTGATGAAAACATAGTCCAGTCTTCTTTCCATCAGAATGCAATTACCTCTAAGGCCTATAGTAAAAAGACCACTAATTGAGAACACTTGTCTTTGTTTTCAGTTAGTAAAGATTTTTATTAAAAATGTCCATTTTTGAAATTCAAAAAGGCGGGTTTATTTTTAATGAACTTAAGAGTTGGGAGCTCTGAAAATTAAAGCATGTGCAGGTTATCCTTTTCCCCAAGGGGATACATACTACTGCTGTGCTCCTGTGAAGTAATAATGAGATACCATAAGCAAACAGTAGATGATTCATGTCAGATGGTTCTCCAATAACGTTAGGGGGGAAAAAGCAGCTGATGTATGGGATATTGAAGGCAGATTAAGTTGTTAATGTATATTAGTATATTCTTAATTTCCTTTTAATTGAAAAAGACATATTGACTTTAATTAGAACCATTTCACAGGAACTGTCAATTAGCACATGTCAAACTAGTTAATTCAGAACAGAATTCTTTTAATTAGGGTCTGCTTTCCTTTAACTATGGGGCCAATGAAATCAGCCTTTCCTTATCTAGATTTTAAATGTCTCTAAGACATATAATACAAATGTAGACTCTTATCTATTATTAGAAGCCCATATGGATAACATTAAAATGATGATGCTGGCATTGTTCATGCAGCACAAATCAGAGTCCCTTTATGACTGTTAGAAAAAAAATGGCTTTGAACAAAGACTATTTTAAATACCAGATTTATCCTACTTTAAAGAGACTACAAAATTTATGACATGCATGTTCACATTTAAAGTATTATTTAATACGTCTGCTCAAATAAATGGGCCTATTCAAACGTTTTGTGTGTTCTATCAGCCGAAGACACATAAAACATTGTCAAGCCATACAGCAACATTTTTCCCTTAAATGAACTGTAATCAAAAAGGGAAAACAGACTGAATGATTTTTTTTCTGCACAACATAAAAATAGCATTGTTAACTTTCATTGCATTCAAAGATTTAATACCAATAGTTGATATACTGACTAAACCACTAGTACTGAGCTAATGTGATCTTAGCAATCAGACAGTGTAAAATCTGAAACTTGGCTCTTGCTTAATGTAATGATGTGGAATTATAGCATTTTAGTTTCAGTTGGTATGAGGATGGGCACATACAGTGAGCTTGGTAGAGCAGGGTTATATAGTGTTCACCTATAAATAGATATGCTCAAAATGAAAACAAGATTTAAGTGAGACATAAAGGGAGAGTTAATGTGAAATCTAGCTTACTTTATTGTGTGAGGTTTAGCCACTATTTTACTGAGTTATAGCAAGCAAGAATGACAGAAATTAATAAAAAGAATATTTAATAAGCTAAACTCTGGATTCCAAAGAGAATTATATGGTAACTTATTTTATGTATCCTCATACCTGTTCATATTGTTGTAGATACATTTAACTTAATTATAATGGTACTGTTCCTTCTAAAGTGTGCTGCACTGTAACTGTATCAGTGGCTGCATTTGTGCCAGGTGAAGTAAATGAAGAATCGTGGTTATCTTATTTTTGGTTAAAATAGGCAAAACAACAAGGGCAACAAGCAACAAATGAAAAAAATACAACCAAAAAACCCCTTTCTTTTTCTTCCAGAGTTGACCTTTTTCTTCTGAACTATTTCTAGTGGTGCCTTACTTAGCTCTCTACTCTGTGTTTGAGATACACAGCCTACATTCAGCATGTCCTTATTTTGTTCAGGTCTTTAGCTTTTAACACTTTTGGTGTCATATAGTCATTTGAGTCAGTGGTGAAAGATATTACTCCCCTTCCCAGACCTTTTTCTTCTGAACTATTTCTAGTGGTGCCTTACTTAGCTCTCTATTCTGTGTTTGAGAGACACAGCCTACATTCAGCATGTCCATATTTTGTTCAGGTCTGTGGCTTTTAACACTTTTGGTGTCATACAGTCACTTGAGTCAGTGGTGAAAGATATTACTCCTCTTTTAACACTTTTGGTGTCATATAGTCACTTGAGTCAGTGGTGAACGATATTACTCCTCATCCCAGAAAAATCTACATAGGCATACATGTACTAAAATATTCAGGACAGGAAATCTTAACTTAAAAAGTAATTTGGCATGGCCTGTTGAAAACTGTAACCTCGGTTTGATAGAATTGACTACTTGTAGTGTTGCAGGCAGTATGTTTGGTTCTGGGACTATAACAACGAGTAAGGTGAGCAATCTTACCATCTGAGTCACTGTGACAAATTGTTAACACATTTTCAGAAATTACTATGAGATTCTTTTTGTTTTTTAAACCTGTTTTACTCTCTGAACTGGTTAAAATTTGATCTATATTTACAAATCTTGTACAAGTTATAAATGTGATAAGATTGACAATTTTACATAAACATTGAAAATTATAATTATTAAAACATTAGAAGACATTAATTTTGTAATTGTAACTCAACAGATTTAATTAATCCTTTCCATCTTATCTATAATTCTGTTTTGGTTAATAATCTCAGGTAATATTAATTAATATTATAATTTTGATCCATCTTTTAGTTGTTTATTTAAATCATGTTATTTATAATTACTTATAAAGAAGACATAAGGCATACTGATATAATTTTTATAAGTTAGTTTCATTTAAATTCAAAATAAACTGCAAATGATCTGGGAGGGGGCATGCTAATTAATTTCTTGATTTTTCCATGAGTAGGTTGTCCATGCTATACCAGGGTTTAAATTTGAACAATGGCTGAGCTAGGTCTACTTTACATAAACGAGTCTGTTGTTCCACCACAGAGTCTTAATTGCTTTATATCTTCAAAGAGATGTGTGTGTGTGTGTGTGTGTGTGTTTGGTTTTCAAGAGTATATCATTGTTAAATATGCGTATAGATATATTTGCGCGTATTTATATACTTAGTGTGTGTGTCTTAGTCCCAATTTGCTCCTTGATTGTCTATAGCAGTTTAAATTCCCTTGTCTATTTTAATTTATTAAAAGTTGACCCTCAGTGCATTTACCAGCAACAAAAATTTTTCTTTGGAAATTTACAGGACACATGAGCCTTAACTTGGTTTAATCATCTTACTGGTATAAATAGTGTAGGCTTTATATATTGGTGAAAATAGGCAAAAATTATTCAGATCATATGTTTGTGAATAAGAACCATAGCCATTTAACTCTGACTTGATTAGCAGCATTTTAACAGATTAAATTATTAGAAGCTATGATTTCAAATAGTTTTATCCGAACAGAAAAAATCTAGAAATCGCTGAAATGTTTTATGTAAAGGCAAGTAATTTTCAGATTAAATTTTTTAATTATTGGATTTTTAAGAGTTAAAATGGAAACTGTTAAAATTATTTCATCTGCTTCTAGTTCCTAAATCAATATAGTGTTGATTTTTATTAGGGACTAAATATACCACTCTATGGGATTTGTTTACTCGGTGTGTATGTAACTACTCACCCCCATTTTCTACTTAATGATCAACAGTTGTCTAACATTAATTATATATTACAATGTAGTAAATTAAATTTTTATCTTCTTGAGTGAGATTGTGTTTATGTAGCTTTCAGAAGTGACAGGGAGCTATTTCTTTATTTGTTTCTATTGTTATTTTCATTGGCCATCTCAGGCTCATTTGGTTCAATACCACAAGTATTAATATCTAATATTAATATCCTAATAGTTAATATTAGGCATTATCTTATTGAACATTAATTAAAACATTTATTTGTCTTTCTTTTAACTATGTGGAATCTGTTAAAAACTATTAATGATCAGTAAATAGTGATTTTTTCCAAAATTATGTATTTATTGTTGAAATATTTTCAAAACCATTATTTTATGCAATATAAATAATCCCATCATTGATTTCCTTCACTGATATCATTAGGCGTTCTGTGTAGGGAAAAGCTGGGTTCAAAGTCTGGTATTACTATTTACTAACTTTGTGAACTTAGATAAATTAACATACCTCTCAGGACTTCAGTTCCCTCCTCTAAAAAATGGGTATAATAATAACTACCTTACAGTGTTATAAGGGTTAAATGAAATATGTAAAAGGTTTAGCATCATGTCTGCTACATACTCACTAAATATAGGTTCCTATCCCTTTTTCAAACAGTTTTGTTGTGTTAACTGACCCTAATGAGAAATGCAACCATTTATTAAGTAAATTCACCCTTAGATGGAAATTCAAATTATTAACATGAATGCTGTACTAATTTGCTAGATATTGATAGGGGAAGTGTACCACTGTCCTTGGTGCTTCAGGAGAAGCCAGCTGGTGATAATCATCTACTTATAAGCAGCAATCCTTTTTCAACTGTGCATGTGAAATATTTTATGACTACCACTCAGCGAAATGTCTATGGACAAAAACCCTTTGTTTATAATAGTTCAATACACAATATGCAAATATTCTTGAATAATAATATTAGCTTCTAAAAATGAGAAAAAAGATATATAAAAATAACCTATAGTTATGCCAACCAAAGATAGTCACTCTAAATATTTCGGTGTATTTTATATATTAATATGTGTGCTGAGAATTTTACTAAGTCATTGCATTTTATTCATAATTGTGATTTAAATGACTTCATAGTTCATTTTTTAAACTAAGCTGCTCTTTTTGAGGTTTGCGTTTTTTCCTTCTGCTCCAACAAGTAATGTTGGACTGCATATCTTTATATATAAAACCTTTATTTGCATTTCAGATTATTTCCTTAGGCTAATTTTTAGGAGTAGAATTACTGGTCAAAGAGAATGAACATTAGCATTTGATATATATTACCTCAAATTGCTTTCCAGAAAAGCTCCACAAGCCCCAAAAGTGTATTTTTGACAAAAGAGTGAGTTGCTTTTTGAAAATACAGTTTGTCCATTTTGTTAAGTCAGTTGCTTAGTATATAGTTTTTTGCTAATTGATTCTTATTTAACTGATTTACTTTGGCACTAATTTAGGATGAGACCAAATAACATTCTAATGACCCATGTGCAATCGCCTGGGATTTTCAAAACGATAGCTTTTAATTTAAAAGTAATGTTTAATATTTGGTATAAGTGGTAACTGGTCTGCCAATTTGACATAGTCATATCTTGATTTTTGTCGGTGTTATGAGGTCTCTTCAGGTCTAATTTCTATAGTAATTTTTATAGGAACATGAGCTTCTTCTAATGTGCAATTAAAGTATTTGCATTATTGGCAATATACATTATAGAGAAACTTAAGGGTAAAAACCAGCTCATTTTATTTTGTAGTACAATTGTAAATAGGAAAAATATGCTAACATGATAATATCTAATGAGGGAAATGTTCCATTCAGATGTCTGTTTTTCTAATAATCCTAAAATAACTATATGCCTTTATTTATATGAGTAACATCACATTCAAGCATCTTCCTAGGATTATATTCACTTTCAAAAAAGATAAACACAATATGAGTTTAGAATTTTGATAAATTCTGTTTTAAAGGTGATTTAAATCTTTAGATATGTAAGATTTGAGATTTCAACGAAGATATAATTATGTATGCTACTTTTGAGAGTTACTTAGATATTTTCTCTTGTTTAACTGCATTTAGTACAGCTTCTAACATAAGAAAATGAGAACTGGGTCTTGTATGATAGATCTTTTATGGGGTACAGAGAAATATAATTTTCCTTAGTGATTTTTGAAGCCTCTATCTAGGCACACTGGCAGTTTTATTTTTATTAAATGTGTAGATAACAAGGTCATATGCTCTCACAAAGGGCATGTGAAAGGAAAAGAGAAAACATAATTTTTGTTTTTGCTGTTGTCATTAGGGATTTTCATATTTTCTTTGTATGTTGGGCACCTTTTCATGTTTATTGTACTATACTGATAGTAATGTCACATTATTAAGTTAACACCAAGTTAGTGAAAATGAAAAGCAGAATATTTTGCTGCTAATACTATTGTTCTAGATTGTTTTGTCCTGTAAATAATTACCTTTTATGGTTATAAGTTATTTCAAAATGGGAAGCTTTGGGGAGATGCGTTTTGTTTTAAGCCAAATTAGGCTGCTAACCTAAATTTGGAACAGTCTCTTCACTATTAGTAAATATGTTGTGGTACTAATACAGAGGAATACAAACAGTTGTTTTATTCTGTGCTTTCACATTTTCTATTGAATATACATGTGTAAGTGAAGGCACAGCTTTGGCGAGGGGTGAGGATTATCTGTATCTCTATCTGTATCTCTATCTGTATCTCTATCTGTATCTCTATCTGTATCTCTATCTGTATCTCTATCTGTATCTCTATATATCTATATCTATATCTATATCTATATCTATATCTATATCTATATCTATATCTATATCATCTATATCTATCATCTATATACACACATACACACACACACAAGTGATCACTCTTTTACACCCTTTAGTTCTGGAAGTAAGAAAAACAAATAATAAAGTCACACTGCTAGTTATACATATTTTACACTAATCCTATCAGACTTGACTGTATTCTAGACTTGAACATACGACAGAGACAGGAAGTGTGGGTATAGGGAATTGGAAAGATGAAACAGGGGAAGACACAGAGAAGGTTGATGTTCTCAGCTTTTGATATTGAATTTGTAGAATTAACTTATTTTTCTCATGTCTTGAGCTTATGGTTATAATTGGAATTAATTTAAGCCTGGTTACCAAAATAAAGAAATAAATCATTTAAGACTGGGTATCTTGTTATTGAGTATGTTGATTAACTCTAAGTAGATCATCATGTAGTTTATAAATCATAATACCTTGTCACTTGTAAATATGCCTGGTGTTTTAAAAATTAAACCCGTTTCTCCTTACTTTGATTTTTCTTTGCTTTCCAGGATTAATGGGCAAAATGTGAACTTCACTATGAATTTCTCCTAAAATTTTGATTTACGGTTTACTTTCTCAAGACTCATTTTGAATTACAGAGATAATGTTCTGCTATAACCTCTTATGGAAGGATTTCAAAATGAGTAAGTTGACCTTCTGGGGTATGATATTTTGGGAGACACTTGACCGAAATTAATAGATATTATTATGCTGGCTGCCTCTAATGTATTAGAAATTATTCTTTGAAGAGTCCAGTTGAACACCAAGTCCAGTGGCATTTGATGAGGGGTGGGGATATATCTATCCACAGAAACAATCATTTGTAAACAATCATATGGGACTGCTTTCCAGTTTTCATTTATTTTAACTTGAGTAAGCATGAAGATCAGCTTAATTACAAAAAGGAAATGCCAGGCTTACGATTTCAGCAAATGTACTTTAATGGATGTGTCACGATTTTTAAAAAAAGAATGTGAGGATAGAATTCAAAGATGTTGTCTGTTGTACAACATAATGCCTGTAGTTAATAATACATTACTGTGCACTTTAAAAATATGTTAAGAGGGGTGACCAGTTAGCTCAGTTGGTTAGAATGTGGTGCTAATAACACCAAGGTTGCCGGTCAGATCCCCGCATGGGCCATTGTAAGCTGTGCCTTCCATAAAAGAAAAAAAAAAGAAAAAGATTGGTACATTAAAAAATAAATAAACAAATAAATAAAATATGTTAAGAGGCCAGATCTCATGTTAAGTGTTCTTATCACAGAACAACAACAACAATAAAAAACACAAGGACATTTTTGGAGATGGTAGAGATATTGATTGTGATATACTGGAGATCATAGTTTGATTGTGGTGATGGTATCATGGGTATATGCATATGTCCAAACTCATCAAAATGTATACATTAAATATGTGCAATTTTTAAATATATCAATTATACCTCAGTAAATCTAAAAAATAGATGTTGATTATATTTTAAAGATATTTTCTGGAGAAGGAAGAGAAGAAAATTAAGCAGCTGAAGTCTCAAAGCATTCAGAATTCTTGATGTAGGAGGTGAAAAGGAATGGCTTCATGATTCTTTGTTTCAATCTGTTGCCCGCATGATGAGTAGTTGATCCTGATGTTGATGTTGGTGTTCTCCTTGGCACTTAAAGAAATAACAAATATATTCTTAACGGTTTCTCACTAGAGAGCTGAGACTACCGATTCACGGGAAAAAAAACCTTTTTGAGGATACAACTGAAAAACAATTTATGACAGAAGATGCAAAAGAAAAGGAGGAAGGGAGATGGCAAAAGTGGGTAGAGACTGTGAGAGGAAACATGAGGGGAAGGGAGTTGAGAAGGGACAGTGGGAGGGATAAAAAAAGAAATTTGTCTCCATTCTACTGCTCAGGCTTCAATCATCCAAGGCCTTCCGTTTGCTTCTATGTTGCCTACCACCCTCCAGCTATTAGAAATCTTACTCGCATTCTAGTGTTAATCCAGTTCCTCCAGCCTTTTCCATCTGCAGGCATTTTAGATTCACATGGTTACCATAACTTTCACCGGTCTTCTTACTCCTCATTCCACTGTCAGTAGCATTTGCTGAAAGCTTTCCTGGAATATTCAAATCCTTCCATTTAGTTAATTCAAACAGTTTCACTGTCAATGATATTTCAGTGTCACATTATACCTGGCAGTGTTCTAGGCTCTGGAGATAAAATAGTCAATGAGATGAATTCTCGATCCTCATGGAGCTTACATCGCAACAGGTGAATAAATATATATTTGATTTGCTATGGGGAAAAAAGCAGATGCAGGGGATGGAGAATAACAGAGTATGCTACTTTAGAAAGGGTGGTCAAGAAGTTTCTCTATGGAGGCGATCTTTAGGTAGGAGCCTGAATAAAGTGAGGGAACAAACTGTATGAGTTTCAGGGCAGTGTGTGCCTGGCAGTGGGATGCGTCAAGTGCAAAAGCTTATGTTGGGTGTGTTCAAGGATCAGCAAGAAGCTGATGGTGGGGGACAGTGGTAGGAATGAGGTAAGACTTAGGCAGAGGCAGATCACAAAGAGGCTAATAGGCCACAGTGAAATCCTTGGATTTTATTCTAAGTGATGGCAAGTCATCACACTTAGAAGGTTGAGAGGAGAGAGGCAACGTGGAGTCACTGCACTCTAGGCATACTTTCTCAGATGAAAGTGGAGCTGCAGCATGTCAGGAGACTTCTTAGGCACTTACCCCATTGCATTTATTAACATAAATACTGCAGTAGGGATGGGAAGTGGTTGTTTAGGGATAGCTTGCACTTGGTGACACTACTGGAAGGTCTACTGTGTTTCCCTGAAAATAAGACCTATCCAGACAATCAGCTCTAATGCGTCTTTTGGAGCAAAAATTAGTATAAGACCCAGTTTTATTTTACTATAAGACCAGGTATAATATAATGTAATGTAATATAATATAGTATAGTATAGTATAATATAATATAAAATAATATAATATAATATAAATACCGGGTATTATTTTACTATAATATAAGACCAGGTATAATATAATATAATATAATATAATATAATATAATATAATATAATATAAATACCGGGTATTATTTTACTATAGTATAAGATCAGGTCTAATGTAATGTAATGTAATGTAATGTAATGTAATGTAATGTAATGTAATGTAATGTAATGTAATGTAATATAATACAATATAATACTGGGTCTTATTTTACTATAAGACCGGTCTTATATAAGACCCGATCTTATATAATAGAATATAAGATCGGGTCTTATATTAATTTTCGCTCCAAAAGACGCGTTAGAGCTGATGGTCCGGTAGGTCTTATTTTCAGGGAAACACGGTATTGTACCTTCGGAAGAGCACTACAGTACCATGATGGAGGTGACTGTTTTCCTAGAAATATTTCATTAATTAGTTCTTCCAGAGGCCAGTAGACGTGAAGTCAGTGGTGGCTAATTCAGTGACTATTTTTGTGGGCTTATTATGTATCAGACACTGGGCTAGATACTTTTGTAAATGTTAGGCTGTGCAGATATTTGTCCCCATGTTACAGAGAACAAAACTGAAACTCAGAGTTCCTATTGTACCACAGCTGCTGGAAGTGTTTGGCCAGTTATCTGAATATTCACACTAAAGTAGGCACTTTGCCTAAATTATTGGAGTAATTGCAACAGTATAGATCTGGGTATTAATCCTGTTTAATCAGGCAATGTGCTGTTAAATTTCTAAGACTATATTAAAGGGGTAAATAAAAGACTTGTCTTCTATTTTAAAAATTACTTTCTAATTTCTGGAAACTAAAGGACTATGTGGTCATTTTAGGAAAATTAGAAAATATAATTTTACACACACACACATGCATGCGTGTATGGTGCCAACCTCTCTACTTCCTCCTTGTTAATGCCTTAGACCTGTACTTTTCTCAATGTAAACGAGTAGATTCTGGTGGTATTGTCATTGTATTTATTTAAATAGTTGCAGAATGAGTTTTACTCATTTTGTCCAGTATTACCAATCATTTCAACTTTCCCTGAGACAATTTATTACTTGAAAATGAATTTGGGAAACTTAATAAATATGTTTGGTAACTGAGCTGTCTAATAAAATTGTTCCAGAGGTCATCTGAAGAGCTTACTTCTGTAGTCTATTGAGTAGTAGTGATTCAACATCTTATGCTCTGGTGGCCTATCTGCAGGGCATATTACCAAATCCACTATTTATTTGGCATAATTCATCTAAAGAAAGTAAACAAAATAAAATGATTCCCCTTTCCCTTGATAACCTCCTTGCTTGCATCAGACTATGGGAGTACATCTTAGTCTATATGTCAGATGTTCGAGGAGTATACTTTTTATTACTTTTTTATAACTCAGTTTCTATTTTGAGTCCCTATTCTGCCCAGATGGCTGGAATTAGGGATCTCTTATCTTTTCCTAGTGCTCTGCTAATTCTTGGGTGGGGGAGGTGGGTCTTGTTAGACATCTTCATCTTTCCATAGTCATAGCATCTGTAGAAACGTTCATCCTTCATTTTTGTTTCTGAAGTTGGTCATCACACGTTGCTGCTGACTTATCCCTCATTCGCATCCCACAGTTTTAGCTGGTAAAACAACTCTTCCTGCAATTTTCACGCTATTGATTACACTATAATCTTTCTGTGGTCCCCAAACTCTGCTAAGATGTGGAGAATTCCCTGATAGTGCCACTTGTCTAAGTCTCCCTGGGGCCAGGTGTGGCCTGGGAAACTCTATGAGGCTAATAACTTTGCTGTCACATTATTCATCCAATTCTGTGGGATCTTCCTGTCTCCCCGAGTCTGTACCTAGGAAATGGGACACAGATTGCCTCTGTTCTCTTGTAGAAAAAATGTCTATCTGTTGTTCCTTTGACTCTTCATTTCTTCCTTCCAGGGAATTTTCATCAGGTCCACAGAATGAGAAAGTCTTTCCTCCTTTTTTAAAAAAGCTGTTCTAAATCTCTGTTTTGTGCCAGATGTTATAAATCCATGGGTTGTATTTGACCCACAGGAGTGCTTTTTGCTTGGGAAGTATTTCAAAAATTGGGAAAATTAACATAAAAATCTGAATTTCCAGATTTCTTTTGGGGGAAAACTGATCTGGCAACACTGCAACCACATTTCCATATGGTAAAAATCAGCTGGAGTTACCTGGTGGCTCCGTTTAAGACTTGCTCACTCTAGTCCCCATATTCTCTTGTTTTATATTACTCACCTGCCTGGCTTTGGTAAGCATATGTTCTGAGTCCTTTCTATTATTTTCAAGGCCCAGGATTTTGAAATTCATAGGTCAAGAAAAACACTCTTTATTTCTGTTTTCTGCTGTCACTACTTTTCCTGAGGCAAGCTGAGCATATCTACTGCTTGAATGGAAGAGGAATCTAAGAACAATAGGGGGAAAAATTGGGTAGTATTTCAAAAATGTTAAACCACTACAAGATATTATCAGAATTTTATTTTACTAATTAAAAATGTTTTGTCAAGTTGATTCTTAAAATTCAACTTTATTAAGGTATAAACTTCATATAGTTCACCAATTTTAAATGTATAATTTAAGCTGTTTCCAAAGTGAATGTATCATTTTCCATTCCCACCAGCAATGTATGAAAGTTCAATTGCTCCACAGTCTTGTTATCATTTGGTGTTATTAATATTTTAATTTTAGTCACTCTAGTGAATACATTATATCTAGTTATAGCTCATTGCAGTTTTAATTTGCATTTTCCTAGTGAATAATGATACTGAGCATCTTTTCATGTGCTTCTTTTCTGTTTGTATATATATATTTTGAGAATTGTCTGTTTAAATTTTTTGTCTATTTTAAAAAATTGAGTTGTTTCTTATTTTGAGTAGTAAGAGCTTTTATGTGTACGGATACAAGTCCTGTCTCAGATAAATATTTCATAAATATTTTCTTCTATTTTCTTAATAGTCTTTTGAAAAGCAGAAGTTCTTATTTTTGACAAAGGCCAATTTGCTAATTTTCTTTCTTTCTCTCTCTTCTTTTTTTTTTTTTTAAAAGTTAGAAAACAATTTAATGATCATTTACCAAAATCCATAGGAGAATCTTAAATGTTTAAAGGGACAGACCATTCCACTACTCCTGCTATCACCATGACTTTCATGTTAGAGTATCACAAGTCAGAAGTTTCTGTTGTTTCATCTACTTAAAACCAGATGTAAGAAACACCATAAGTCATAGCAACTTCAATGTGAAATCATCAAAGTTCTCTTGGAAAGGTTTGCTCTCTGAAAGCAGCTCCCTGTCCAGAAGACACTTAAGGCCCATGGACCTTTCCTCTTCCAACTAAGTTAAATGCCTCAAAATGCCCAAATAGTTAGTCAAGGCAAGTATGAAACAAGCTGCATGCCTTCTAGGTGTGATGAATATCAGAGTTTTGAGAAGGACATTAAAATCATCATGGAATCCTTGGAGGACTGAGATACTAGAGCACCAGGGAGAGGAGATGGCGGTGCTGTCACTCCCAGGAGCTCAGGACCGTGCCCTGATTTTCTTTTTTTATGGTTCATGTCTTTTGTGTCCTATCACAAGAATTTATCTCAAGCTCACAAAGTTTTTTCTCATATGTTTTCTTCTAGAAATGTATAGTTTTTGCTCTTACATTTAAGTCGATGGTCCATTTTGGGTTAATTTTTATATAAAGTATGAGGTAAGAGTAGAGTTTCTTTTCTTTTTTACATGTGAGTATGTAGTTGTTGCAGCTCTCTGTTAAAGAGACCACTCTTTCCCTACTGCATTAATATGATGCATTTGTTGGATATAGGTTGGTCATGGGAATATTCTGAATTTTATTCTGTACCATTGATCTATATGTCTTTCTTTAAGCAAGCTTTAGAGAAAGTTTTAAAATAAATAGTGTAAGTACTCAAACTTTTTTTCAAAAGTGTTTTGGCTATAGTAGGTGTTTTATATTTTCATGTAAATTTTAGAATAAACATGCTAGTTTACAAAAAGGCTTATTAGGATTTTGAATGAAATTGTTTCAGATTTATAGATTAGTTTGGGGGGAATTGACATCTTAAACAGTATTGGAGCTTCTGATCCATAAACATAGTATATTTATATATATCTCTACAGACGCTGGACACGTTTTGTTAAATTTATTCACAATTCTTTCTAATCTTCTTGTTGCTATTGTAAATGCTATTGCTTTTTGAATTTTAGTTTCCAATTATTTGTTAGTATGTAGAAGTACAGTTGATTTTTACCCATTTACTTTGAATCCTAGGACCTTGCTAAACTCATTTATTAGTTCTGGTAGGTTTTTTTGTTTGTTTGCTTTTTAAAATTTTTTTAAATTAAATTTATTGGGGTGACATTGGTTAGTAAAATTATATAGGTTTCAAATGCACATTTATATAATACATCATCTGTATATTGCATTGTGTGTTCACCACCCAGAATCAGTTCTCCTTCCATCACCATATACTTGATCCCCTTTTCCCTCTTCTATCACCTCCCCTTATCCTCTGGTAACCACTAAACTGTTGTCTGTGTGTATGATTTTTGTTTGTTTGTTTGTTTTGTTCATTTGTTGCTCTCAGTTGTATATCCCACATATGAGTGAAAACATGTGGTTCTTGACTTTTTCTGTCTAACATGTTTTGCTTAGCATGATAATCTCAAGGTCCATCCATGTTGTTGCGAATGGCAGTATTTCATCTTTTCTTATGCCAAGTAATATTCCATTGCCTATATATACCACATCTTTATCCAACCATCTATCAAAGGACACTTTGGTAGTTTCCATGTCTTGGCCACCATGAATAATGCTACAGTGAACATAGCAGTGCATATATCTTTACAGACAAATGTTTTCAAATTTGGCGGGTAGATACCCAGAAGAGAGATTGCTGGATCATATGGTAATTCTATTCTTAATTTTTTGAGGAACCTCCATATTGTTTTCCATAGTGGCTGTACCAGTTTACATTCCCACCAGCAGTACACAACCTCTCCAATACTTGTTATTCCTTGTCTTGTTGATGATAGCCATTCTAATGGTATGAGGTGATATCTGATTGTAGTTTTGATTGGCATTTCCCTAACAGCTAGTGAAGTTGAGCATTTTTTCATATATCTGTTGGTTGGTTTGTCTTCTTGGGAGAAGTATCTGTTCAGGTCTTCTGCCCATTTTTTAATTGGATTTTTGTTGTTGTTATTGAGTTGTATCAGTTCTTTATATATTTTGCATATTAGCCCCTTATCGGAGGTGTTGTTTGTAAATATTTTCTCCCATTCGGTTGGTTGCCTCTTTGTTTTGTTGATGGTTTCTTTTGCTGTGCAGAAGCTTTTTAGTTTGATATAGTCCTATTCATTTATTTTTGCTTTTACTTCCCCTGCCTTTGAGGTAAAAGTCATAAAATCTTCTCTGAACCTAAGGTCCATAAGTTTAATACCTATGCTTTCTCCTATGCAGTTTATTGTTTCAGGTCTTATGTTTAGGTCTTTGATCCACTTTGAGTTAATTTTGGTATATGGTGACAGATAGCAGCCTAGTTTCATTCTTTTGCACATGACTGTCCAATTCTCTCAGCACCATTTATTGAAGAAGGTTTCTTTTCTTTATTGTATGTTTTTGACTCTTTTGTCAAAAATTATCTACCCATATATATGTTGGTTTACTTCTGGGCTTTCAATTCTATTTCATTGGTCTGTGTGTCTGTTTTTCTGCCAGTATCATGCTGTTTTAATTATTGTTGCTTTGTCAGGGAATATGATACCTCCAGCCTTATTCTTATATTTCAGGATTGCTTTGTCTATTCAGGGTCTTTTGTGATTCCGTACAAATCTGATTTTTTTTTTTGTTCTATTTCTTTTAAAAATGCCATTGAATTTTGATGATGATTGCATTAAATCTGTATGTTGCTTCAAGTAATATTGTCATTTTAACTATGTTGATTCTTCCAATCCATGAACAAAGAATATCTTTCCATTTTTTTGTGTCTTTTTCAATTTCTTTTAATGTCTTATAGTTTTCAGTGTATAGATCCTTCACATCCTTTAATTTTATTCCTAGGTATTTTATTCTTTTTGTTGCAATTGCAAAAGGAATTCTTTCACTTCTTTTTCTGAAATTTCATTGTTAGTATGTAGGAACGCAATGAATTTTTGTACATAGATTTTATATCCTGCAACTTTACTGTATTTTTTTATTGTTTCTCATAGTGGTTTGGTGAAGTCTTTGGGGTTTTCTATAGAAAGAATCACATCCTCTGTCAAAAGGGACAATTTAACTTCTTCATTCACAATTTGGAAACCTTTGTTTTCTTTCTCTTGCCTTATTGCTCTGGCTAGGACTTCCAATGCTATGTTAAATAAAAGTGGTGACAGGAGGCATCCCTGTCTTGTTTCTGATCTTAGAGGAAAAGCTTTCAATTTTTCAACATTAAATATGGTATTAGCTGAGGGTTTGACATATATGGCCTTTATTATGTTGTGGTACTTTCCTTTTATACTGATTTTATTAAGAGTTTTAATCCTAAATGGATGTTGAATCTTGTCAAATGCTTTTCCTACATCGATTGATTCAATCATGATTTTTATCCTTTATTTTGTTTATGTGGTGTATCACATTGATTTCCATATATTGAACCATCCTTGTGCCCCTGGAATGAACCCTACTTGATCATGATTATATATATATATATATATATGTATGTGTGTATATATATATATATATATATATATATATATATATATATATATATATATATATTAGAGAGAGAGAGAGAGAGAGAGAGAGAGAGAGAGAGAGTCTTTTTAATGTATTGTATTTGATTTGTTTTTTGTTTAGGATTTTTGTGTCTGTATTCATCAGAGATATTGGTCTGTAGTTTTCTTTTTATCCTTACTAGGTTTTGGTATCAGGGTAATGTTGGCCTCATAAAATGAGTTAGGAATTATTGCCTCTTCTTCATTTTTTTGAAAGAGTTAGAGGAGGGCAGGTATTACGTCATCTTTGAATGTTTGGTAGAATTCACTAGTGAAGCCATCTGGTCCTGGACTTTTGCTTTTGAGGAGGTTTTAGATGATTGTTTCAATTTCCTTACTGTTGATTGTTCTATTTAGATTTTCCAATGCTTCATAATTTGGTCTAGGAAGGTTATATATTTCCAAGAACTTGTCCATTTCTTCTAGGTTATTTAATTGGGTAGCATATAGTTCTTCATAGTATTTTTGTATGGTCCTTTGTAGTTCTTTGGTATCCGTTGTAACTTCTCTTTCATTTCTGATTTTGTTTGTGTCTTTTCTTTCTTTAGTTAGTCTAGTCTAGGGTTTGGCAATTTTATTAATAGTTTCAAAGCAGTGGCTCTTTGTTGCATTAGTTTTTTCTATTTTTTTTGTTGTTGTTGTTCTCTATTTCATTTAATTCTTCTTTAATTTTTATTATTTCCTTCCTTCTGCTGACTTTGGGTTTCATTTGTTCTTCTTTATCTAATTCTTTAAGATGTAATGTTAGGTTGTTTATTTGGGATATTTCCTGTTTCTTGAGATATACCTGTAATGATATAAATTTCCCTCTTAATACAGTTTTTACCACATCCCAATAATTTTGATATCATATAATTTCATTCTCATTTGTTTCTATGTATCTTTTGATCTCTCCTTTTATTTCTTCTTTGACCCAGTCATTCTTTATAGCATGTCATTTAATCTCCACATATTTGTGGTTTGTCCTGTTTTCTTTTCGCAGTTGATCTCCAATTTCAAAGCACTGCAGTCAGAGAATATGCCTGGTATGATTTCAGTCTTCTTAAATTTTTGGAGGCTAGTTTTGTATCCCAACATATGGTTTATCTTTGAGAATGTTCCATGTGCACTAAAAAAGAATGTATAGTCTGGTGTTCTAGCATGAAATGCTCTGAAATGTCAATTATGTCCATTTGGTCTAATGTGTCATTTAAGGCTGATTTTTCCTTATTGATTTTATATTTGGATAATCTATACCTAGTCATCAATGATGTATTTAGGTCCCCTCTATAATTGCGTTTTTTGTCAGTTTGTCCCTTTAGTTCTGTTAGTAGTTGTTTTATATATTTTGGTGCTTCCTGATTGGGGATATATATATATTGATAAGTTTATGTCTTTTTTTTTTTTTGTATTGTCCCTTTTATCATTATGAGATGTCCATCTTTCTCTCTTGTTACCTTTTTTATCCTGAAGTCTGTTTCATCAGGTGTAAGTATGGATACACCTGCTTTTCTCTGATGCCATTTGCTTGGAGTATTGTTTTCTACCCTTTCCTTTTGAGACTGTATTTGTCCTTGTAGCTGACATGTGTCTCTTGGAGGCAGCGTATGGTTGGGTTTTGTTTTTTGATCCAATCTGCTACTCTATGACTTTTTATTTGTGACTTCAGTCCATTTATATTTAGGATGATTATTGATATATGAGGACTTCCTATAGCCATTTTATGTTTTGTTTTCTGGTAGCTTGGTGTCTCCATTGTTTCTTTGCCTTTGTGTTTCTGTCTGCTATTTCAGTTTGGTGGTATTTTATGATTTTTTTTTTCCCCTCTGTTTCCTCTTTTTTATGTTATGTGTCTCAGTTCTGGATATTTTTTGAGTGGTTAACATTAAGTTTATGTAAAAGAAAGTTTCATATATATGGTAGTCCTTTCTCTTCAGCATGCATCTTATCTCCATTCCTCTTTATAAATTCAGACCTTTACTCATTCCCTTTTATGTTTTTGTTGTCACAAATTATCCCTATTTATGCTGTGAGCTCATTTCTGAGTTGCTGTGGCAAATTTTCTTCTTTTTTTCCTTTTTTATATTTTTATCTTTTTTATGTTATTGAGGCCTATTCTGTGTAACGGTTGCCATTTCCTGCTTCCATCTGTCTGGTAGTATCTCACTCATAGATTTGTATCCTTTTGTCATTTTGTTTCAGGTAGAATAACCTCCTTCAGTATTTCCTGTAATGCGGCCTTGTGGTGGAAAATTCCATCAGCTTTTGTATATCTGGAAAGGTCTTTATTTCCTCTTTATATCTAAAGGATGATGTTGCTGGATATATTATTCTTGGTTGGTACTACGTTCTCTTTTTTAATACTTTGAATGTTTGATTTCACTCCCTCCTGGCTTATAGAGTTCCTATTGAAAAATATGATGATAATTTAATGGACTTTCCTTTGTACGTTTCCATCTTCTTTTTTCTGGCTGCCTTGAAAATTCTTTCTTTGTCATTAATTTTTGAGTCTTTCAATATAATGTGTCTTAGAGAGGGCCTTTTGGGATTGAGGTAATTAAGTGTTCTCTTTTCTTTTTGGATTTGAGGGTCCAGTCCTTTCCATAGGTTTGGAAAGTTCTCATCAACTTTTTGTTTGAATAGGCTTTCTGTGCCCTTCTCCCTCTCTTTTTCTGGTATACCCATTATTCTTATATTGCTCTTTCTGATGGAGTCAGATAGTTCTTATAAGAGTTCTTTTATTTCTTGTTACTCTCAAGTCTCTCTTCTTCCATCTGCATCATTTCCAGATTTCTATCTTCAATAGCATTAATTCTTTCCTCCATCTGGTCAGCTCTATTTCCTAAGCTTGCTATTTCATTCTTCTTCTCTTTTATTGACTTCTTTAGCTCCAGAATTTCTATTTGATTCCTTTCTAAAAATTTCTATCTCTTTGGTAAAATATTCATTTTTTTTAAATTAAAGTTTATTGGGGTGACAATTGTTAGTAAAGTTACATAGATTTCAGGTGTACAATTCTGTAATACATCATCTATAAATCCCATTGTGTTTTTTGATTTTATTTCTGAGTTCATTAAACTGCCTATCTGAGTTTTCTTGTATTGTGTTGAGTTTTTTCAGAACTGCAATCTTGAATTCTCTGTTATTCAAGTACAGTTTGCTATGCTTTTAAGTTTATTTTCTGGAGTTTTAAAAAATTTTCTTTCTAAGCTGTCTTGTTAACTTGATTATTCATTGTAATTAATGGATTGTTTTTCTTCCTGGGCATCTATGGGAGTGAATTCTGTAGCAGGTTGATAAGAAGAGGCTTTTCTTTTGCTTTCCAGTAGGTAGCACTGGAGCGTTTTATTTTCTCTTGCCCTGTTCCAGCTTCTTGTGGTGGAAGATTTCCTGGGGAGGTGGATGTCTCTTCTGTGACCAGGTCGTGTCAGTCTCAGGGCACCACCCATGTGGGAGGATGTGGTAAGCGATGGGGTTCTGATCTCCTGAAATCCCAGTGCTTCCCCTGAAGCCAGATGCAGAGCTGTGTGCCTCAGCAGCCCCTGTTGGAATCAGCTGCAAAATGTGGTGGCGGGGTAGCCTGGGAGAGGGCATTGGTGTGTTTTTGTCCTGTTCTCGGCAAAATGGCGACTGTCTGACCACAGCTGCCTTGCTCCTATAGCTCCTCTCTTGTCACTGGAATTAGCTACAGGGTGTGTCTGGCTCAAGAATTGTCTCTCCAGTTTTTAGGGCTGTAGATATTCTGCTCTTTAATCTGACACCACTACCTTTTTTTTTTTTTTTTCTGGGGCCCACTGCTAGCACCAGGAGGGTGTGGGCGGTGAACGCTGGGACGGTGGGGGGAGGGGGCCAAGCTCTGTGGCTTTGTTTTCTGCCTGTCCAAGAGGGCTGTTAGAGCACAATTGTCACACTTCTGTACTCAGTCTTTGCCCCATCACTGGGTTCAGCCATATCATGTGCTGACCACTCAGGCAGGATGGCTGGGACCACAGAAAGCGCACCTGCACTCTCAATCCTCCCCTCTCTCTCTGGACTGCAGTGAGCTCCGGGCTGTGTTCTGCAGTCCCGGTCTCTGCTCTTCTCCCTTTCCTTCTCCCCTGTTTGCCCTGATTTGCCCACTTTCAGGTGTTTTGATGTGCAGATCTTTCAGACGTTTTTGTGTGTTGTGTAGGGAATTCTTTGTTGAATTATAGCTGTTCAATTTGTCGTAACTCCAAGAGGAGAGATCACAGGGGACCCCTCATATCACCATGTTTCTGATGTCACCTTGTTTGTTTGCTTTTTGTAGATTCCTTACATAGGAATAGTAATACAAAATCATTTCATCTATCAAAAAGATAATGTTACTTTTTTCTTTCTAATTTGCCTGCCTATTATTTTTTCCATAGTAACTCCACCACAATATTGAATAGAAGTGGTCAGAGCATACGTACTTATTTTGTTCCCAATCTTAGGGAGAAAAAGTACAGTCTTTTTGTCATGTGTGTAACAGTAGTTGTAAGTTTTTTCTAGATGTTCTTTGTCAGGTTGAGGAAGTTCCTTTTTATTCCTAGTTTGCTGGGACTTTGTTAGGAATGGGTGTTGAATTTTGTCAAATGCTTTTTCTGCATGTTTTGAGATGATCATAGATGTGTTTTTGACATGGCGAATTACATTGGTTGATTTTTCAAAAGTTAAAAATTACATTTCTGGAACAAATGCTTTCTATATCTTTTGAGATGATCTTTTTTGGGTGTGTGTGTGTGTGTGTATTTTGGTTAATGTGATTGATGAATAACATTGAATGATTCTGAATGTTAAATTAACCTTGTATTTGATAAACTCTAGTCGATCATTATGTATTATCCATTTTATAGATTGTGGAATTTAATTTGCTAAAATTCTGTTAAGGAGTTTTGTGTTTCTTATCGGTTAGTAGTATTCTTGTAATATTATTGTCTGGCTTTATAGAATGAGTTGGGAAGCATTTCCTTTGCTTCCATTTTCTAGAAGAGTTTGTACAGAGTTGATATTATTTCTACCTTAAATATCTGGTAGAATTCATCAGTGAAACCATCTGGACCAGTAGTTTTCTTTGTGGCAAGGTTCTAAAAGGTGTAGGAGGACTCATCTTTGGTAATTTATTCCTTTAAGGGAATTTGTCCATTTCATCTAAGTTGTCAAACTTATTGGCATAAAATAATTCATGATTTTCTCTTATTATTGTTTTTATCTATAATATCTATGGTGATTTCCTCTTTTCCATTTTGATTATTGGCACTTTGTATCCCTTTTTTTTTTCTTGACCAGTCTAGCTAATCGATTTTATCCATCTTTTCAAAGAGCCAGCTTTTTATTTCATTGAATTTTCTGTTAGCCCTACTTTACTACTTTCTACTCTTTATGATTTTCTTCCTTCCCCTAATTTTGGATTTTATTAGTACTTTTATTCTTGTTTTTTAAAGTGGAAGCTTAGATCATTAATTTTTTTCTAAAACAACACTTAAAGCTATAAATTTCCCCATAAGCACTGCTTTAGCTTTAGTCAACTAAAATTGATGTGATGCGTTTTCATTTTTATTCAGTTCAAAATATTTTATAATTTCCCTTGTGATTTTTTTGACTCTTAGTTTGTTTAGAAGTGTTTTTTTTAAATTTCCAAATCTTTGAGGTGTTCCATATATTTTACTGTTATTGATCTCTAATTTTAATTCTGTTGTAGCCAGAGAAATTACTTTCCATATCAATCCTTTTAAATTTATTGAAACTTTTTTTACGGCCCAGTGTATGAGCTGTTTTGGCAAATATTTCAAAAAAGAGCATATATTCGGCTATTTTTAGTTGTAATGTTGTTGGTTACATAAATGTCAATTAGGTCAAGTTGGTGGATAGTATTGATAAGCCTTAGTGATTTCCTTTTATATGTTCTATATAGTTACTGAGAGAGGAGCACTGAAATCTCTTGCTATAATTGCAGAGGTATCTAATTCTTTCAGGTCTGTTAATTTTGTTCTATATGTTTTGATGCTTAGTTATTAGTTGCATACACATTTAAGATTGTTACATGTTTTTGATGCAGTAACTCCTTTATCATTATGAAATATTTTATCCCTGGTAATATTCCTTGATCTGAAGTCTACCTTATCTGATATCAAAACAGACTCTCTAGCTTTCTTTTGATTACTATTTATATGATATGATATGATATGATATATATATATATATATATATATATATATATATATATATGTGTGTGTGTATATATATATATATATATATATATAATTTTTTTGCACTTCTTTTACCTTATGTATGTCTTTATATGTAAAGTAAGCTTCTTTATTAATCTAGTTGGGCAATCTCTAATTTAATTATTGATATGATTAGTGTAAATCTATCATCTATTTTTTTTTCTATTTATCCCATCTTCTCATTGATTTATTAGCTATATACCTCTTTGTTTTAATTAATTTTATAGTGATTACTGTGGGTTTAAAATACACCTCCTTGACTTATCATAGTCTGCCTTAAAACAATATTATACTGCTTCACATACAGAGTAAGAACCCAACAACAATGCTTTTGTCATACATTTTACTTCTTCATATTTTATAAACACTATATACAATGCATTGCAATTATTTTTGCCATAAGGAATCAGTTATCTTTTAAAAAGACTAAAAATGAGAAAAAAAAATACTCACATATTTACTATTTCCGATACTTTCCATTCCTTTATGTAAAATTCCATATCTCTCTGGTATCATTTTCAACCTTCAGCATGTAGTGATGTTTAACTTTTCTTATAGTGCCACTTTGCTAGCATTGATTTCTCTCAGTATTTACCTGTTTAGTAAGGGTCTTTATTTTGTCTTAATTTTTTGAACATTTTTTTTTCTGGGTGTAGGATTTTTGGTTTTTTTTTTTGTTTTTTTCTCAGTACTTGAGAGAGGCCATTCCATTGTTTTGTGATTTGCCTCGTTTTTTATTCGAAGTCCTCTGTCATTCTTGTCATTATTTTCCTGCACAAAATGTCTTTTTGCCCCCTCTCTCTGGCTGCTTTTAAGATCTATTTAGTTCTTGTTTCTGACAGTTTGATCATATTGTGGTTTGTTATGATTATGTGTGCTTTTCTTTAAGTTTATTCTGCTCATAATTTCTTAAGGTTCTTGCATCTGGGGATTTATATTTTTCACAAAATTTGGAAAATTTATGGTGATTATTTAAAAGATATATTTTTCTCCCCTTTCCTTTCCTTCTGGTACTCCAATTACATGTACATTGGTCAGTGTGGTATTTTCTTACAGGTAACTGAGGCTTTATTCATTTTGGGGGGTCTTTTTTCTATTTGTGCATCATTTTTGAATAGTTTCTATTGCTGTCTTCAAGTTGACTACTATTTTTTTTTTCTGTGCTCTTTATTCTGTTGTTTATCCCACCTAGTGTAATTTTCATTTCCAATTTTATAATTCTCATTTCTAGAATTTAGGTCCTTTTTTATATCTTATGTTTCTTTTTTCAACATGTTCATGTTTTTCACTACATTCTCAAACATATGGATCATATTTATGATTGTTGTTTTAATCTTCCTTTCTGTTAATTCTACCGTCTTGGTCATTCTATTGCTTTGTTTTACTCTAGGTCTCTATTGATTGCTTTTTATTGGTTATAGGTCAGATTTTCCTGCTTCCTTGCAATCTTTTTTGATCAGATACTGGAAATAAAGAATTTTGTTTTTCTGGGTTCTGGATTTTGTTATATTCCTTTAAAAAATGTTGGACTTTGTTCTGATATGTAATTAAATTATCTGGGATTGGTTTCACACTTTCATGGTTTGCTTTTAAGCTTTATTAGGGATTCCAGAGAAGCCTTTATTCTAGCTAAATTACTCTCACTAACTTAGACTAACTAAGTTAGTCTCACTGGTGACTCTACTGATATCTTATGTATTATGTTGTCTCTCAACTCTGGCATGTGCAAATTATGCTTAGTCCAGTGAAGACTGATTTCTGGTGTTTCTTTCCTCAGCCTTGAGGAGTTTCACTTCATATATATGCAGATCAATATTCAGCCAAGGATTTGAGAAGACCCTTTGCAGATCTTCAGAGCTCTCTTTCTGTTTAGCCATCTCTTGTCTGATAATCTGCCCCACAAATTCTAGCTGTGTCAGTTTATCCAGATTTCTATCTCTGTTTCCTAAGCTCACTGTGACTGCTATGCCCTGTTTGAATTTGATGGCTCTACTCTGAAGCTTGGAAAATACTTCCAGGTAGTAAACTTGGAGGGCTCAGCTAGTTTTGTTTTCCTTCTTTTAGGAATCGCAGTCCTATGGGACCTGTTATCCAATGTCTGAAAATGTGTTTCATATATTTTATCCAGTTTCCTAATATTTATAATTGGAGGGTAATTTCCATAGCAGTTAATCCTTCATGGATGGTAGTTCTTGTAATTTGTTGACAGTGAGTTTCGTTAATGTTCTTTAAGAGTAACTGTGTTAATTCTTTGTTCTTTTGCTAAAATTATCTATGAATTTTTAAAAAGTTATAGTGTATTTTACACTATAGTATAATTTGCTGTTTTAAACCAGTATATTTTTAAATAGAGATAGCTTTCGGTAATCTTTATAATTGAAGAAAGGGTATGCATTATATATAAAGCACTAGGTAGTTCTAAATTAATGTCCAGTGGTCTTTGGAATGCATTATGTGGTTTTGAGGCATAATAGAATTACTTTACCTATGTAAATATATGTCGGTGAAGTCCTTTCCTTCAGAAACTCGAGCCGTAAGCAAAGTTGAGGGCCCACTGCCCTCATATGTGCTTAACAATGTCAAAATTATGTGTTGGTAAGGTAATATTTAAATTACTTTGTATTTGCTGAGTCTACCCATGTGCTTGGTAGGGAAAAGGGAAGGGTGATTCTGAAATATGCTCAGTGATAGGGAGAAGCCAATTTAGAATTAAAATTGGTTGTAGTGATAATCAAGAAATGACTGTATATTACACTTTTAATTCACCACGAATCTATAGCTGTCAGTTTTTTTCAAAAACCTTCTCTAAAAACCTTTTGTGAATTAAATTTAGATAGTCCTTTTAACATGATTGCCAGGTTGTCATCATTATGTTAATCAAAACTCAGATTTACAATTTTTTCCTATCTTATTAAAAAGGAGTTGTTAGTTAATTCTGCCTTTACTAGGAGTATTTTTGAATAACTGGGCTATGATCTCCCTGAAAATGTTTGAGAGATAATCACATTAATAGTGACAGATACAGGTTGAAGATCATAATGCAATCGCTTCCTTAGTGTTTGAGACCACGTAGATCAACTTTCCAAATTTTTACAGAACATTAAAGTCCTACAATATGTGAAGAGGTTTGTTACAAGTTCCACTGTTAAATAAGTTTGGGAAGCATTACTTCTTATATCTTTCTCTTGCTCATTCATTATGTGCATAAAGTTTCTAAGAAATAGTAAAGAAACCTGTTTGATTTTGTTTAACTCAGCATTTCCCAGTTACTTGACTGCCACTCCTAATCACTTTCTACTGTGAATACCTCTTGACATCCCTTGAGACACTAGTGTGCCCTGAACACCATTTTGAAAAAGCTGTCTAGATAATGATGATATATATCACTTAGTTACATTGTAGCTGTATCTGTTTCTATAGAGTTATAAGAAATGTTAAAGAAAAGTTAGTTGAGAGTATGGAAATATTTTGCCGAGTTTGGACTCTACTCAAACCAAATTAGTAATTTTGAGATACAAGTTTTTAGGTAGCTTTCTCTCTTCAAAATAAGTGTTTCAAAGTGTTATAAAGCCAAACCTCATAAGGCCGTCTTAGAGAAGAACTCATAAAAAATAAATTTTGATGAACAAAATGTAAATGAATCAGAAATACATGAGACAAATTGCTCTTGAAATGTATCTGTGTATAAAATTTGAGAAATGGCTTAAAATGAGCTTTGACCAAATGTGTTTTGAGTTTTGCTAAATTCAGACATTAAAAAGTTTAGGATATATATGATCCTCATGAAAAGTCATGCATTCCTAACTTATTACAGAAAAGAGTTATAAAATGAACATTTGTGTCAACAGATCTTGACATGCTGCAAAGCCAGTTTTTTGAGGTTACTAAAGTCTACTCGCAACACTTCCTGATAGTCTATCAGAACTATCTACTGAAATTCCAGGGTGGGCCACTAATCTCCCAGAAATATAGACATGATATTTTAACTTTTATTCCTTTTTGATGATGAACAGAGATAAGGCAAAGGGTCTTTAAAGTTGTCTCTGTTTGGTGCCTCCCATTCCAACTATTTGATATTTGTTCTTAGTGTACAGCTTTAATAGGTATTTCCTTGTTTATACAAAACAGTAATCAGTGATGTCAGCAGGTCTCTGGAAACAGAATTCCCTAGTTTGTGTTTACTTTGCTGGAATCAAAGCAGTAGAGCAGAAATATTGTAATTCTTTAAAAACACTCTTCCATTTTATAAAGTAGTAAGATTTATAATAGAATTTTTAAATAAACTGATAAAATTTACAGTAAATTATCTATAATTGATTCATTTCTATAATCGTAATACCTTACTATTATCTCTAAAGTATTCACAGTTGAAGAAATATTAGGTTTAAAAAGAAAATTAAAAGGTGAACATTAGGGTAATAGAGTTAATGAATGGTTTGGTTTGGTATTTTAGAGGTTAAAACACTTTTTTCTACTGAGTGTTTGGAGCAAAAAAAGGATAAAAGTAAAATGACCTACCCTGGAGCTTTATCTTGGCTTTAACACTTACACAAAGTATTTGGAGTGTTAGTTGAAAGAAAAATAATAGTTTGTTAAATACGAAACTCTATTCAAATCTAATGCATTTTGTTGTAGCATACTTTATGATGCCTTGAAGGAAAGAGAGTAATCTGGCATATAACCTGTTGTTTTTCAAGAAGCCTTGCATACATTTTACCCTCTGTCATAAATATGTTTGTTTACCTATTTGTATTTGTAACTCAAGGAAATACTAATTGTAACATTGAATCCTAGTTTTCTAGTGTGTAGAATAACTCCTGTAGCTGGTTTGTGTAAGCAGTTTTTAAAATTCTAATTTTTGGATCCATTTATGAGCAGCAGTAAAAAAGTCTTTAAAGGGTTTTGAAATCTGTTATAAGTACAGTAGGCCCTCAAATCACATCACGTTGTTTGGTGTTATTTCATTGTAATAAAACGTTGATGAGATGTGTAGGAACTTAAGTCTTGTTTGTATCAATTAGCCTGTGGTAAATTGGTTTTGTTATACATCATTTTGCTTTAAGTCACAGAACCTACTGACAGTGTTAAGTGAGGACTTACTGTATGGGTCAGAAAACTTTTTCTATAAAGGACCAGAGAGTAAATATTTTAGGTTTTGTGGGCCATATGGTTTCTGTTGTAACTCTGTCATTACTCTGTTTGCTAGTCCCTCTATCATTATAGTGCAAAAGTAGTCATAGACAATACGTAAACAAATGATTGGGGTTGTGTTCCAATGAAACTTTATAAAAACAAATGGTAGACAGGTTTGGCCTATAGGCTATATATTTTGTGAATCCATGTTATAAAAAATCTTACAAAAAGTCATTTATTGAGCATCACAGCATAGTGGGTGATGTGACAGGCATATTGCATTCTTATTTAATTAGTCTTCACAACAAACAGGAAGCTGGGGCTCAGTAGGTTTTAAATTATTACTCCACGGTCTTGTAGCAAGTTGCAGAGTCATTACTGGAACCCAAATTTATCTCGAAAGGTGAAGATATTCTTTATATGAAGGAAAATGCTCTGTGAGTTTAAGAACTTTGCCTTCTATGCTCTAAAACAACCAGATTGTAAAATAAGGTTGAGCTACAGTGATCTTACTGGAAATCATTGCATAGCTAATGGGTCAGATATTGGTCAAAGAAAATTCTGAAAATTTAAATGGGGATCCTCAACTAGTGACTTCCAGGGCACTGGTGTCTCCCTCAGCTATTCCCACTGCTGGGACCATAAGCATTCTTGCAACTTCCCATGGGGTACCAGGTGCCTTAAAGGTCTGTCTTTTTTGACTTTGTTGGGGGGCTATGTTGGCATCTCTAAGTAAGATCTTGGAAGAAAGCTTAGCAGCATTCTAAGCTTCTCTTCTCAAAATTCAGAACCAGAAGCCAGAAATACCTCAGCTCTTTGGAGAGGATAGTGAGCAAAGATGAGGATCTTTGATCGTAAAAAGTTGATGAAGAAATTGTCATCTTACCTTCACCGTCTTAGTGCTCCCGGCCTGGAAACAACCTTGATTTATATAGAGATTATATTAAACTCTGCCTGAACCAGTCTTTGAAAAAAAAAATACATTTTTTTTTCTTTTCTCATGAAAGCTTCTGGTAGCCCCAAAACTCCAAACCTAGGAGTGGGAGGTCTGTTGAAATTAGGGAAAACATCAGTGATATGGTATGTCAGTGTGTATGTATGTGTGAATATGTTGTAGGAGGTAAAAAAAAAAAGCTCTAAACCTAAATCCCTCTTCTTATTTTTTATGAATTTTATTGGGGAATATTGGGGAACAGTGTGTTTCTTCAGGGCCCATCAGTTCTGAGTCGTTGTTCTTCAATCTAGTTGTGGAGGGCACAGCTCAGCTCTAACTTCAGTCCCGTTTTCAATCTTTAGTTGCAAGGGGGCACGCAGCCCACCATCCCATGTGGGAATTGAACCTGTAACCTTGTTGTTGAGAGCTCGCGTTGTAACCAACTGAGCCATCTGGCTGTCCCCATCTTCTCATTTTTTTAATGATTATAATTCCCTTTCTGCTTTTTAAAAGCCTGATCTGATTGTTTATTTACAGAAAACAGTTATTTATTGGGTACCTACTATGTGCCATGCATGATGTTAGCATTGAGGATACAATGAGTTAGATACACTGTCTTCAAGGAGGTTACCATCTAGTTGGAGAGATAAAAAAATATAGATAATTTTAATACTGTGTTTTAAGTTAAATACTGTGTTTAAGTTAAATACTGTTTGAAGTTTAATACTGTGTTTAAGCTAAAACATGAGTAAATGCATAGCAAAGATATCTAACCCTAATTTGGAAGTCAGAAAAGTTTCCAGGAGGAGCTAAAAATCTAAGTTAAATTATGAAGAAGAGGAGCTAAACCAGACAGAAAGTCAGGATGAAGCTCATCTGAATTTTCCCCAGCCCCGTCAACACGATTCATCTGAATTAAGCATGCTTAACACCAGGCATTTCAAAAGGAAAGAGGGCTTTCTATTGAGTGCCATGAACCAAAAAAAAAAAAAAAAAAAGAAAAGAAAGAAAAAAGAAAAAAGATTTGACACCAATAACCCATCCCAAGTCTAGTCACAAGAAGGCAATATTTGCTTATACCCTGAACATTCGCTTTGTCAGAATAAATGTGGCTGGCATTGAATAAAATAATAATGGCCCTTCTTGACAATATTTGGCTTATTTTTGGTTATCAGTTCTAACAGAGGAAGTCATTGAATCCCATTGGGCTCAAATCTTCATGAACAGGAAGAGAAGAACTATGACAAATCCACTAAGGTCCACAACACCGAATTTATCCTTTGCTCCACAGAGTTTTATGTTAGAGGTGGACTTATCTCTTATTTTCTCCTTTCTCTCCCCACATCCCAGGTGATATAATCACAAATAGAATTTCAAGAAACATTGTATATAGGTTCTTACCTTGTAATGCCTTTTAATGCTAAGAAGTTTGGAACTTATCCTGAGGGCAAAGAATTGAAATAAACAGATCATTCCCACAGCAATGTGAAGAATGGGTGAGATAGGGCAACTGGAGGCAGTGACACAGATTAGGTTTGTAGGTGAGAGAGGATAATGACCTGAACTAGGGTAAAGGCAGTGGAAATAGGGAGAGAAATAGATGATTTGAAAGAAACTTAGATGGTAGAAAAAATAGGACTTGGTGACTGGATACGGTGGGGCTGATGAATGAGGGGTGGGAGTCAAAATTAATGGTTCGAGATTTCTGACTTGGGCAGTGGAGTAGGTAGTAGTGCTTGTATGAAGATTGAGAACATCAAAGGAGGGGTGTTAAGCCATTTCTAATCGGTAGTCAGCTGATAGGTTAGTTCACCACAGTTCTGTAGATTCCTCTGATAAGGAAACAGTGAGCCCAGATAGATTTAGATAGTTTACTACTGGAAGCAAAGTAGGCAGCATAATCTTCCTGTTTGCATAGTTTCCCAAGACCTGTAATAGAGAATGAGGTCCAGGCAGGAGCTATGCCTGCAATGTATCCGTGTCCTCTCAAGCTTGTCAGGAGCTACTGGCAAACTCGCCCAACTATTATCTAAGCGGGTAACATTTTCTTTGTTATCCTTGTTAGGAAACAATATGCCCTCTAACCTGGAGGGACACACTCTAGTCTGAAACACACAGAAACACCATAGAGCGTTGTTCCAAGGTAATGATTTCAGTTTTGACGCATTGAATTTAAAATGCCCATTATATCCAAATAAAGATTTTCAGTAGACAGAAAACTGTTTATAAGGATATTTAGTGTAATGTTTATAGGAATGACATAGTAAAATAATAAAAGCTATAAACTTGAGCTATATTAAAATAATAGTACTGATAGTAATTTGTAAGACAGTTACAGCAGGTGGTTACCATGTTGCCTATTAACCACTATGATATCATTCATATGTGTAAGACTTATTATTTTATTCATTGCAAACTGAATTCACCTAGGCTTAATCTTCTGTCACTCATGATATTTGATCATCTGCTAATATCTTCAAAAAAATTAGAAAGTAGCGTAGTGGTATGATACTAATGTCACACCGTGGAAACTTTCCTCATAATTATGACTTTCGCTTACTTTGGTCTAGACCAGCCCTCCTCAAGAGGAATAAAATAAAATAAAATAAAATATGTAATTTAAAAGTTTCTAGTAGCCACATTAAAAAAAGTAAAAAGAAACAGGTGAAATTAATGTATTTTATTTAATCCAACACATCAAGTGTATTTCAACACATAATCAACATAAAATTATTAGTGCACTATCTTACCTTTTCTTCATACTCTAGCTTTGAAATCTGATGTGTACTTACACCTATGGCAGCTCTCAATTTGGGCTAGATACACTACAAATACTCCGTAGCCACCCTGTATAGCGACTGGTTATGGTATTGGACAGCTTAGGTCTAGACATCAAGAAGTTATTAATGTAGTTCTTCTTTGTATGTTAGAAGACTAAATACTGTGGTATGCTTTTCATTTTAGATGATTGAATACTACAAGATAACTAACATTATAATGAAAAAACATAACAAATGAATTTACATGTTTTTTATTTTTTATTTTTCGAAGTTCATAAAGTTTCACTTAAAATCAGCTAGATCCTTCAGTGCCTAAAATAGGCACCTTGGAAAGAGAGTTAGGCCTTTAGGATGTATCACTGGCAACCCATTCAAGAATTTTACTAAATGGACTAGGTAGCTGGGAGATTTAAAGTATAGTTCAATGTATACCACTTACACTTGGAGAATAAGTTACATGTTGGTAGAATTTGTTCCATTATCTTATGTATATAATAAGGTGCCTCATCGTTTTGTAGCTTGTTAACATCTACTTATTTCCCATGTTGGCAGATGTATTTATTCTGCCATGCAGAAGTATCTTAAAACCTAAAAGATTTGTGTTACGTAATTTAATGAAAAACAGCATTGAGGGGAAAAGTCAGCCACCTTATATGCCCTCATTACAGCAGTTGGAAATAATGTACTTTTGAAAGTCTGAGCATGTTAGTAGTTTTAGAAAAAGACTAGTTAAGTAGTTTGAAAAACTTAAGACTGTCTAAGAAACTGATGATAGATAATGTCACTTACTGAGTTTGCTTTGAGCAAGCCCCATCAGTCATCGAATTTGCTGTGTATTTTAGCAAGGACACCTTTAACCCTAATCCATGAAGTGCAGTGATACTGGATTGTATATTGAAGCAATGTGCTCAGGGAAAGTGTTCCTCTGCTGAATGTGAGTGAAAGAACTTGATTACTGGTAAAGCCTGTGGTTATCTCTTCCATGTTGATTATCTGTGACGCTTTGTTGAAGATTTTTTGTTTGTTTTTTTTAAAGACTTACTTGGGAAAAGCCATTGATGAATGTTATATAATTAAAAAGATTTTCTTTTAGGAAGTGTTTCATAGGAAAAGACACATAGTTCTACATTATTTTTGTTTATTATTGCTTTTATTTAGGAGAAAACAACTTTAAGCATTAGACAATTCACAGCAAAATGACAGAGAAGTGGATATGCTGTGTGTAACAGGGGAGTGAATTAAATAAGGAATTGAATTCGGAAGTCAGAAGCCCCAGGGTGTGTAACATCTACTTTGTTTCCATTACCCAGAAGCACTCTGGGTACACCAGCAAAAACATGTTAGAAAGTTTATCAGTCTGTTATGATAAAATAAACCGGTAAGAGTTAAGATCATGTTTCTGACTTACCGCTTATGGGCTAAACCTATTGTCATTTTATATCTTGCGTTGAAATGAAACTTTGGGAGTAAAGCGGTAATCAAAGGGGATTTCAAACAGTGCTTTAAAAAGTTTGAAAACCATTGCTCCCCTCTAATAATGGTGGTCAGGGAAGGCCTCCCTGAGAAGGCCTGAGCTGTGACTTGAAAGAGATGAGGGAGCAAGCCCTGCAGGTACATGGGGAGGAGGTTCCCACGCAAAGTATAAAGTGGATGCTGAGCCCTTCCGGCAGGAGCACACCTGGCAGGTTGGAGGGACAGCATGGTGAGAAACAAGGGGTCACTGTCATTTATTTTGTCTTCTCTATATTCTAGGAACTTTTGTACAAACCTGACTTCGAATAAGGAAAATTGGAGAAAAAAGTGGTTTTTTTTCAAAGTGGGTTTCAAACTTTTAAAAGCATTGTTTGGAAACTAATCCCAAAATATAAAATAAGTAAAAGTGATGTTGCAACTCAAAAAATTATAGGGACATGACAGAAACACCACAAGCATCAGATCAAAGGGGTTTCCACTGGCCAAATCTGAGATAATTCAAGCTTCAAAATAATGAGATGAATAAGTTTTAATTCACTAAATTAAAAAAAAAAAAATCCATGAGTCCACACTTATAACAAATAAATAAATAATGGAGTAGGATACCTACTGAAAATGTAGGAGTAATGGTAGTGTTAGAAAAATCACAGTTTTGCAGCCATTTTCACCATCAGACAAGAATCATCAATGGAAACTAAAACCAGTGGGTGAGAGTGTTGAGTACTAGGATATTTACAGTCTTACAACTATCTTTCCATGGATTAGTCTTTAATTACCAAGGAAAACCAGAACTTTACTGTGGAGCAACCACAGTAAAGTGGTGTTTACTGTGGTAGACACCAACTTAGCTACTTAACTAATTAATCAAAGTTAATATTGCCAATAATTGGACAAACCAATAACGTGGTTCCTGATGTGATACACTGAGAAGGACACAAACTTATTTATATTGTATACCTGCCAAAAATGTGTAACCTAAATCTAATTATGAGGAAATATTAGAGAAACCCAAATAGAGGAATTTTTACAAAATAAATGGCTGTTATTATTCATAAATGTTAATGTTGTAAAAGACAAAGAAGGGCTGATTCTGGACCAGAAAAAAAAAATTGCTATAAAGGGTATTTTGGGGACAATTGGCAAATTTAAATATGTTCCATAGAGCAGATAATCACATTATGTCAGCATTAAATTTCCTGATTTTGATTACTATACTGTGATAATGTGTGTAAATATCCTTGTTCTTGGAAAATCCATACTGAAATATTTAGAGATAGTGGAACATGGTGTTTTTAACTTTAAAATAATTCAGAAAATAAAAGATATATATCTATATCTATGTATCTATGCCTATATGTATAGAGAGAGAGAGAAGAAGAGGAAAAGAGAGGAGGGGGAAGGTAAGAAAAAATGATAAAGCAGTTGTGGCAAAGTATTAATCTGGGTCAAGCAAATAGGGGAGTTCTTTATATTAAACTTGCAACTTTTTTGTAAGTTTAAAATTATTTGAAAATAAAAGGTTATAAACAAAAAGTGATGGTGTGCTGGACTACCTTCCATTTGGTATCTGCCCCCTTCACTCTTTTTCTTCTAAAAAGAACCTCTGACATGCCCCTGAATACAGTTTGAAAATCACTGCACTAAAGTGATCATTCCTTCCAGTAAAGAAAAGGTAGAAAGCAAATAGTTTTACATGTAATAATGGCTTAATACAGGGGAGGGGATATCTTATATTTCACTGGCTGCAAGAAGAGACTATTTGTCTTTTTACATATTGCTAGTGTGCAGATATAGTTGGTGAATATTGATATATACTTTAAAAAAGAACATATGGAAAAAGAATTAGGCACTAGGGCAGAGTCTGTACTTGGCCCCAGGGTTCACGGAATTCTAAGAGAGACTGCCTGTAGGTAGTTAGCAAGAAACTTATTTAGGTAGCTGCAATAAAATTTACTTTTTCTTTAGGTTTATGGGTACGACTGGAATGAGGCATAGGAAGGAGCGGAGTGTGGAAATTCTAGTTTAAGTTTATAATCATGGTAAGGGTGGCTGCTATGACTAGAATGACATGGTCATTGTGAGTTTTAAACATTAGAGGACAGATGATGAAAGAAATGATTCAGGACAGACCAGAGAGCAGTCAAAGGAGCAATGTTAAAAGCATCATACTTGTGGCCACTTCGGAAGTTGTACTGAGTCAATGCCATCTATGTGCTTCTTGGAAATGATACTCATAATGTCAGAGAGGAGCCCAACCTGAGCCAGGTGCCATCCCTGTTTCCGTAGAGTTAACAACATAATTCTATTCAGGAAAAATAGAATTTAAAGGTCTAGAAAACATTGTGAAATACTGACATTATGGGATTATTATAAGCATGTGAATAGCATATAGATTGCTTTAGTTTAGCTACAAGGGAATTCTGGTTTCCTTAAAGGAAGAAAACCAACACTGGGGAACAAAATAAGTCATCTTCTTTTGATCTAATTTGTGAGCTAAACACTAAAATCTTGTAAGAGATGAGGTATAAGAAAACTGGGGAAATTAGTACATAAGACATGAAACAAAATTGTTTTCAGAACTGCTACAATATATCAGAAATTATAAGGGATAATTATGGTACAGAGAGCAGATTAAGAATGAAAATAGATTTCATTAAAATCAAATAATGCATATATCAAGATGGAGAGCGGGAATGCTTACAATGTACCAATGATTGTATGTACAGAACCTGTGGTTTCTTGACAGTTTAGAAAATAAGAAAATGAAAAATGACTTCTTATGGATAAAGGTGATATAGAAGTAAAAAGCACAATTGTAAAAATGACCCTTTCTTAGAGATTAGGAAAAATATAAATTAAAAAGAGAGACGTTAAATGGAAAATGATCTGTAATTTAAACATTTGTGGGCATGATGTGAAAGGAGGTAGAACTAAATCAAGAAGGAAAGCATGTTGACAAAAGCAACTGAAATTGTAAGCAGTGTACAGACACGGTGCTTTGTAAAGTTCTGCCGCAGAACAATGATGAAGCATCAGTGGTAGGGGAACAAAAGAGTAGGAGAATGTCTAATTTAATGAGCTCTTACAATAGTAATTACTCTCTAAGATGTGATAAGATGGGCAAGCAAATCCAGTGTTTCAAGACACCAGGTAGTTGACTAAAGGAGTCAGGAAGAAGTGTTAATTCTAGTCAGTGTAGCTTGCTTAGCCACTCAGGTACCTTATTTGCTCTAGGTATTATTTACTACTTTTTGCAGAACTCAGACATGGAGGGCTCAATGTTCTGCTGGTCTTTAAAACATACTGTATTTTAACGATTATAATAAATGCTTAGAAAATATGCAGCAAATATAGAGATATTGGTGTTTTAGAAGAATTAATGACCACATCTGTCTTTTGATTGGTGTTTTCATTTAAATCATCAGTTCCAGTGATAAGTTCCCAGTCACAGATTTTATTAGTAGAAGATTGACTGTATGTAACATCTGACATTTTTTTATTCTTGTGATGGACTAGGGTTTAAACACTGGAACCACAGTTCTGCTCAATGAAAAGCACAGATGTTCCGATAAGCAATAATAACAAATAAGACGTGGTATTCTTATTTTATAAAATAGTGTGCACATGTATAGGACATACAGAGATCCAGAGTACAAGGCTGATTTAACGGCAATCAAATTTTAGTAGAATTTACTTGATTGTAACATCTTCCTTTTAGGCTGGAATATGGTATCTTACAGAACATCAGACAAATCACTCATTCTGGGAACAAAGACTTCTGAAAGCTGTCAGCTTACTGACAGTTATGATGAGCATTTATTTCAGGCTTATAAAACATATTAATCAAACTTGTTCACAGTGTAGTAGTCCAAAGAGGGTTATTTTATTTTTGAGAGATACTTTAAATAACTGAGGAGCACTGGTAACAGATTCTCCGTGAATACAAAGCTAGTGGGTTTTTTTCACTTCAAAATGAGTAAATACTTTTCTCAGAGTTAAAGAATGAAGCATACTACAGGAATCTGTTTATTACAAGACCATTTGCAAAAGACCTATGCACCAATCATTGAACCTTGAAAAACACGTGAAAATATGGGTTGCATTTGCAAACTTCAGTGTATGACATGGAAATCTGGCAAGCTGCCTGGCTTCTACTTAAAGGATTGTCATTCTGGGAAAAATAAATTTCTCTAACTAGACAAAAGTCAATGTTTTTATGTTTTACTGCAATCAAACTGATAGAGCTGACAATTTAATGTCTCAACACTTAAAATATCTGTGGATAATCAGTTACCTCAATCAATCATAAACACAAATCCTTCTATTTTCGAAGCTTGTGTGTCTGTGACTAAGATATAAAGTAGTTTCGTGAGCCCCTTCCCCCACAACACCTCATCATCTGCCCCCCACCACCCTCCCAATAGTTCTGATTTGTTTTTAGCTCTACAGATATTTATACACCGTTATGCATCTGGAAATAACTTTTAACAACCCTGTGTGATCAAATTTAGAAACTTTTCTTTCACTGTCCTGTTTTACTTAATTTTTATGGGTAGTTTATAGACTCTATGCCTGTCAGAAAATGTGGAAGTATTCTGCCATTCTAGCTGAAGACATCATTACGAGTGAAAAAATGCTCAAGGCTTTTTCAAAGTGGGTGCTGAAACATACATTTCCTTTCTCTGACTCCAGGGGATGCTGGTAGCTGCCCCAAATGGACAGATATTTTGGGGTCAAATAGTGTAGTGCCGGCCCCTTAGGATTTCCTGGCAAGCACACTGCATGGCTGACTTCTGGAAACTAATCATAATGATGATGATGATAAAGCGAGAGAGGCAGTGACAACAACATAAAAAGCCGCCTGAGGAACTGGATTCCAGGTAGCTCTAGATTTGGCAGAGCTGACAGGTTCAGTTCACTAAGCTTTGGTATTGATAATGACGGGAAACTTCAGACAGTTTTAGAAATCTGTCTCTATTAAGATATGCCATGGTGTTTCCGTAATGTGAGAACAAGTTTACCGGGGCACACCATTCTTCTTGCAACACGGTGAGAATGGATGTGAGTGGCTTTACATTCCTAGTAACAGATAATTACAGTGAACACTCAATAAGCCCAATTCCTTATCTGAAGTATTCTTTATACATATATATTTATGGATAGTGTGTATGTACGGATATGTATACGTAGACATACACATTCACCGCCACTGCCTCCTTTTTTGTGTCTTAGATTATTTGGGGTTTTGCAATCAAACTAAGCTGAGTTTTAGGGCCCTCGGGCAGCATCTTTTAGTTCCCCGGCAGGCTACGTTGGAAACAATCAATCTTGCTCTTGCACTCACTTGGCGGCAGAGCCATGATGCGGACCGTGCTGTGCTTTGCTCTTGCCATGAAGCCTGGGTGACAAAAGTTTTTACAAGAAGCTGACTGTATTTGGGGTTATGAATATGCAATGACTCTCATTAGTATTGACGCGCCAGAGCAGGGGCTGACATCCCCCACCACTTTGAGTTGCTGCAGAATCGACTAATGAATTGTCTTGCTCTTTCACACACACAGGCTGCTCTGGTGGCTCCTAAGTTCCAGGGGGAGTTGCCCAGTTTGAGAAGACCATTGACTGTAGACATTAATTGTCAAGCTCTACTCTTGATTTTGTGAAATAATGTTTAGACAATGTTTAGGCTGTCAAAACAGAAGAGCACTAAACTTTACATAAGGTCGTATCCTGAATAGGAACATTTAGAAAGAGAGATGAGAATGTATATATGTACTTATATTCACCGCTGTGCATAGATATGCTTCCGTCCTGTATTATTTCACAGTATGTGTATCTATATATAGATGGAATCAAGTCATAGGAATCTGACATTCTGTTGGTTTGTCTATTATCCTTCCAAATAGAACAAACAGAGATGATAGAAAATCCTTAAAATGAATAGGGTAGTAACACAAAGCTATTCCATCAACTCTTTACCATATCCTTTTTCTTTTTCATTCCTGGGTCTCTGCCAAACATTTCGCAGCTCATACACATACCATCTTTCATGAATATGTTACTGATAAGGATATGTTTCTAGCCACTGATTAAGACATCTAAGCTGATTTGCAGTGTGTAAGAAGATGCAAAAGTGCTCAGAAACCATTTAGAACGGTCCCTTTTCAATAGGATAAATTAAATGTGTTTTTCCACACCCCTCCTCCTTGAAATTTCCTTTCAACTAGAAGAGAACTTCTGTGGCTTGCTGCAGATTGTAAAAGATGGATTGAATTGAAATGGATAATATATGCTAAAAGGTAAGGGATCTGTTAAGCTGTGCAAATAAGGTGACAAAACAAAGAGTAAATCTTTATATTGAGGTGCTTGTTCTAGTCATTTATTTAATCTGCAGTGGACAGGCATCCCTTACAAGGAAGCAGATATATGTTATTTTTGTAGAGCTTTAGAAGGTAGTGTTATTATAATTGCCATATCTGTTTGACTCATCGCTAGAAACAAGAAAAAACTAAAGCCCAAGAACAAATACATGTAAGAGTACCAAGTATGACTGTGGCTTAAAATAAATGCAGTCTGACAAAAGTGGCTCAAGCGTCATACATCAAACACTTGTTACCTCTGCTGGCCTTAGTGACTGCACATGACTAAGAACAAATCAGTGATAAAAATCTCAAGAAAGATGAAACTAGTCTGGGCTTCTGCAAAGACCATCAGTCATTTTCTAAGGCTGTAATATTATTTGTTCAAATAATCCCTGGTTTCCTATTTAATGGACATAATACACCCTCTACTTTTAGACCTAAGCCACCAAGGGAAATCATCCTTCCTCCCTTCCTTCCTCCCTTCCTTCCTCCCTTTCCTCTCTCTCTCTCTCTCTCTCTCTCTCTCTCTCTCTCTCTCTCTCTCTCTCTCTCTCTCTCTCTCTCATTGTTAATATTAGACACATCTTAGGACCAATCAGAAATGATCACATAACAAGGTACTAAATTATTTAATTTCATTCCTAAATTTGCATTTTTGTAGTACTTCATTGTCAGTGAAGAAACTTACTGTTTTAAAGCTCCTATATAATCAGAAGTAAAGTGACTGTACAATCACCAGAAATTTCTGATTTTTTATGCTGCTTTCCGAGGTATCCAAACGTTTTTTGTTATAAGACAAAGGTCTACCTGGGTATGTCAAAATAAAGTATTTAACTCATGAGGCACACACTCAGATTTTAAAATTTAAAAAGTGGAAACAGATCAACTGAAACAATTACATCTAAGCATAAAGTACTATTCAAATTTAATGGAAATACTAACCAATATCTGTTACTATGGATATGAGGATCACATTATAAGTGAAAATATTTTAGTTTTAATTGCAACTACAGTGGTTTTGACTTAGTTCTGTAATTAGCATCTACATTCTAGACTTTGTGACTTCTGTGAAAACATTATTTGTGGAAAGTTTACCCAAACATAATTTGGCACTTGTTGCTTTATCAAATATTGGAGTCTAATGGAATAAAATGCAAAGAACTTGTGCTTTTTTGTACTTTGCTGACAATCATTTATTGCACCTCCTTTTCTATATGCAACTGTGATACAATTGTAACAGTAGACAAAGCAATAGGCTACATTGTTTCTATTCACATTATATAAAGTTTTTCTGCTACATGCCTACGATAGAATTTGGATCCTTCCAAGGGAACATCAAATATACATATGGATTTAGGCAATTATTTGATTCCTCTTTCTACCGTCTAACACACATACCCATAATTAATATCCTCACACAGTTTTATGACATTAACCCACAATTGGGGTATCCTATAGGAGACCCAGAACCAGGAAATCAGAGACACATGCCTGTGTACTCACTCACTCAACCAGCCTTCCTCCCTCCCACCCTCTCTTACCTCATAAGGGAAGGGAAAGAGTGAGAGAGGAGTTCAGCCTCTTGATGAGTTTACTTAAAACGTTGCCAGAAGAAGCTATTTTAATTTGAACATATATGTCAGTTTTGTGCCTTATTTTTATTTTGACTCATATGTGCGTGGGGTGGGGTACTATAATTTTTCAGTGTTTAGGGTCCCTAGAGGTCTTGATCTGAACTTGAATGGACCAAGGAATTTACCATCAGCAAATGTTACTTATACATTTCTTTGTTAGCTGTAAATCAACATTTATTGAGTATAGTCTGGGTGCTGGGAGTGAGAGAGGCGTATTAAGAAAATACCGAAAGCAGAATCCTGGGTACCAGGAAGTTCACAGTGTAGCTGGGGTGAAAGATCACAGGGGAAATGATGGAGATTCATTTACAGGACTATCAATGTAGATTGTTTTAGTGCACACTAAGTGCAGAAATGTTTCAGAGCTGCCATTGAGATGTGAGAACAGCCTCAGGAAGGTCAACTATACGGACTCCTTATAGGAGGGAAGTTCCTACTTGGGTTTTGGAAGTTTAAAGATCTTATTAAAATACATTAAATTTGGCTTTACTTTGAAACAGGATTTTAGTGTGTCTAAAACACTTTATATTGATTTGAACGTAACATTTCTATAGAAGTGACATAATTTGAAGTTTAGAGTGGTGTTTTTTTAATGTGCTTTCCATTTTTCTCACTTGAAAAAATTGTATCCTTAGGTAAGGAGAAAAATTTGTTTACCAAACTACCCTTTTAAATGTAAAAGGGAATAGGATGAGAAAATGTGCATTAAAAAGATTAGAGTAGATCATTTTAAACAAACTCTTTTCTTCCTTAAGACTTTCCCCAGTAGTCTTGCCTAAGTATATGTATAAATGTTGACTCCATATTGATGCCCAGAAAAATAATGCAGAGATTCCTAAGTCCTGTATTACCAGAGATAGTCATTGTACACCCTGGGGGCAGGAAGAAACTTTTATTCCTTGATTGGGTCCCTGAAAACTGATACAACTGTTTAATTATGAGCCACAATCCTGGCTCTCAGTAAAATTGTAAAGTTGTGTACCCCTTTACTTTCACCCTCTTCTTCTTCTTACCCTTCTCCCACTCTCCTCAGATGTAAAGGCTTGAGGTTACCCCCCCCCCCCCCCAGGTCATTTGCTTTTCTAATAGGAGACTGTGGTTTGGTGTGTGTTAGGTGTATGGCAGGCAGTGTGCTTGGTCCTTTACATGTGTATTGGAACACAGATAACTCTGTGTGCACGGATGTAAAGAGGCTGATGCAGAGGAATGCATTAAGTGAATTGTCAGGATCGCACAAGTAGCTAGGTTTTGGGTCCCAGTGTTTCAGACTCCAAAGCCTATCCTCTTTGCACTCCAGCAAAACATTTTGGACTTAGAATAATTAATGCTGGAAGTTTAGGCTTTGTGCCAAACCCACAGTAAAAATGCTTTTGGCTGGGAGCATTACCCTGATGCCGTTCAACTGAGATGAAGTAGATCTAATTAGTTCTACTTACTCATAAGGACAGTTTTGTATCATTGCACCTTCAGTCTTTTAAATGTAGGATTCTTTGAGGGAGACTTTAATCTTAATGAATTTGTTCAATTAAATTTAGTTTATCTTAGACACAGACAATAGTTTAATGGTTACCAGAGGGTAAGGGGGGAAGTGGGTGGTAGATGACGGTAAAGGGGATCCAATATATGGTGATGGAAGGAGAACTGACTCTGGGTGGTGAACACACAATGTGATATATAGATGATGTAATACAGAATTGTACACCTGAAACCTATGTAACTTCACTAACAATTGTCACCCCAATAAACTTTAATTAAAAAAAGAATTCTAATCAGAAAAAAAAATTTAGTTTAGTGAACATTTATTGAATGCCCGTTTTTGCTGGGCATTGTGCTAGATGCTGGTGGTACAAGGACAGTCTACTTTGGGAGACATAAATAACTATAATATAATTCATTGAATGTTGTAACAAAGGCATATGCAAGGGATCATGGGAACATCTGCGGGCATAATTGATTCGAAGGAGGATATCAGGGAATGCTATATTTGAGGAGAACTTTGAAGGACAAAAGGTAAGAATTTGCCAGAAAGACAGAAGGAGTTTGATAATTCATTTCAGGTGATGGGAAAAGTGTGAACATGCCTGGTATGTTTGGGATATGGTAAGAATGGTCAATTGTAACAATAGTGACAAAGTCTACCTTTTCCTGCATCTAACTCCTGGCAATGTGATATTGAAGATCCTTCCATTAAGAAGTGGAGTCTCTTTCTTCATCGCTGCATTTGGGTTGATCATGTGACTTATTTTGGCCAATGGACATTAGCAAATGTAAAACAAGAAGAGACTGGAAAAGTGCTTATGCGCTGGGGCTTCTGTGCTTGGAACCCTGAGACGATATTGTGAGCAAGCTCCGGTTGTCCTGCTGGAGAATATGTGGCCACCTGCAGGAGCATAGAGGCTCTGGCTGACCATCTGTGACCACTAGTCCTGTGAGTGAGATCATCTGGGGTAAGCTAGTTACCAGCTGATTCATCATCTGACCACAGATGCATGGGACGGTCCAGGGGAAATCAGTTGTCAGCCCAGACAGAATAACCTAGCTGATCTGCATGATTATGAACTAAATAAAATATTATTTTAGCTACTAGGTTAGGGTTGTTTGTTGTACGGCAAAGCTGATATACAGAAGGTCGAAGTAGAGTGCAGGGAATGTGGGAAGAGACAGTGGCTGGAGACGAAGAGGATATGTAGCATTTGCAATATTATGTTAAGAAGTTTGGACCTGTTTTGTAGGACCAAGCTTCCCAAACTTCATTTGTTAATGCACCACTTTTATCTTTTAAAAAATATCTGTATACTACCTGAATTAATTTTTATTTTTATTGTCTGATTTTTATGCTAAAATTTATTTTAAAAGCTCCTCAATATTAACTTAAAATCACAGTTTGGTGTGTTAATTCTACTTATCTAAACCTATTAAAATATATGAATATTTTAAAAGTTCGTCTGTGTGCTATCAAAAATCATCTTGTATGAGTGCTGCATTCTTGGATTTCCTGCATTAATCAGTAAGAATCAGGAGCATGTGGAGAATAATTTGAAGTGGATAGGCTACTGGTAGGGAAGAGTGAGGAGGCTACTGCAGGGGCCCATGTGGGATATAGCACATGGTACACAGACTTAAAATGTGTTCCTGAGGAAGAAGACAAAGGACCTGAAAAAGATTTGGTGTATATGCAGTGGGAATGGGGACTGTGAAGTACCCATTAAGTGGATACTATTAAAAAAAGGAAGAGAAAAAAATGATAATAGATCTGTTATTGCACTTTTGGAGTGTGAGTTAGTATATCATTTGAAAACAGAGGTCCACTAGGCATTTGCATATGTTGGTCTGAGCTTAAAATGTTATTTTATTTTTATTAAATTAAAAAAAAAGTTTATTGGGGTGACAATTCTGCCATAAGAAAAGGTGAAATAGTGCTGTTTGTGACAACATGGATGGATCTTGAGATTATCATACTAAGCGAAAATAAATCAGACAGAAAAAGTCGAGAATGATATGATTTTACTGATATGTGGAATATGAAACTGAAAATAACAAAGGAACAAGACAAACAAACAAATAAACAAAAACTCATAGACACAGACAATAGTTTAGTGGTTACCAGAGGATAAGGGGGAGTAGGGTGGTAGACGAGCGTTAACTATTTTTGAAATCATAAGCATAGAGGCGATAGCTGAAGTCATGGGAATAGACAATGTCAAGAGGAAGTGTTTAGTACAGAGAACTTTAGCATTTTATTTCCTTATCCCAAAGCTCTTAAGGAAGGAATGTGATTTACTCCAGCTAGAAATAGTGAGTGGTTTATATAGGTAATGATGGGCAAATAGAGGTGGAAAGTGTCTCTGTAGTTAGAAAAAATATCCTCAAGTGATTTTGATTACTACCCTTCATCCCTTGTTGCTATAGCAAAATGAGGACAGGGCTGAGGAAGAAGAATTAGTTAAAAGGACAGACTGATGGGGTCGGGGAAGTAGACTCCCTCTAAAAGGGAGAGAACTTTTATGGAAGTGAAGGAACTTTGAGATGAAGGGGCAAGCCATGGTACTAGATTCTGCAGAGAAACCCAGTGGTATGAAGATTATTCTTTAATCAAAACCGGCTCATCGCAGTATATGGTACATGGCATGTAGTGAGAGCACAGTAAATATTTGGGTGAATGATTTATGTAGAACCCTTTTGTTTTTGAAACACTCCATAAGCCTTAAATATTCAAGACAGACAGGATTTGTAATAATACTACTTTTGGCTCCAAAATCAATGTGGGTTTTAAAAATCTTTGTTTCTCTTTCCATGATCAGTGTCTTACAAGAGTGCCCACTGGGCATTATATATAGTCTTGCTCTCAGTGCAAAGCAGTGTTTGAGGCTGTTTTCAGGAAATAATGTCCGTCAACAACACTATGAGCACTCCACACGTGCGCCTCCTAACCTTTGCCACCTATGGTTCCCAGGAGTAAGTTATTTGCTGTATGATGATTTGGGTTGATGGAATGAATGTATTTGACTGGCAGAACTGGAATGCCATCAACTTATCTGGTTCTTGGGGAATTTTTACATTCATATTAGCAGCTTTTATTATTGTTATTATTTTTAAATGACATAAATTTCTTCCAGGCATTGCCTGCAGCTAAGGAAAGGCCCCAGATCAGGACAGCAGTCTCCTCAGACCAGGATTTGGTGCCTGTGCATCTTGCTTGGAGCGTGCTCTGCAGCACACACTGGTCTGACATCTGGCATTCACGACTCCTGTGAGGTTGGCTTCCCCCTAAATGTGCCCTGAAAGCATCCCTGCTGTGCCCCTTCTGTCCAAGTGTAAACACGTCACAGGAAACGAACAAGTAAAGACCCAACTTTTCCTGAAGGAATCAAAAACCCCTCGCCCAGCTGGACACCCAGGACTGGTGGCCAGCTTCAGGACATTTGATGAGCCATTTGGGTAGGTGCTGTTGTCTTGTAGCACCTTAGTCCTTTTCCCTTTCTACATTCCCTTGCGCTCTCTTCTAAGTCATCCAGCTGAGGAAAATTGCTTCAGGACCTTTATGATGTGAAATAAGGGTTGTCTAGTGCATTCATTAGAGCAGCTGGATTTAGTTATTTACAGTTGTAAAATGGCACTGTATTTAGTGAGGTAGGGGACTCATTTTAAAATTATTGAAGTAGTCTAAAGCTAAGACTATAAATAAATGTATTCATTTTCATTTGTTTTAATATGAACATAAAATACTAAAATGATTAAAGAAAATAGATACATAACAAGGAAGTTAAGACAACAGAATAAGAGAGGAAAGCCTTTTCACTTTTCCCTTGCTGTCTTCCCAATTCCATTTTTTGCTGCAACCTAATGAGTGCATTTTTAAGTAGAATCCACACTTTGCTCTCTGTCTTCCTACAACTACACATACCAGCTCAGCCCCTCTTTCAGATCCACTTCAAGGAAACACAGATTTGAAAACTCTCCCATGGTTTTGTCTGAACTGGCTGCCATTCTGCAGCGCACATTGGATCCAATTGCCGGAGTGGGGGAGACTGAGAGGTGAGTGAGGGAGGGAGAGCGAGGAGAGCTGAGTGAGTCAGGCGGGCCTGCGTGAAAGCGTGTAGGTGAGCCAGGAACTAATGGGAAAAATAGGGGGTCGTCGCTAATTTTGATGTGGGGAAATCTGAAAGCGCCTTCTGCATGCCAGGGTATTTGAATATTTGGCAAACAGCTGGCTGGGCTCGGGGAGAGCGCCTCTTGATTCGCCTCCTCAGATGTTCAGAGATAACATGAGGCAGCCAGCACGCCAGCACATAGCTCAGAGCCTTGCAGTCAGTTTTGAATTTAGATTTGAATTGTGATATCAATGTCATGGTGGCACATGCTTTGAGAAAGTACTTACAGAGAATAATTGAAAGATTCAGTGTGAAGCTTCTGAAAGCCGTAATTTAAAGTTCCAGAAGCCTCCATATTACTCTCACCATTAAAATTTAAAGTGACAGAAGCCCAATTATGTATAGTTATTTTCTTAAATAAGATCATATTTCTACCCCAAGTGAAAGATTCATTGCTGTCCACTAATCTCTGTCAGGAGAACCAATCTTGTTTGCGTCCAGTGTCAGCAGTGAAGATGGTTCACTTTATCCTGGGGACAATGAAGGGACGCTGGGGAAGCAGAGCTGGAAGGCCTCCTCTGAGGAGCTGGACTTGCAGGAGGCTGATTTGCATGATAATTACCATTACGGATCCTCTCTGGTGCCAGCCTCCACACTTAAACCAAATGCAGTATAACTTTCATAGCAGCTGAAAAGCCCGAGGAGGGGCTGTAGTACACATTTTGCAAAACCTGAATGACGTCAAAAACTGCTAGTTAAGAGGGGGCAGCTGGTTGTAAAGCTAAAGCACACCAAGGAATGGAGACTTGGAACATAACTTTAAAACCTGATAAAGAATATACCTTCGGAGACTGTGATAAGCTATGAAGCTTTTCCCTCTTTTTTGAACTCACAGAAATCTGTTTACCAGAAGACTGTTTACCAGAAGGGCTTCTGTGGCCTTTGAAACCGTGGCATGAAAATAGATCAGTTAATACAGAAACATTTCCAGTGCAGAAATTTCTCTATCAGTTAAACGTATGGAGCCAGACTTTTAGACTATGAATCTTTCCACCAATTTCTTTGGTCCGTTGGACTTTATACTATAATACATTGTGATTTGGGGAATATGGTGTAGTGGTAGCCAGAATTGCAATGAAAAATTACACAGGGCCAATCACACTTAAGCCACTGTCCCTGGGGTTCCTAGGGACAAAGGAGCATGTGAAATCAACTAATATTATGATGCACGATGTTGAATGATAGAGAGTATATGTGCATCAATACTAATCTAAGCAATGTCTTATAAATAATAAACCACATAATTGCTCAAAAGTTTCCCAGTATGATAAAACATTTACAAGAGGTCTTAGTTCTGCTGAGTTTCGTCATGACTAGTACAGCCAGCCCTGTGGCAGTTTGCAAGTTTATTTTTTTGTTGTCTGGCTTTAGCCCTAGAACCTACCCGCCTTTTTACAAAACTGATCCCATGTTATGAATTCAACTTCTTTTCCTTCATCCTTGCCTGAAATCATTGTGGCTTTTCCTCCTCCTTCCCTTTTATTCACAGCTCAGTAAGAGGCATTGAACTTCACTTGTGTACATGATTCCTTCACTGTGCCTAGACTCTTGCTATAAACTCTTTCGTCTCTTCCACTTTCACATTTGATATTGTGTTGGTATCTTCCTAAAAAAAAAATATTTTCCTAAATTCCCTACTGTTTCCTTTCTTTGAATTCTTCTTTACTTGTCTACTTGTCTACTTACTTGCCTCTGCCTTCTCACTCTTTAGCCTGTTCTCAAAGACTGTACTCCTACTTGGCAGACCACTTTTTCTCACTCTACCCTAGAAGGAGAATGACTTAACCTCATTGGTGAATTTGGAGAGAATAAATGGGCCAGCTTAGGTAACTGCCAACTTCCTTCTACCCAGAGAAAGGCCTGCCTACCAAGAGCCCACATTCTCCCTGAGGCGGGGAGCCCACCTCACCCCAGCCCAGCACATGACTGGATTGTGAAGATAGCCTAAATTCTGTCGCTTAGACAGCCATGCTTGTTGTGGCTTTCACACTAAGCGAGAGACCTCAATCAGTAATAAAGGTTATATTTTAGCCTCTCATCTGCTTTATATTAGTATTACTTCTTAACTTGATCAGAAGCCAGGAGAGGAAGGGGGTCTCAATTTCTGGAAATTGCTTGGAAACCTAAATACAATAGTGTATACAAGTAAAAAGTTAAAGTGTTCCCTTCCCAATCTCACTTTCCAGAGGCGTGGTCTCTCTCTCTCTCTCTCTCTCTCTCTCTCTCTCTCTCTCTCTCTGTCTCTCTCTCTCTCTGTCTCTCTCTGTCTCTGTCTCTCTCTGTCTGTCTGTCTCTCTCTGTCTCTGTCTCTCTCTGTCTCTCTGTCTCTCTGTCTCTCTGTCTCTCTGTCTCTCTGTCTCTCTCTCTCTCTCTCAAAATGTGGCTGTTTGTAAGCCAGGAAGCAGACCCTCACCAAGAACCAAATCTGCTGGCACCTTGGTCTTCGACTTCCTCGCCTCCAAAACTGTGAGAAATAAATGTGTTTCATTTCAGTCATCCAGTGTATGGTATTTCGTTAGAGTAGCCTGAGCTAATTCTTCCTGATGTTTTTATGCATATGCAAATATATGTATATATAAGCACATAATAGAAATATTTTTACCTAAATATGACATAACATAAATATAGGTGGCTATGTATTTACACTTATATCTCTCTAAAACACATTTTTGTTTCATATAATCTCTGTCAATACACTTATTTGTATATGTGCAATTGTATTTTTTCCAAAAATGGTAACACACTATACATTTTGTTCTGCATCGTCCTTTTTTCACTGAACACATTTACATGTCATTAGATAGAGACCTGTCTTATTATTTTTAATGGATTCACGGTGTTGTGTGGTTTTCATGGTCCTTCATAAACCATTCTTCAACTGCTGGCTATTTAGATTGTTTCACATCTTTTTTTGTGTGGGTGATCATAAACAATGCTGTAGTATTTTTTTTTTTTTTATATATGTGAACTTGTGCTAGTGTTTTTGTAGGAAAGATTCTTAGAAGTGGAATTGCTGGGTGTCTCATAAGATTTAACTGATTAATAACAACCAGGTTCTCATTAGATGGGAAAGATTCTGAGCTCAGAGTTTAGCCGACACTCCCAGGAAGGATGTTTTCTTCCTGCTCTGACTTTGGAAAGTTCAGAGAATGAGACTCTGTATTCTTTTTCAGTAATGCCTTCCAATGACTTGAAATTGAAATAGGCTATAAAAGAAATGGCAATAATTGTGATGCTCTGGCCAAGCGAGTTAGAAGTAAAAGTGAAAGACTCAATCCTAAAGTAACACTTTGGTGAACTTGATTTGCAAACTAATCAAACAACACAAGCTACAGGATTATCAGAGTTATGGCAGTCTCAGATATTCAGACGAATTTACATTCATATAGTGGAAAAGTTTATACTTTTATACGTCATGTAGAGTAGCAATGGGAAATTAGTTCTCTCTGGGTTTGTTAAGTCTGCAAACGTATCCTTCAAGATGGCCCTCAGCAAACTGGTCCCCTTTGAGCTTTGACTCTTTCACCAGGAAGCAGGTGACCTATTGAGAATCTAGCCATGTACCCCATGGTGCATCAGATCTGAAAGAATAGTCGAGCTGCCCTCCACCTGGATTGTTTTGCTTGTTCCAAGGCTATTTCCCTTGCAGTGGGGCATGTGGAAGCCCAGTTACAAGCTGACCTAAAAACAAGAAAAAAAAAAAAAAGAAAAGAAAACCCATGATGCAGCTTGACAGAGCTGTGCGATCCTGGCTGCTTCAGGTAGTCCCCTCCAAAGAGGGCAGACTTTGTTTGGAACGTTTGTAACACTGTGATGACCTCTGTGGGAAAACTGTGTGTATTATGGACTTGGCTCTGGGAGCAAAAATGTGCTTGACTGTTACAACTGGTACGTTTTCCTCGCTCAGGGTACACATGGAAGCATGTTTTCATTAGAAACAAATGCAGAACGGGGAGCAAAGATGACCATGTTAAACAGCCAGGAATTTTCACGTAATGCGCATATTTATGCAGCACTGCAGAAAGGACCAGGCAGCCTGGCTGTATTAGATCATTTCACTGCTCACCAAAGAGATTTGAAATGGACTTTTAATTATTATTGCCGATTTGCTATGGCTGTATTCCTTAATATGAACATCTGATTAGGATTAATTTTCTTTAATTGATGAATAGAGCATTTAAACTTGTAGGATTGAATTTGTTGTTACATATTGGCATATGTACCATATTGTTGTATTGACATATGTATTATGACTTTTTGCTGGAGTACAAATTATAGGCACTGCTTATCTGTTTTAGTTTTGAGGTCACTGCTCTTCTTTCCTTCACCTTTGTGTGGCTTTTTAGACTTGTTAATGGAGATAGAGCAGGGCTAAGTGACTATTAAACTCTTTTCTATATACTATAAAACCCATTAACACGGACGTCACTAAATTTGGAATTGATGATAATGAGGGCAAGGCCTGGGTTAAAGTTGACTTTTGCATTGTCTCTAAATGAAAGCTCTTCTGAGTTAATAAACAGGATAAATACAATTATAGGGAGATGGCACTATTACTTTCAAAAGCAGTCTTCAGGCACACTAGAGAAAGACCTGGCAAGAGAGGTAAGGAGGTGGTATGGCAGAATGGCACAGTGCACACTGTGCCACTTACCAGCTGTGTGACCTTGGGAAAGTTACTCAGCTTCTCTGAGCATCTTTTCCCTCATCTGTAAAATGAAGATACTTATCTAATTTATGAGGTTGCTGTGAGGGTTAGATTTAATGTATAGAAAGTGCCTGGAGTGCAGTACGTATTTCATAAATGGCAGGTAATTATTACCTGCCTAAGATAATTGGTGAGCTAATTTTAAATATTCTCATTTTTTCACTAAAGCAGAGTTCCTCAGCGCTTTAGAGTTGTGTTAACCTAATCTGAGTTATTGCTTTATTATTATTACTGATTGAAGGAAGACCCCAACAGTGTGGTATGGTGATAAAGAACGTGTGCTCTGGATTTAGACAAACTCAGAAAAGAGTTCTGTCATTCATTAGCTAGGTGAACTTAGGCCAATTACCTAATATCACTCAGGTTTGTTTTCTAATTTGTGAAAGTGGGATGATAATACCTGCTCCAGGACTTTTATGAGGACTCAGTGAGATAATGCATGTAAAGTGTTCAGCCCAGTCATTTTCATGTAGCGAACTCTCAAACACCAGGCTTTGCTATTATCATGATCTTTTTGACAATAGCCTATACTTTAGACTTTTTATTAATTCAGACTTGTCTTCTACAATTCACCTAATTATGAATTTTACTCTAGATGTAATCTCCATTCTGATTAGAACTTTAAGTATGTAAGTAAAAAGTTATAGAGAAGCAAAATGGTTATATAGATATGTAGGGTGAAAAGACGAAAGAATAATATTTTAAAAGTAGAACACAGGCTTCAAGTTAGACTTATATTACTGACTAGCGAATTTTGTGCATAATCTTTGTGTCCTTTATAAAAGGTCTTTATATCAGCCAGAAAGAAATAGAACTTTGTGTATGCATAGTAGAAAGTATGGACTGGTGACCAGCTCATATCACTCATTGGACAGAGAAGCAGTCAGTCCATCTTCAGCTTTATTTTCATCTTGTTGCTTTCCCCTGTGTTTCATAGGCGGCATGGATGAGAACTGTAAGCACTAATATGTCCCGCATAGAGACTGTAATCTACCCTCCCCTTAATGACAGGGTTACACAGTTTGTCAGAATCCATCACCTCAACAGATCAGACTGAATTACTTCAGTGACTGGCAAATGGGTACCACTTGTGGTGAAATGAAAGCAGCCAGGGGTGTGTTATGCGTTTATTAAGTACTCTTCAACAGGAGAAATGTGTTTTACTGAAAACTCCCATCCGTGCTATTTTTGTAGAAGCAACTAGTACCCATCTTCCTTTGGGAAAATATAAGAATTATTTTTCATGAGATTCTGAACTATTACAATACAAATTCACAAGCATAAATGTGTTATAAAAATCAGGGCATTTTGCATTCACATGCATGCACAATGGAACCTTGTAATAAAAACTAGGGGGGGCAGAACCAATACTGCTGGGGCTGTGTGCCTTTGACTTTTCAGGACTGCCCAATTTAAGCAGATAATTTTAAAGTCAGTTCATTAAATTGAAAACTAATGGATTAGCATGTAAGAATTTTCATGTAAATTAAATCACAAGTCAGATAGAAACCTTTTGTCACACAATGTTGCCTAAGATTTGGGTCAGAATCTATTGTATACCATGTTGATTAGTTGTATTATTTCAAATTTTCATTGAAAGTACCTAATGGTTAATTGTTGAAGTATGGCATTATTTGTCTAGATTTGCATATCAACAGGAATAACCATAATGACATTTTTATTGAATGCTTACTATATACAGTACTGTGCTAGAAGCTAGGGATATAATGGGAAGCAAAAAAGAAAAATGACAGTATAAAGTTGCTAACAACAACCTATGAAGTAGTTATAGACAAAGAAACAAGTTCATAGTGTTTAATTAATTTGTCCAAGGTTGGATAACTAGTAAGCAGCAGAGCTAGAATTATAGTGCTATATTTGTTACAGCAGCCTAACCTACATGCAGGTTAAGAGACTCCAAACTAGAATGGCTGAAACAAGCTAGAAGGAGCTCCCTGACACAGTTGAGCTGTCATATCAGCTCTGGACTACTTATGCTTAGATTGTTGGGTAAGGGAAAAATAAACTTCCATCATACGCCTCTCTGCTATTGCTGGGTGTTGGCCTTATTCACATGTCTGAAAATACATAAGCATTCTCTTTAAAGGCATTCCCTAGTTGTCAGACTCCCAACTTCTACTCCCATCCCGCTAACCATACTAGCTGCAAGAAAGGCCTGAAAATGTAGTCGTTGTGGCCATGTGCTTCTCAAAATTCAGGAGTTGTATTAATAAAGGAAAAAGGGGAGAAGGGGACAATTGGCAGTCTCCACATCACATGCTAATTAAGAGCATTGTTTCAAAGTAGAGTTTTGGCCACAGACTTAGACAAGTGACACATGATCTCATAATTTTGGGATATGCCTACATCCATTATTCATTATTTTCCAATGAAAGAAATGTGCATCAAGGTTACGTACACAATGCATGTATATAGGGTGTGTATAATCTACTTAAATAGTCATAATATGTTGACATGTCATGATTATTACATGATTCTACAGTGAACTCTGCTCATCTACAACTGCTAATTCAAGATTTCATAATAGAAGAAGCCCACTCACTGGCTTTAATCTCTGGCAGGAAGGCTTGCAAAACCCCAGGGTCTGTCTTGTTTGCATCCTCACTCTCAAAACGATCTCAGACTCAAAGATCTATGTTGTGAAAGGTCTGTTCTTAGAGAAATGGCTTTATAGAAATAAAATTACTCTTAAGGTTTTAGTGAGGCATGTGTTTAATACAAAAATCATGAACAACTCTGACCCAGAACTTCAAAGTTTCCTAGACTTCTTGGTCTATTCTGATAAAGTTTAGACATTTACTATAGAAAAGTCAATTCACAAGTATTTATTGAGAATATGCATAGATAGTAGGTATGTTGAGATGGACCTACAAATCCTTACCTAGGTATCTCCTGGGGCTATAGGTACTTGGAGGGGATAAGCACTGGATAGACCTCAAATACACACATGTATTCTTACCTGTTACCTTGGGACTGCCCTGCCCCCATCCCATACTCCCAAACCTAACGCAATCGCTGATGAGCTCAGCTATCCATGTGGAGCTGCTTGGAAATATTATGTCTTGTACAGATAGCCTTCCTAAAGAAGCTCTTGGGTCCAGCTCACTAGTGACTAGATGAGGCAGGAGCAAAAACAAGAAAGAAAGCAAAAGGTTTAAGTTAGAGCTAGTCTAATGAGTCTGCCCTAGGCCCTTCCAGCTCCCCAGCTGGTGTTGGGGACATCTTCCAAGTGGGAGGCAGCTCCATACGTATTTTGCCTCACTGTCTACATGGAAGTATAGGGAAGCAACCCAAAGAGAGTGATAACCCAAGAGACAAACTCCAAACAGACCACAGTCTACAGAAGGCAAAACTTTAACCTTTTTTCTACCGAAAGCTTCACTCCCTTTTAAGAGGTTTAGTTGAGTCCAGTAATTTGATTCAGTCTTCTGTCTCTTTTCTTCCTTTGGGGTGAGGCTGGGGAGTGAGTAAGGGTAGGGAGGGGATGGAAGTGAAACTTTGTTCTCCCACTAGAGGTCAACATCAGGTACTTTGGAGGCACCGTAGCACATACAGGACATGGCTTTTCTCCCAGTTCTTGAAGAACTAACAGTCTGTCTGGGAGCTAATGTATATGAAACACTTAGTGAAAACCAAGTACTTAAACTGTGTGATATTGATTATTCTAGAGGAATCCAGATAAGGGATAAGTCAATTTGGATTTGTTTCTTGGGGAAAGCTTCTTAGATCATGTCACAAATGAGGTGATTAAGAAGGCAGAGATAATTAAGAAGGCAGAAAAGAGGGGGTGAACAAAGATTCTGAATGAGCTGAGAGGGCAATAGACCTGTGTGCCTGAAGCAGACTTCATGTGAGAGACTAGGAGATGGAATGGAATAGGAAAGTGGAATACTTCAAAAATTAGGCAGGGGTTAGGCTATCGATAGTCATGTAAGATTTTCTTTTTTAAACTAAGTTAATGTTAACATCTTTAATTTTTTATGGAAGGAAGGAAGGATGAATTAATTGACTAATTGAGTGACTGAATAAATGAAAGATAGATAATTACCATGTTTCCCCGAAAATAAGACCTAGCCGGACCATCAGTTCTAATGTGTCTTTTGGAGCAAAAATTAATATAAGACCCGGTCTTATTTTGTTATAAGACCGGGTCTTATATAATATAATGTAACGTAACGTAACGTAACGTAACATAACATAATGATATAATATAATGTAATACTGGGTCTTATATTAATTTTTGCTCCAAAAGATGCATTAGAGCTGATGGTCCAGCTAGGTCTTATTTTGGGGGAAATACGGTATAAAAATATTATAGTGTTAGAATTTGTCTAGGGTGGGAAGAGGGGGTTCCTATGCAGGATCTCAGCAACATAGGTTGCTAGGGAACAGGAGGAAGTCAGGATGAGGGCTACCAGGGCCTGGGGGCCTGGCTGCATCAGGGTTAGCCAGCAGTCTGGTCCTCAGTGACTAAGACGATGTGATGATCCTGGGATTGGTTTGGGAAAAGTGTTGGGCCTGATCAGATCCAACTCAGCAGGAGGTTTGAGCAACTACAATGTAGATAGCAGATGAGATTCAGTCAGGAAGGGTGGTGTCATGGCAGTGGGATCCAATGATCCCAGCTGGATCCCAGCCAGCAGTTGGAGTCCTAGCACAGAAGCTGGGGTGGGGTTGTGTCAGAGCCCTCGTCAGGTAGATTTAGGTTTGTGGCAAGGCAAAAGGCATTATAGGAAATGAGAAAACTGGTCAGCGCAGAAGCCAGTTCTGAAGACTGGGGCGACGAATCTGGAGTTAGTAGGGAAATGGAGGCAGGCAGAAATGATAACGAAGCAGAGTATAGAGCTAACGCAGTAAAAGCAATGCATTTGTGGCCAAAACAAACAAACAAAAAAATCAAATTCCACTATCTGGTGGTCTGAGGTTGATCCTCCTTTGCCTGCCTGATGAGGATGGTCTGAAGGACATAGCGGCACTGAGCCTTTTTAAGTGGAAACTTGAGGGGCCCTAGCGCAGAGGGATCTTGGAATGAATGGCTGAAGTAGAGGCCTGGTGGAGGTAGTGGCATCACTGAGAAGGAGCTGAGACTCCAGCAGAGGAGACCTGGGCATGGCTAGGAGGCTGTCATATTCCAGGGTGAGGAGAACAGGAACTGACAAAGGGGAGAGGAGTTAGTGGAAATTCAGAAGAAAAGCATTCTGCAAAAGACATTTCAAATTAAGAAGTAATAGATTTCAGTGACAAGTTTGATATAATGGATAGAGAAGGGAGAACCTAAAATGATTTCAGGTGGATTTTAAATGTTCATGTAGTGTGACATTTTTGAGCATGCGCTGAAGGACATTTTAAACACATATGCAACTGCTTTTGGCTTATTTTTAAAAACCCAAATAAATAAAGTTAATTAGCACATGAATTAAGAGTATTAAGGCTAGAGTTATTTGTGTGTTTCTTGGCTTTACATCTTATTGCGGTGGGTCTGCAATGGGACATTTCCGAGAGACAGTAGCCCTTGTACATGTGAATGAATAGAAATGTTTCTTGCAAAGATACCTGTCTTTCGGGGTCTAAGATAGTGTTACTAATATACACATGCGTGGGTCAGACTTAAAAGCCTAAAGTAGGACCTACCTGGATCCTTCCGTGCTGCCCTTACCTGGCCTTTGTCGCTGGAACTGATGTTTGAAGTGTTTATGTGTACCTCTCTTACCCACCTGGTTAGCTCAGAGCCTTTGCAGAAGAAAGTGTCCTCGGACCTGGCCAGATTGCTTCACAGCAGGCTCCTCTATCTGCGGCTGCTGTTTCCCAGCCATCCCCTTTAGTGCTACATGATGGGACAGGCAGGCAGGGATTTTACTCGTCAAGAAAGGGTAGGGCTTGAGGCCCCAGGAGGGATTTTATTCCTGCTTATCAAGGCAAGGAAAGAAAATACAGAATCCTTACCTGGGTAGGGAAACCTTGTTGTCAAAATGTACAGTTATGTGGTGTTTCTGATTGTGCTACTCCTGGAGGTGGCATGGATTTCACAGTCACTATTTAAGGTAAGGAAAGAGAACTTTAAACAGCGTTATCACATTAAGAGAGCCTGGTTGTATTTTTGAAAGGTTGAACTAGATAATTTTAGTGATCAGCAAAAGACCAACCGTTGTACTTCTGAGACGTTGTTTTTAGAAAGGCTTGGATTAATAATTTGTTTCCATTTTGTTCACAGATGTACTGTCTGTGTGACAGGGGTATACTGAATACCTGCTTCGCTGAATACCCGCTTCAAGTCACCTTTCACTTTTTCTCGGTGGAAAAACAACCTTTGGAGCATCATCTTATTACCGTCAAAAATGGAAACAAATCAAGACATTTAGAATGGCACAGTGGCCAGCAGTTAGTGATGCCAGTGTTATGCAAGTAAGCTTCAGCAAAGGAAGTTTTCAAGACAGTCTGCCTCACTAGCCAGAAGTCCTTCCCATCTCAGCTGCTCCTTAAATCAATGCAACTCCTCCAAATTAGTGTGAATTGAAACATGCATTGCCTTTTCAACTTAATTGAGTACTTACTATGTGTGAATTACTGTACAAAATAGGGGAAGGAACATGAGAGAGACAAGATGTGGGCCCTACCGTCCATGGATTTACAATTAGTTTCAGTGCACATATTTTTTGTCTTCTGTTCTTAATTAAATGTGTCTCTAACAGAGGAAATAAATGAAAAATTGTATTCTGTAAGTTTTTTAAAGTTCCTTTATTAAAAAAAACCAAACAAACAAAAACTCCCAATGTGGTCAACTCAGGACATCTTAATTCCAATTTTGTTGGAATTCCGATCGGTAAGATCCATTTTGTTGATTCCATAAATATTCAGTAGACTTTAGAGATATTAACACATTATAGTTGGAGTTAATTTGAATTAAATTTTTAATCCTTCTTAGGTGTAGATTGTCTGTGGAAAAACATTGTGTTTGTACATTTCTTGGAGCATGGAGAGGTGAATTAACATCTGTTGTCCCAATAGGCCTTCCGTGCCCTAGGGGCCTGCCATTTGGACTCAGTTATTAGTGGCGGAAAGGGAAGGTTTGGATCAAACTTGGGGGTCCTCACTCCTGGACCAAGATAGGGCAAGGAAGGAGCCCAAAAGGCCTGGACAACGGCTCTATCTGAAAATCTGGCTATTTCACTATTCATCATGTTGTCCTCTATGTTTTATAAGTTGAATGACTGCAGTTTTTCAAAAAAATTATTTCTGATCTGGGAGTAGGTCATGATTTCTCCAATGTTAAGAACTACTATGATTGTAGACACCAGACATTTCATGTAGCGTGTGTGGCACGTCTTAGTATGTATGAGCCAATGATTGACATGTCTTTGCCTTGAGTAGTGTCCATCTGAATTGGAACTGTGCCAACTTGTTAACATTATCAACAGGCTTCTTAATTAAGCTGCCGATACATACTGCCAATAGGACGGTGTGTCATCTGACAAATGAATTGTGTAAGTGCCATTTCCCTCTTATTGAATAAACAGTGTTGCCCCGTATAAAATGGATTTAAAGTGTTCTTTGAATGGGGCATTATATTGCTCCCTGAAGAATTTGATGAGAATTCTCATACCATCCCTCTTTAATTTCTGAAAATTTTATTTTGCTTCTCAGTAAGAAATCGCTCTAATTTGACCAATAACTTTAGTTATATGATTCATCCTTAATAGGATGAATCGCCAGGCCCCCAATCTCCTGATGGTGAGATTTTGTGTTTGTTATCTCACTTTCAGTTTGCATGAAGTACCTTCCAGGGAATCTGACTTATGAACCTGTATTGTACTAAATTGTAGATATTTATTTTCTGTTCTGGGAGATGTTTTTGGAGGGATGATCTCTGTATTCCTGGTACCTAGCACAGCCTGGTGCATAGTAGGTCTGTGTTCAGTAAACATTTGGTGATCAAGAAGTGTAATGTAGCTTTCTTAATCGGTGGTTCTTAAGTCTGTGTAAAAGACAGAGGGGTCTTGCTAACAGAGTAGCACCTTTATTGGTTTGTGGTTTATAGTCAGTTTACTCAGAATGAGTCCAAATCAACTGGCGGCTTCATATATATAATCTAGTCCTCTGGGCTCCTTAACTGGTGCTCTGGATTCACCAGCTCAGCCTGTGATTTGTACCAGCATGCCCTCTGCTTCCCCTGGGCTTTGCCCCTCTCTGCACAGGGCAGGACCCTTGGAGAGGCTGCTTCTCTCTCTTCCTCTGGCTTGTTCGCTGTAGAAGAGCAGTCACTCTGCTCCCTGGGTGCCCACAAGGACCAGGCACTGAGCTAAGTGCTTTATACATATCCTTTCACTTAATGATCTCCTTTAAACCTCACAACAACCCTTTGCAGGAGGCATTATCCACTGCAGAGAGATGTATCTTGCTTAAATCATGGGGATCTCAATCCAGATCTCTTAGATTCCAAAGCCTGCGCTATTAGCCTGTCCCTTTGGCTGAGTCTGGGAGAAGCTCCCAGCGTGTGGTGCTGTGGGGGCTGATCGGATCTGGAGGTCCAGATTCACTGCAGTTAGTATCCCCGAATGACGAACTGTCTGACTGATAAAACACAGCAAATCACAATTACTTTGAGAATGGGGTAAGGCAGAGCAATTGGGAGAAAGCAAAGTTGGGAACAAACCAGTTTGAGTTAAACCTTTAGCCTTTACCTCATAATGTTTCTGTTTTTTTTTCTTTTTTTCTAAACTTTTTTTTTTTTTTAACATGGCCTGACATAAATCAAAGCCTGACGTAATTGACCCAGAATTGATCCCCAAATGTCTTTTGGGGGAACATGCTTTAACTTTGGTTGTTGATTGTGAGGAATGATTGCCGGAAAGTTAATTACACATGCCGTCGTTTATGCACACAATAGGCATAGAAGGCGTGTTCTGCATGGAGGGGAAGAAAAGCCTGCTTGTACGTTAGGGCTGTGCACTGTGCATTGTGTCAGAAGGCCACAAACAGCATTTGAACTGCTCCATTTGAACTGCTGATGTCCCTGGTGTGTATGTGTGTGCATGCATGTGCGCATGTGCACATGCGTGTGCACGCATGCATGTGCATGCATGTGCATGTGCACACACACATGTGTGTGCATGTGTGTGTACATGCGTGTGTGCATGCGTATGTGAGGGAGAGGCTGGAAGTGAGGAAGGAGATGGGTCGTGGAAGGCTGCTTGTTGAGCTGAAATGGCAGTGATTTGTTTTTCCTTAATTTTTCAGTTTTTCTAAACATCTTCTGGATCTGATTCATTTAGCTCAGTCTGGTAAAAAGATTGTTTTCTTCCTGCTTGGCATATGCTTATTAATGAGTTCTCATATTTCTTTCCATCAAGGGCTGTTTACTTTGTGGCAACATAAAGTGAGAATCCTTCTCCACAACATCCTCCTAAATGCCCTGGTTTTGACCACCCCTTTAAGTAAACCAAACAGTCAGCGAAAATGGTAGCCAGGCCTTTCCTCTCTCTCACTCTGCTTTCTGGTAAAACATAAATGGGATTTAAACCACAAATGGCCAATTAAAGCACGTCATGCCTTTTTCCTTTAGCCATAAGACAGTAGTTATCCTAAGTAAATACAACAAACAGGCTATTTTGTGGTAGTCTAACCCTAGCAACACTTTTTTTTTTAAATGAAAGCCTTATGAAAACAAAATGTCGTGACTTTTTGTAACGCTGCACAATGAAATACATATGTATTCCAATATGGAACCAGGCATTGTTTGAGGTCAGAGCAATTCATCCTGGGCTATTCTGTGCCGCAGTGTCCGGCAAATTGCATGACCCGCTTGTTAGGCTTGACAACAGTGTTTTACCTAACAAAGGCCTCTGCAGCGCCGAGCAGCAGTGGAATGTCAGAATGAGCACATTTCACACACAGATGTGCAGCCATAATAGCCTATAAGAAGATGCATGCGGCAGGGAGCAAAGGTGGGGGCTGGGTGCGCGGAGCAATGCGATGTGTGAGTGTGTAGGTTGGGGGCCAGCAGGAGGGGGAGGCCACAGTTAGCAGTAGGGACATGGCCCCACTGACCACATTTAATCAGCCCTCTGTAAACAATTCAACATTTTCATTGTTCTCTAAAAACTAATAAAGAGAAACAAGCACTTTTCATTCATCTTGAAGTAATTTTCTGTCAGGTTGCAGCCCCTTGTGGCCTCCAGCTCTTGCAATGCTAGCTGTGTGATACAACAACTATTGCAATTTATTTTACAAACTCTGGTCATTCACATGTCAGTTAGTGTTCACCAAGCCGGCATCTGAAATTGTGCAGTTAACGAGTTTTACAACATTTCTATCAAGAGAAACTGTTTAGCATAACTGACTCTTAAGGAGTTATTATACCTCTAAAAATCCATTTTAAGGGGCATTATTTAAATAAAATAGAAAAACGGTTCACTGCCTTTTAAAGAGGCTACAAAAAAAGTCCATCAGCTCCAGCGCAGTAATCCTCAGCTTAAAGCACTCTTGAGAGTACTTCTGGGAATTGTCAGCATAATGAAATGTTTTGTGAAATGTCCAGATAGATTCCTCTACTCAACAATTTTACTGCACCATATTTATTTTCCTCCCAGTTTTTAAAGAAGTGAATTACTTTTTGAGAGGATGACTCTATGTTGTATAGATTAACTGAGCACATTATCACCCAGGTTGTAGCAGACGTGATGGTTCTGTTTGCAGAGCCACCTAGGCCTCTGCAGACAGGGGCAACTTGGAGAGAGGACGTTTCCCCCTTAGTGCTTTAGCTCCAAAAGGGTTAAGTCACAATGAGGCTTACAGAGTTTCACATTTTCCTTGTGCCACGTTTTCCGCAGATTTTTAAACAACCTTGGTACACAGTGGCACCTGTAAATACTTTCTTTAAACTTTACAAAATGGACTCTGTTTTCATACCCTAAATAAATAAATGCAGGAAAACTGATACACATGTACAGGCATAATGATGCATATTGTTTGAATCTGGCCCATTTCAGAGGGAGATGCTTGAACATTTTACTTCAGAAGAATAGATCCCTCACATTAACTGAGATGGCCAGTGACCCCAAACCAATTAAAGGCTAGAGTCCATAATGGAGCACTATATGGTATAGCAGCGAGTTCATTTAGCATATTATATTACCTAACAGAAGTGGAAGCCACCACTTGTAATGTAAATGGCTTAATGGTTCTTTCTACGATGAGCAAGACCAGGAGAAAAATTATGTTCTGCTGTAACGAGACATTCCATATCCTTAGGAGGTGTATCTATAACATGGCACATTTTCATTTTGCCACCAACGGTCCCCTAATTTTTTAGACTGATATTTGTGCACACGACTTTAATTTTCTGAGGGAGACAGGCAGGTGTTCTTGTGCCTGTTAGCTGTATCTGCCCATAAGAAGCACAGTAACATCCATGAACCAAATACAATTTGACATAATTCATGCCTTTATTACCTCCTACAGAATGATATTATTTCATGCTGGCACATTAATGTTTCCAGCATGATACTGTCATTCCTGGAAATTTTACCTTCTGAAGTTCAAATATTGAGGAGTGAGTTTCAAAACCTTCTAACTGCATTAGATTTGGGAAAAATGCAATTTATTCCAAGGTCAGCTTTTTCCCTTCTGTTTTGGTATTTGGGTGGCACAGCAGATAATGTTCAGACAATGAGCAAAGATTGTATCTGAAAACGCTCACCTCTTCTTAACCAAAAAGCTTGTCCCAATATATTTTCATTTTTGTAAATAATGTTTTGTCAGCACATCACACTTTGCTTGCCCCTAGTAATGTAAACTGAGGAGATGTTGACCAAAAATGTTTAAATGATTGCAACTTGAATCCATTTGATGATCTGTCTTAATACTCCAGCATTCACAATTAGCTAGGGCAAATGGAGTGTATAAGTTTCCTATTGCTGCCATAACAAAGTACCACAAATGTAGTGTCTTCAAATAACACAAATTTATTATCTTAAAGTTCTGTAGGTCAGAGATCTCATTGGGCTAAAATCACTTGTTGACTGAGCAGCATTCCTTCTGAAGGCTTAGGGGAGAGTCTATTTCCTTGCCTTTCCTAGCTTCTGCCGTAGAGACTGCCTGCCCTCTTTGGTTCATGGCGCCTTCTTCCATCTTCAGGACTAGCAATGGTGAGTCAAATCCTTCTTACATGTCATCTGTCCAATCCTCTTCCATTGTCATCTCTCTCTCTCTGTCTGACTGCAGCTGGAAACAGTTCTCCACCTTTAAGAGCTCATGGGATTAGATTGGGCCCACCCAAATAATCCAGGAGAATCCCCTCATCTCGAGGTCCATACCCTTTATTACATGTACAAAGTCTCTTTGCCATGTAAGATACCATATTCACAATTTTTGGAAAATAGAATTTAGACATCTTTGGGGGAGGGAGCATTAGTCTGCCCTCCAGAAGGAATCTCGGAGCTTTTTTGCTCATACCAATATTTGAAGGATTAATAGCAGCTCCCAGCCTAGTAGTCTCCAATGTTTTAAAATCATGCATGAAAATAGTTTTAAAAATTTGAGTATGCACCCCAAAATATGTACATTTCCTTCTAAACTATACTACTGTTGTCCATATTAATATATATACAATTAGTAAAGTTTCATTTCTTCTTAGTATATAAAGAAAAACAGATCTTCTCATGGTTTCTTTGCACCCTATGCATCATCTCATGTGCCCCTAGGTCTGTGTGCACCTTATTTAGGACAAGAAGGAAAAAGATGAAGTTTGAACTAACACGCGTAAATGTGGTTCTTTACTCTTTCAGATGTATAAGGCTCCAGGTGAGGAAGGGACTGCAGAGACTTTTCAGTCGTCTCTGATAGTTTTTGGAAGTGAGGAAGAAGTTATTTATTTGCTTCACTTACAGTATTATTGGCATTTGTAATTCCAGAGTGTAACAGTATAGAATGTAACATGCCCCAAATTTTCCTGAAAGTTGGAAGCTGCCAATTATAGAATTACAAGACAAATGCCATTTTGTAAAAGACTAGAAAGAGATTGTTTACCAAAAGCTGTAGAATAAGGCCATATCTCTTTAGAACATCTACTCATGTCAGTGCGCTTGAAAATCCCCAGAAGCCAATTGCTCAGTGACTATTTTAAACACTAGTAGCAAGGTCTCTGTGCAACTGAGCTGAAGAAATGTTGAAGTTCACTTTAAATCATATTTTTCGACTTTAAAAAACATCTATATTACACCTGCCACACTTGATCTCCGTGGCATGTAGGCTTCTTACAGTGTAGGAAAACCAGAAATTGTAACAGAAGCCAACTCTGTAAGTCCCCTTGTGTTAAAATTTGAGATGTTTTCAGAGCAGTCACCCTCAAAAATGGGATCTTGCTAAGACATGCTGACACACCTCTGAAATCAAACAGAACTTCTGCTGGTGAATAAAAGTAGGTTGCCACAAAAATGTACATCAATTAGGAAACACGTCAATGAGTTTTTGCCAACTGCCGTAAGTGTCCCGGAGGCAGTCTGAGCAGTATATTTTTATTTGATTTGCTCCAGGCCACTTCCATTCTCTTCCTGAAAGGTGGACAGGGAGTCTCAAGTCCTTCGCTGATAGTTTCCATCAATGATCTCAAAATGTAACTGATAACATGTCAATGATTACTGTACAAAGAAGTTAAACATTACATCTAAATTTCCTCACTGAAACCCAATCCAGGGATTAGCAACAATAGGGAATCTGTTTTATTTGCATTTAATTTGTACCTTCACACTATTATCTCCTATGTTTTAGTTTCAGGAAATGTGGTCTCAGGCTATTATAACCACATTTCATGCTGCTGTTGCACTGTTATTTGATCTCTATGGTTGGAGATGACTTACTGAAAAAATAAAGCCAGCATACTTTATTTTAATTATACCAGCGCAGTGTCTAAATAAAAAATGTACTTTGTATTTAATGTGGAGCACAGATTAACAGTTTTATGGGACATAAAATCTATCTATATCATTTTCTATTTACCCATCAGTTATATATCTTTTTCTCAGCAAAACAAATGCCTATGGTGTGAAAACAAGAAGGAGAGCATCGAAGTTACAATCACATGGGCAGTAAATAACATCTTAATTGGTCTGGAATGCCGGAGTTTGATTTTTTTTTTCCTGCCTGGCTTTTATTTATTGATCTCTATAGCTTATTTATCTTCCCAGTGATTTGTACAAGTCTATCTCCTTTCCTCAATAAGCCAATCTATGGTGGTTTTATATTTCAAATCCCATCTGGGGAAATGGTCTAGTGAGAGAAGTGCAGTTGCTCCTGGAAAAGCCATAATTTAAAAGCTTTTGTAGAGGTTAGGGTAACTTCTCAGTTCTTACACTTTGTCTTCTGGAAAAAAGAAGGAAAGAAGAAGTGCAGCTATTAGGAAGTTGCCACCCAATGTATGTTCCAACAATTCTTTACTCTCCACTTGTTTGGCAGCAGTAAGAAAACAAAGAAGGATTTAGTGTACACTGGGAAATGTCTTTTAAATGTTCCTGTACATGATTTAACTTCTAGTGAGGGAAGCAGACAGGAATGGATTGTGCATGTCTAATTCATCGTACATAAACCCTGGAGTTTCTTCTGTATGCATTTCTACAGCTCCATTTCTAATATCTTTTTGAAATGGCACTTGAGGATAAAATACACTTCCAATGACACATTATACTCCCTAGTGCAGTTGAGGACTGGCCAATGTAACCATTATCAGGAAAGCTGGTTGGCAAAAAACCCCAACACTTGGTCTAGCATACAGACATCCACAACTAAAGTCAACGCTGGAAAATTAGTACTTGTTTTCCTCCTAAATCAATGATCTCCTTGTTTGTCAAATCAGCACTTGCAGTGTTTGTCATGATTCAGTTTGGGTGTCTTGTTCTCACAAACTATGGAAGCGTGTTCTGAAAGATGTCCTCTGTTGATAGCTGAGGGGAAAACAAGTTTACAGATGGCAGTGCTCTACTTAATGCTATGCAAGTGATAACTTTGCAAAGTGATTCTAATAAACAGATTCTGAAGAAGAGACTCTGATCCCTTCCATCAGCACCCTAATATAACCTTAACTGCCTTCATATGAGCTAATGAAAATTTGGGGCTGGTCTTTGAGAGAAAGCATTTACATTTGCAATAATTAGTGGCAGCAGGCAGATCTCACTGCATCCAGGGGGAGTCTTGAGGCAACTTCTTGGTCGACTATTAGTGCTTAATTTCTGAATGTCAAACCCTGCACGTCTTAATTTCTAGAGAATAAGCTCAATTGAACTTGCTCCCCAGTTATGCAAAAACTGCTCAGATAAAACCAAGTGGACACCAATGTAATGAATGTGGTTATTAAATTGTTTCAATTGAAAGAACCCTATTTTTACACCATCATAATGGGAACAATTTATCCCCACTGATCGGTCTCTCTCTCTCTCTCTCTCTCTCTCTCTCTCTCTCTCTCTCTCTCTTTCTGAGCTCTCTTTGATCTTGAAGCATATTTCGGTGGTGTGTCCTATTGAAAAGTGAAACTGGGGCAATTTTAATGCTTTTGTACCTTACCAGTGCTCTATTTTTTCGCTGTTTAAAAATAGCTGTTAATTATAAGTGCAGTTTAAATGTCTCAAGTGACCCAGAAATGCAGGTTGGAATGAGACAGATTGTGTGTCTCATAAAACAGATGTACTTTCACAGAGCATTCTGAATTCAGCCTTCCCTCTGTATCCTCCTCTTGGGTTATTTCAATCAGGTATTGAGCCGGTCTAGCACTGTGCTATAAAATCGCACACATTTGAACATGGAAAAAGAAAAGTGGATCTTTTTCTTCTTTTTCGCATCACAAAGAAAAGCCTCTTTTGTATATTAGTGCCTACTACGTGGATGAATATGGTGCTGTTGGTGTTGGATAATGGAACAAGAGCCACTTTCCTGGCCAGGACGACCACATGATTCTCTAGAGCTCCACTCTGCCTGTCTCTTGGGTCAGGGGACTTTGCGTTGAAAGAACCCGTAGTGGGATAAACATATCCCTGAGGTCCTTCAGATTGACTCAATAGTGCCTGAGGACATATGAACCTCCTGCTAGATTTCAAAGGACTGTGATTCTTCACCTGTTTCATAAACTTGTGTTTTTAGCTCCTTGCTGACACTTAGATCCTGGAGGTGGTTATACTGCCGGTGCTGCTTTCAGGGACCAAGACTTTATAATAAGCCATGTGCTAACTCAATATAATCACATTATTCATTTAGTCTTCTGAAGATGAACACGTCTGGTGCTTACCTAATCCTACGTATATGCTTGTGTGGAAGGTACTCCTATTTGGTGCAGTTGCAAGAAGTGGTTTCAAAATTGAATTTAAAATAGAGTACATTCCAATGATTTGATGATTCCCCCCCCCCCAAGTTTGTTAAGATTTTTGGGACACATCCCACAGCCACCTGAATCTGAACATTTGTATGGTGAAGGCATTCAAGACCCAGTCCCTCCTGCTCCTAGGTTCAGATCCCACAGTCCAATCTCTCCTGCTATCAGGACAGAAACATGTCTCAGAGTGGGGAGGGCAGTTTATATGCATTGGCTCCCTACCTGCTTCAAGCTAGAAATGCCCAACAGAGCAGTTTTTCATTCCATAGCAAATGCCATGGAACACAGCCATGGTGTGGGCTGAGGGACCGATTCTTTAAGTACTTTCTAGAAAACTTGTAGACATGTTAGTCAAGTTCTAAATGTAAGCACTGATTTGAACATTTTCTTTATAGCTAATTTTCCATTTGTAATTTTAGCTTGATTGATTCTAATGTATTAATTCCAATTTGTCCAATAACATTTAATGTTTATAATCTTATAAGTGACAGTCCAAAACACTTGGGTTATGGTCTCATGATAAGTCCATGGTTTATTTTCCAGAAAAAGGGAAGGGATGGCCTCGGGTAAGTTTAAGAGAATCTGTGTCATACAGAGTTGGTACTGAAAACAAATTCCGAAATAAATTCTTTAAATCTGTATCTTATAAAAGCATTCCACTCACGGAGATACAGTTATATGGCTGTTGGAAGAGAAATGGTAAGACATTTATAGACACAATGCAAATAATACTATTTCTAAGTAGAGTAATTCTGAAAATAGAACTGTTGGGAAAGGCAGTCTCCTGTATGCAGTCTTCGGACCTCACTCATCCACATAAGAATAGGCTTTGGGCCTAGAACTCTCCTTACCAAGAGATAAAGAGTCCTCACAGCCTGTGCTGGACTGGTCATCTTGGGTCGACACATCTTTTCCTGTTTCAGACTCAATGTGTGCTCCTTTGTTTGGCTTAAGCGTGTGTGTCATATGGTACCTGGCCAACCCCACTGTTATAATCTGTCACATGGCGAGGGAACAGGGTCCTTCATTCTGTGGCACAAAAGGTGTGCATGCAAGCCACTGGTCCTGTGGCTGGATGCCCGGAGTGACCCCTGACCACAGGCAACAGATGCCACGACGGAAGCTGAATTTTCTCTGTCTCTTCTTACGTGAGACATCCAGTGCCTGACTGTGCTATGTTTTCCATTGGCAACTCAGATACCAAGGTGCAGCAGGCACAAGTGTTCTGACTGCTACTCCTGGTGACAGGCAACAAATGCCACTTCTCAGTAGGAACAAATTACTATGTAAGATATGTGGGGTTGGAAATGTCTTAGATCCTTACTTTCTAACAAGGTTCTTTATAGAAGTGGAAAGACTAATTTCAATCTGGAGACACTGACAATTACAGATTGTGGACGTTGAATGGGCATTGGGACTGTGATATCCAGGTCCAGATAAGAGTCTGGATAGATGGTTGGTATGGGACGGGTTAGACTGTGGGTGAAACCTGGTTTTGAGAGGTGAGCAGGCCGGGATGGGAACATCCTCGTTCTGAAAGCCAGGTGTTAGAATTATCCGTAGAAGCAACAAAAGAATGAGGATCAGAGCAGGCAGTGAGCTGGAAGCCAGGTAGACATTTAAGAAAAACAGAGCCTCCAATTCCAGATGTCCAAATGAGGAAGGAATCCAAAACCAGGCAACTGCCAGCAACCAGGCGCCTGGGAAGCTGAAGAGGAATGACCAAACAAGCATGAGCATAGGTGTGAGGCCTCAGAAGCAGAAAGGACTATGATGGATGAGGCAGCTTTCCGACTTCAGGTGCCAGAGAAAGGGAGGGACCTCAAGTCAGCTATCCGGGTGGAGCAGACAGGGAGGGAATGGACTGTTGGCTTTGCCGACGTGAGGGCTGATGTCTGGTAGCCAGATGCTGAGGACTGGTGTGTCACAGGAGTCACAGGATCTGCTTACGAGCTTAATTCTCCTGGCCCTGGGCCTTGTCTCCCGGGAAGTTTTTGTCCTCCAACTCCCCCAGAAATTTCCCAGTAATAACCCGGTTCAAGCCTGTTCTCAGGCCATTTCATATAAAGGCAGAAGGCCCCACACCAAGATATACACAAAGGCTATGGGTGATGACGGGTGTTCTTAATTTTCTTCTCTTATTTGTATTCTCTACAGATCTTTTATAACTGTTGTAAAAAAATTTTAAAAGTAAGTAAATTTCTTATGTGACACAGTGACAAATCCTTAATTCTCTTTTACCTCCCAGCTTTATGACTTGGGCAAGTTACTTACACTTCAGAACTGCAGTTGGCTTGTCTCTAAAATGTGAATAATAAGACCAAATGGTTATTATTCCCCAGTCTTCCATATAAAGGAGGGAATTTGCCTTCCCTAGGAAAAATAGTGAAGGGGGAACTCTTCCATCTTCTTCCTTTTTCACTTTTCCCACTGGAACAAGGAATCATTTATTGATGGGGTACTTTGCTTGATCTCTTTCCCTTTCTGTCTCTTCTGTGGAATGCAGACATCTTCCCCCCCACCCCCACCCTTGCCCTGAATTAAGCTTACAGGAATAAGTCTTAACTTGTGGAGGAAGCTTTCCCTTTTGGAGCTATACATTAAAAACCTCATTTGACAGCAAATCCACGTCACATTTTTCTAGTTCTGTTTTTCAGGATTAAAATTGATATTTTAATCTATACTGATGTGATCCTTGGGTCTTACTTAACTGGATCCACACTCTGAGTGCCAGTAGGCAGTAAACAATACCAAGGAATAGCACCGTCCATCTCTCCTTTCAACACCCCCAGGGCCATGAGGCTTGGAAATCATATGTGACGTGCCTCGTACCGTGCCTGACTACTCGTGGTAATTCGGTAAATGGAAGTTAATAATAATGGTGATTGTCATGGTAGCTTTCTTCCTATTCTTACCAACTGTTGGGGGCATTGTTATTCCTCTGGGCTGGCAAGTCTTTTTCTTTCCTCTGTTTCCATCTGCTTTATGGTCCAGCATACTCTTTCCAAAGATCTATCCTTTCTGCTGTGTGACCTTCACAGCTATTTCCTTTCTTTGTCATCAATACTGCTTTTCATCAGTGGAGGCAGAACACTATTTCTGGTCTTCCCAGGGCTGCCCAATGGCCAAGCATCCGGCTGGTCCCACCTCTCACTAAGCTGTTTCTATTCCCCCTCTCACGTCCGCTGTCCTTCTCAGGACAGGACTCTGCCCTCTGCACCTGGGCTCCAGATCCACTGCCCTCGTTTAGAGACTCACGGCCTCCCCACAGCACAGTGGCCCCTGGGAACCACGTTCTCTTCCCTGCCCGACTCCTACTTCTGGCCCACAATCACTGCCTGGCTATCTTCCTCCTATCATCTGTATTCAACCATGGCTCCAGTCACCTGCCGCAATCTATCACACTCCCATTTAAGAACCATGCCTAGACCCCCCACATTTCTTCTGACCTCTCATCCCCTGTTTCTCCTCATCCCTCAGGCCACTGTACCACACTGGCTTTCCTAAGGGAGCACTTTTGCCATCACGCCCCCCAACCCGCCCCAACTTTGCCTTTGCTGTCCCCTCAGCCTGGAATACGCTTCTTCCACAAAGCCACAAGGCTCACCATGCCTTTTAAGTTTCAATTCAAATTCTGCCTGCCCAGAGAGGCTTCCTTTGGCCACCTCCACCCCTGCCCACTCTTCATGCCTTTTCTCTGCTTTATTATTATTTTTTCATTGCACCTTTAAGTACTGGGTCTTAGATTGTATATCAATTTTGTCGTTTGTTTAACTATACCCTACTCACCATGTATGCAAGCACCATGAGAGCAGGACTTCCATCTTTTTTGTTTTCTGGGGACAGAGCCTACAATAGTGTCCGGCACACAGTAGGTGCTCAGTGAATCACCCATCCCTTTGACAACACAATTCCATCGTTCTTAGGAACCTTAGTTGACTATTACTACAATTAAATGTGATAGAAATAAAAGAAAAAATATTTAGAAATATAGATTTATAATCTCTTCTGCAATTTTGAAACTACTAAAGCTTAGAAACCAAAAATTTTTTTTTCTAGCAAATTCATTTAGTCCAAAACCTGACCTGAGCTTGTATAGACTATGTTTAATATTTATTTCATTTAATATGAATATGCATGTATTTCACTGCCTAAATAATAATGTGCTTGATTTCAGTGTGCTTCTCCAAACCCTGAGAATTATATACAGTATATGCATTACACTAACCTTCAAACTTGAGAAATTTTGAGCTCTGAATACATATAGCCCCAAGGATTTCAGACAAGGGACCTCAGACCAGCGTTTTCTATCCTTCCTCTTTTGTTCTCTGCTAGAGAGAATGAAGGAGAGGAGAGAGAAGTAAGGAGGTGAAGAGAATTACCACTCAGTGAGCTGGGGAAGTAGTTTGAGGGAATTTGTGGAAAGAAAGGAGTGGAGAGGACAGCTGCCTTATGGGTAACTTTGGGGTATGCTAAGAAGATCTTTAAGAAAGTATAATAAGTCTTGCTGCATATTGTGCAATGCAATTCCCCTATGCCACTAACTGCAGACCTACAGTAAAAAAAATCATTGTTTTTTAGTGCTTTATGTACTTAGAGTTTTATTTTGGATACATCACTATACTGATCAAATTCAAGACACCCAGTATATTTTTGGTTCCAGGAACATTCATAAGAGATTGCATATCTGTTACCGGTTTATACTGAAATGTGAAAACTGCAGTGTATTCCTGTTATGAGATTTTTTTTCTTTTCGTACCATAAGAATATGGATAGGTTCTTACCAGAATATTAAAAAAATTACTTAGGTAGCTTTAAGATTAATCAAATAAATTAATACATCAAACATAGGATAGTGGTTGAAGATAAATTTGAGTTGGTATTCAAATATTATCTATTAAGCAATTATACTGGGTAGGTGCTATGCCAGGAACTTTCACATATGTCAGATTCTAAATTCTAAGGGAAACTGTTTAAGTATTAATTTCCCTATTGTGTTTTAATCAGATGTTAGTATATTGGGCTAACCCTCATATGATACATATCTCTTAGCATGGAGTAGAATGATTTTTTTGGGGGGGATAGGGGGGTATACAATTCTTAATTTCCTGTAGTAATAGATCAAGATGATTTAATTTGTTATTTTTCTTCCAGACATTTTGGCAATATGTAACATGACCTTAATCCTAGTTTATTTGGGCTGATGAGAAAATGTTTCAACGTTATCACTTAAAATTTTCTCACTGGTTAAAATGATTAGATTCTACCTAGGTAACGCTTTGTGTCTTTCTAGTACTTTATGGTGTGGTAACAATAACTGCAGAGCCCTGCTCCTTAGGGGGGTATTTCCCTCCTTACTCTTGAGCAGAGTGTTATGCCTATGGGTGAGGGCAAGGAAGGAAGGATTCATGCAAGGAGAATTAGGTTCCCCATGACCAAGTAGAGACCAAACCATGTGAATGGAGGAACTAAAATGAAAAAATAAAAAAATAAAAAATCAGAGTTCCTGAAGCTGGTGGTGTCTTGATAATATTAGATAACTGTTCTAAGTTAACTTTTAGTACATTGGAAAATACAAAGATTTGATACACTAGTGGCAGGCACAGCATGGTTAATTTATATAATGTGACAAGAAAACTAGCATTCGGAAACAAATTGGCAATTATCAAAGTAATTTTTGCATCTCTTTTCACTCTGTCTTGGGGAAATAAGCTTTTGGGTATTGCCTAGGCAACAATATTTCAATTTCATTCAAAATGATCACTATTATGATAGTAAAGATCAAATTTCATTAAATCTAGACACATAGTACCTTTCATTTTTAAAACTCAAAATCTTTTCTCTTTCTTAAAGAATACCCAGTATCGTGTGTACTAAAAAATTGTGTTAATAACAAAATATTTTCTAAAACTTGATAGATACTCAAAATTTGCACTAAGTACTTACTATGTGTCAGGTTCTCTGCAAAGGGCTTTAAATATGTACTCTTAATTCTCACAGCAGTCCTGAGAGAGAGGAATTATTAAGGTCATTTTACCTCAACGTGGAAATTGAGATTCAGAGATTAAGGAACATGTTCAGCATCACCCAGAGAGTCAGCAGCAGATTCAGGACTTGAACCTGGGTGGATCTGATTGTCAAAGGCTTTGGAACCTTCCATAATACAGTGGGGGGGGAGGAACAAATTTTACTCTACCCTTTTAGGTTCTTTCAGCTGCTCTAATAATTAAATCAACCTGAGACAGATTAACAAGAGAAAATTACCAAATTTAATTCCATACCTACATGTGGGAATCCCACTTACATGAGAGTCAGAGACCCTACATACATGAGAGGTTCAGAGACTGGAAGTTAAAATGAGATGTATATGGCATTCCGAGCTTAGGGTGAGGTAAGGCGTCTGTGGCTCCAGAGGGGAGGATGGTCATTCACAGGATGATAAGAAGAGCAGATGTTCAGTAATTAGTAGTTTGCCCTGCCATATACATAGGTCATAAAAAAATGTTTCTGGTAATAACTCAACTCTCACTACAGACAAGGTCCCCAATTTAGATTCTTTCAGTGAAAGGTAAAAGTTTCTCTTAGGCAGGGTCTCAATTGCCTCTAGCTCAAAGTAATCTATATGCCAAAGTAGCACATCTTGGGGAGGCCTGTTCTGAACCCCTTCAATACCATGCTGTCTTCTCACTCCACGTAAGCAAACGATGATAGCTCGTAAGAGACATTAATGTGTTGGGTGTGTTCCAGGAAAAAAACAAAAACAAAAAAACCTGAGTCTAGATGATGACAGAAAACACAACCTATAAAATGTTCCAATGACTTGTAATATATGGGTCATGTTAGAAATGCTCACAAGAGTTAGAATAACTAACAGATACCTTGCAAAAGCTGCAGGTGCAATTCCTAAGAATGAATTATTTTTAAACTAATACAGTTCACATATTTCTCTTAGTACCTTCATTAGGCTTCTTATAAGACCATGGGTATTCAGTGAGAGTGAACCAGATCAGAGCTCTGAGATTTGGTCAATGAGAATATTTATTTTATGTAGAAGCCAGCATTTTTTCAGGATGAGTATGAGGGCAGTGATTCTTCAAGCAGAAGTGAGCAGGGGTGCACTATACCCCTTTACTGCCACCCCCAATATCATAATGGTTGCAGGGGACTGTGTAATTTGAAGACAAATCATTCTGCTTTATTTCTTTGATTCAGTGCAAATAAGAATATTCATTTTGGTTTGAATTTATAGGGCATTCAAAGAAGGCATGAGATTTTGATACATATCAAAGGAGGTTACCAGTTTCAAACATGTGAAAAACACTTTGCTAGAGAGAACTTCTCAATTCTTTTAGACTGTTTGCCTTCTACTGATTCACAGGAGCACAGAAACAGATGTTAGACTTGCTTCTAGGATGAGTCACTGAGAAAAACTAGGCATTTCACTTATGATAGTGACACTTTTATAAGATAAAGTATAATTTTAAAAGTTAATACATAAATTAGTAATTGTCCCTATAACCAAGAAATCCATTTTGAAATCTCTATGTACAAGTGATGTACCTTCTAAAGTAAAATGTTATCTGAACCTTTAATCGTTTGTGTATTTGGACATTCGTGTGATCACTTGGGTCATTTTCATGGCATTTGGTCAGTTCGGTATTTTCTGTTTATAATAAGCACTGGTATTAGTCCAGTAAAATCCAGGCATTCAGCGTCTTCAAATGATTCATGGTTTCTTCTAGCACAAGGCAGTTTATAATAGTCAGGTGTCAAATTTCTACGTTAGCTCTCAGCTCCTTTCTGTTATTTTGTGTTAAGTCTTGATTTGTACTCCCCTTCCTTTTCTGTTGTGGAATTGAGCTACCTTTTATAAAGTGGAGGCACCTTATAAATACCACTATTGCTGCCCCCTGTCACTCCTAACTCCAATCTGTTTCCCTTGCGATGGGATATACTTGGCTTTTTCTAAAAGGACCATGCCTTTCTACTTCCCAGTTCAGAAGTAAAATAAAATATGTGAGAGCCATGTGATTAAGGAGGGGACAAAGGAAAGAATCAATATTTGCTGGGCCTTCCATGTGTTATCTTGTGTGATCTAGGTAGATACTGGAAACAGTAAATCCACTGCATTTATGTTATTGTAATGATAACATCAGTTCGGTTTCAGGCTCTTCTTATGATACCTTCTGATGACAATTTTTGTGATTTGATTTGTGTGTAATTGAGAGAGAGAGGATGTGTTTGTTGTTCTAGTCATGCTACATGTTGACAGATCATGTTTGATTAGCGTAGTGGAGACTGAGGGTCAGAATGTCTCCAGAACCGCTTTGTTTCTGGGTGTTGATGTGGTGAGGGCCATGTGGATGGCATATGGACACCCTGAGGCAACCTAAATCCGATTTCAGCGTGGTGGGCTGTGCCTGGTGACTGATGACACATTGAGCAGACAACAAGCAAATTAGATGTTTCAACCACCTGGTGGACTGGATGTTACTGCCTTTCCCAACACTGACTGCAGTCTCCCTTTTAAGTCCTTTTGCCACAGTAAACCAAGTTAACCCAACTTTGCTGTACAGGTATCAGGAGGCAGGAAGGCATGGTAGGGGGGCTCAGTGGGCTGACTCTGGAGGGACGCTGCCTGGCAATGGCTCCTGGTCCTACCACAGACTGCCTTTGTCACCTAGGATAAGCCACTGAAACTTTTGTAGACTTGGTTCTTTTCAACTGTAAAATGAGTATAAGAATAGCACCTACAAAGCGCGTAAAGTACAAAGGGTAGTGCCTGACACACTGTTAGTGCTCAGTTGTCACTGCTGTCATCATCATCATCATCACCAGAGTAACAACAACCATTATGAAAACAAGAATCCCAATAAATCAACACCATGACTTCAACCAGACAAGTTCTATTAACATTGTATCCCCTTAACTTTCCATATAATGCTAACGTATGCATTTAATAATCTTAATTGTCAGGAAACTTCTCATTTTTAACCTAAATCCTGAATGCTATAGATAGGTTCTCATTCCTCTTGAACTACCCATGGAGATTGTTTTCCTTAGAGTCTTCATTTTCTATAAAATTTTCTCCATCCTTCCCAGAAGGCCCTAATTTCATTAGATTTTTGGAGGACAAGGAATATAAGTTTAACTCTTGAAATAGCCTCATTTTAGTCTATTTTGTCACCTCAAATAAATTCGTTAGAAAAAAAATGAGTTCTTTTCCTTTGTTTTTCATGGCTATTTTATAATGGAATGAACCATATGGATTTAAACATGTCACAAAATCATTCTTTGGCAAGGGCAGTTTGCCTGAAAGACAAAGTTGAATCTATTTAATAGATATTTTGGAAAAGAGAAAAAGAAAAATCATGTTGGTCCAAGATTCTGTTTTGGGCACATTTGGGGGACAATGTTATTTTATAGAAACTAATTTTATTTTCCTTATTCTTCCTTAATGTGGTTAGGTAATTCATATTCATGTTAAGTGCTATTAAAATAAATGTAACTATTTTAAATTTGATGAGCACATAAATTCTTTTAAATTTGATAAGCACATAAATTCTTTTCTTTCAGTGGAAGCCTATATGACATGAAAAATTTCACTGTCCGACAATTCATATCAGTAGAGACAGATCTTATAAGATGTCTTCTTATTTTAGTCACAAATCAGAAGGGCTTTGTGCCTTACTGCAGGGAAGACGTGTACATGCATTATGAATTCTCTCTTTCACATTCTAGAAATTACAACCACGAACTTTAGGTAGTTTTGAAAGCCCTTTCAAATTATCAAATGCTATCGACTAGAACTTTTCAAGCTTTAATGTGTGGAGGAATCATGCAGTGGATCTTGTGAGAATTCAGAGGCTGACTCAGTATGTCTGGGGTGGAACCTGAAATTTTGCATTTCTAACAGGTCTCAGGTGATTGCAATGCTGCTGGTCCTGTACCACATTTGAAGTAGCAAGACTGTGTGGACTTCCCCTCCTCTGTGTGACTTCTACCCATTTCGGAAACTCAACAGGGTTTTCTGTATCCAAAAAGTGGGGAGTAACTGAAGTAGTTAGAAGAGAAAATGAAATAAGAAATTACATAGGTAAATGTGAGTCTCGGAATAATCTCCTGGGTCATTGTAATTCATGATCTCTTGGGAGAACAAGTGGGTTTGAGTCAGCTCTTCTGCATTGTGGTTCCTTTCTCCTGTGGCTCATTAGTCACTGTTTTTATTACTATTATTTTGCCTTTGCCATTTGTATGTCTTGTTTCTTTTACAAAGGATGGGAAAACAATACAGTCTGTAAAAGCTGATGACCCAAGGCTGTTCTGAGCTCAGAGAAAAAGAAAGATGCGGTCTTCACAGGAAAATAGATACCAGCCTTGAAATTTAGTGAGATCAACTGCAATGTTTACAAGCAAACATTACCTTCTACTATTTTTGTATGCACCTGAGTTCCTAAAGTAGTTAGGAGGTATTTAATATGGAAGTGGATAGATGAATTCCAAATTGGTGTCAGAGCGATCCTTTGCAACAGGGAACGATCCTGAATGCAAGTCTGAGGTTGGTGAATTAAGATGGATAGCATTATGTCTGTCAGGAAAGAAGTAGGTTGGGATGGTGCCTTACTTCTCACCCAGCAAGATTTGGGGTTTGTTGTAGTTCAAAAACTTAGTTAAATACTGGACCACACTGTTCTTGATGTGGGAGAGAGAAACCAAGCTGAAAGTTATTCATTATCAGAATGTTACCAAAGGCAGTAAACTTGGAAAACGTGAGAAAACCACTACATAACTCTTTAAAAACAAAACAAAATAAATAAACAACTTTTGCTCGGTTCAATTTTGTTTAATTTTTAGAAGAAAGGTATAGCCCCTTTAAAAAGGCTTAAAAGAAATTTCTAGGGATGTTAATTAGCAATCTTTACTATTATGGGAATAATATAGTAACTTCTACATCTTCAAGGGGTTCTGGAATGAATGACGAAAAATTTATTGTCCAGAGATCCTCTTGCTGTTTGAAAGAGAGGCTAATCTGCTTTTTCACCGCGTACTGGGCTGCTTACAGGGATTGCTGGAAGACTGTTTAACAGTGTTCTCTGGCCAATGGAAAGTCAAGCTACGAGTATGTGAAAGAAATAAAGAAGTATGTCTGTGCAAAAAGAGGCACAGAGGGACGTCTGTCCAGGAAGCTAAGACAAGACTCAAGGGACCCTCAAGGCCTGTGTTTCCTTCATATGAGTGAGAACAAGTCAAAAACTGCTGTGGCAACTCCTCAGTCCAAAATGGTTGACCAGGTTGCCATGTACCATGAATCTCAACACAAGTAGTGTTTTCTATTGTTGCTATTGTTATTTGTTTGTTTTAATGTGGAGAAAAACCTAAGTGCTTTTCTTAAGGAAGCATAATATTAGATTAAGAACTATTCAGTAATGTCAGTTCAAGCTGCTGTAACAAAAATACTATAGACTAGGTAACTGAGGCATGGAACTCAAGAAGCAGACAGACCTTTGTTTAAGCTCATAACCACCATAACACGGTACGTCTTCTCTTGCTGTGGGATAAAATTTAGAAAACACATTAGCTTATGTGTTTTCTTCCATTTTTATCCCATGGCCCTTTTCCCATTCAAGTTGGAATCTTGCAGCATCTGCTGCTTGAGAAAGGGTCATTGTAGTAGAACCACTCATGTTAGCCATGGGAAAAGAATTAAATTCTTGGCTTTTGAGTTTCGGGAAGATCTATGATAAGATGCCTTTTGAGTTTTGGGAAAGTATATGATAAGATGATTTGGAAGAATACTAGGATACTTGGTTATCAGAGCAAGGATCCTCCCTCTCTTGTAATGTTTACTGGTGAGGGAGGGACCATGTATAAAAGGGCCGAGAATAAGTCCGAAGCTAGAAGGATGTTGGGTTCTGTGCTTGGATTGAATCTTAGCACAGGGGTGAGAGCTGTCGATAGAATACCAGATTGGTTTGGAGAGCCAAGAAGAGGCCATGCTCCTTTCCAGGAAGAGTTCAGAGAAGCAGCAAGATTCTGCCTTTTCCCCCCCCAGGACCGGGAGAGACTTTTTCCATGATGGAGAGAAGAGAGGACCTGGACACGAGACTCCTGCAGAGACCCTAAGCATTCCAGCCTGACTTAGAGATGCACAGCATGTTTTCCTAGTCACAGAAAGCTAGACCTGCCCGAAGAACCAGGGCATCTGAAAGAAGCTGTGCAGCCAAGATGAGGAGGGGAAGGCATTGTGATCTCTGAGAGCGAAATCCAGGCAGGAAGATGGGAGCTCGTTTTATGCTGATGTTGGGAGACCCTGATGACTCAAGATCAGAAATCTCCTTTACCCCACCACATCCTGGCATTATATAAGCCTCTTGAATTCAGAAACAAGCCTCAGACAGGTATACTTTAAGGGGAATTCTGTATTGTCTGATATTAAATTTGCCACTTGGTGAAATGAGTGTGAAAAATAGAAATTAAGCTCTATAAGAAGTGGAACAGTTCTGTCTCCTTTATACTCAAGTTTTCCCTGATATTTGTTCCCTCTACATTTCAAAATGCCCACCAAACCCTTTGTTTAGAGCCTTATAAAATCATTATAGCAGAAAGAAGACTCCCAATGACTAAATTTAGGCCAAATTTAATTGATGGGAAAATCAGTTCTCTAAATACAGGCCGTCATTGCTTTGCATGGTTTAGATATGCATGAATTTCAGTTACCATGGTTTAGCTGCACAACACTAGTCCCCAACAACATGGTTTAAGTTTCAGTTACCATGATGTATTAACCTTGATTGATTGTCTAAAGGACAAATTTCGCTGCTTGCTCTCCAGTCCACAAATCATGACGTTAAAAAGAGATGCACGTGGTGATCAGTGACCAATCACATCACTTTATTCAACGCTTATCTGTCATTCACTTCATGCAAAATGCATAGTGGTGTTATCTCTTTATCTCCCAGTGATGAACCCACATGACATTTTACAAAAATAGATCATTGAAACAGGGAATTGGTAACAAAGATGAAAATGCACCCAAGAAAGTAAAAATGATGTCTCTGGAAAGTGATTGTGAAGAAAGGATGAGGATGTCCCAGAGGAAGTGACATTGGCAAAAAATAAAAAAACAAAAACGGAACAAAAACTCCACATTAAAAAACTCTTGAAGATGTTACATGATGTTTAAAAGAGTAACATTAAAGAATAAAACGTTAGAAGCTGACCCATAAAAGATTAAATTGTTATAAGCTGACCCAAATTTAGAAAAGAGTTTCTATATTAGCAACAAATAATTTGCACAACAAATAATTTGGACAACCACAATGCAGAAGAATCAGTAAACCTCAACAAGTTAATAGAAATTGCTTAAACTGAAGAACACAGAGAAGGAAAGATGCGCAGGGGGAGAACAGAGCCTCAGTAATATGTGAGAAAATATCAAGCAGTATAAGAACTACAGTTTCTGAAGGAAAGGAGAAAGAAAATGGGGCAGAAAAACTATTTGAAGAAACTGAAGTTCTATTCAACGTTACATTGGATATCCTGGCTTGGGCAATAAAGCTAAAAGGAGAGAAAATAAAGGAAATGAAAAGAAATTCATTAAAAGGGAATGAAAGACATAAATATTGAAAAGAAAAAAATCCAGTTGTCTTTATTTGCAGATGCTATAATAGTGTGTATAGAAAACCTTCAGAAAACAACATAAAAACTACTAGAACTAAGTGATTTTTGTAAAGTCACAGAATACAAGGTCAATAGATAAAATGAGTTGTATTTCTATATTATAGCAACAAATGATTTGAAAATAAAATTTAAGAAAACAATAACATTTAGCCTCAAAATCTATAAAATAAATAGAAACAAATTTAGCAAAGAATAGTAAAGATTTCTATATTAAAAATTTCAAAACAATGCTCACAGTGATTAAATAAAACCTAAATAATGGAGAATTATACCTTGTTCATGGATGGAAGACTCAATATTATTGAGATGTCACTTCTCCCCAAATTAATATACATAGTTAACTCAACACAATTCCAATACAAATTGCAACAGTCTCCCCGCATTTTGGAGAAAACAACTGATTCTATAATTTGTATGGAAGTGAAAAGGGCATAGAAGAACCAAAACAATTTTGAAAAAGAGCAAAGTTAGAGGAATTAAAACTGCCTGATTTTAAGACTTACTATAAAACTATAGTAATGAAGGCATAAAGATAGAAAAATATAATCAATAGAATAGAGCCTAAAATAGATACACATATATACGGTCAGTTGAGTTTTGACCAAGATGTCACTGAAGTTCACTGGGTGAATGGAAAATGTTTTTAGCATATGGTGCTGGAACAGATGGATAAATGTATGGAGGCAAAAAAAAAAAAAAAAAAAAAAAAGAATTTTGACCCTTCCTCATACCATATACAAATTAATTTGAGATGGAGAATAAGCTTAAAGATACAAGTATAAATCTTCTAGAAGAAAACCTAGAATACTGTGAACTTGGGACAAGCAAAGATTTCTTAGAGAGAGGGCAAAAAACATGAACCACAAAAATTTTTAAATGATTAAATTGAACTTCCTCAAATTAAAAACTTCTGATATTCAAAAAACACCATTAAGAAAAAAAAAAGAAAAAAGGAAAAATAAAATAAAATAAAATTTAAAAAACAAAACAAACAAAAAACACCATTAAGAAAAGAAAAAGCATGCAGCAAGGTGGAAAAATTATTTTAAAATGCAGCTGTCAAATGATTTTATCAGGATGATATAAGGAACTCCGATCTGTCAATGAAAAAAGACAGGCAACTCTGTAAAAACGGGCACAAGCCTAGATCAGGCACTTCAAAAAGAACACAGGCAAATGACCAATAACCACCTGAAAATGGGCTCATTAAAACTAATCAATGGTGAGATTTTGAAATCAAAACAGTGGCTGTCTTGGGGTTGGGGGGATTGACTAGAAGGATGTATGAGAAAACTTAATGGGGAGATGAAAATTTTGTATATCTGTAAAGGTTGTTGCTTACATGGTTGTTCACATTTACTTACTGAACAAATCACTTAAGGTCTGTGGACCCAGGTATGTAAATGTTACCAAAATTAACAATTAAAAATTTCATTGATTTGAAGATTTCAGATTTCTTATAAATAACAATTATTAAGATAATAGATTTTAAAGATTATTAATTGGTTGGTTGCTAACATCTGCTTTTATCTTATCATGAAGTTTTCCTGTCTAATATAATCTTTCTGGTTTTGTTTGAGGGATGAATGGGTTCTTTCTTGGAGAATATTTTCACTCAAAATGGGGCTCTGGTATCAAATTATAAAGTAAAAATTGAGATAAAAGAAAATAATCTAAGTTCTGGAGCAAAAAAAAATTGCATTTATTTAAAACATTTGTAAAGTATGTAAAAAAAACCGTTTTAAGTAAATGAGCCTTACTACTTGCAAGCACTATGTAGGGGGTGAGGTGAAACCATTGAGGTTTTCATCTAGAAATGGTTACAGACTAAGAGCAGCCGTTTTAAAGCAAGCATCCTCCTGCCTCCCATCGCTAATCTTCTCGTCTGTTAGACTCAGGAATCTTACTCAAAGGTCCAGGGACTGTTTTCATGTCAATAATGATTCTGTTTTGTCCATGGTTCTGTTTTATGGTATGCAGAAAGAGATCCAAAGGAGGTGGGAGAGGTTTGTGAGCCCCACAAAGTGGACTCGCTCTCTTTGGGTGCAAAGAACAGAACAGGTTGAGGCCAGTTGTAAAATCTGTCCGTTGCTTGGCTTGGGCTCGGAAGCAGGCTGGGGAGGTAGTTAGTGATGCAAAGGAAACCAACCAGTACTTAATGTGTTCCTTACTGAGGAAATGCCAGTGCTTAGAAGACTCTACGTGGTCTGGCCATCTCTCATCTGTATGACCTCTTCTTTTACTGTCCTTACTCACTCTGCTTAAGCCACATCGGCCTACGGGGATTCCTCATCAGGCCAGGCACGCTCTTATCTCAGGACCTCTGTGCTTGCTCTGCTTTTTGCCTCTAATTCCCTTCCTCCAGACAACCACCGAGCTCACTCTTCCACGTTTTGCTTAAATATCATCTCAGCAAGGCCTTCCCTGATCCCTGTAGTTAAAATTGATAGTCTCCCCCTTATCTGATACGCCTTATGCATCTCTCCTTCATGCTTTCCCATAGCACTATCACCATCTCATATTTTATATTGTTTACTTAGGTATTTTGTTATTGATTGTTTTCTCATACTAGAATGCAAGCTCCACAAGAGTGAACACTATTCCAGTGCCTAGAGGAGTGCCTGGCAAAAAGTAGGCAATCAGTACTTGTTGAATGATGGCATGGATAAATATAGAGGCGAGGGAGCCTGCGAGGAGGACTATAGGCTCTTGATTCACACTGTCTAGGTTTGAAAGCTGGCTCTGCTAGTTCCTGGCTGTGTGACCTTTAGCAAATCACCTAACTTCTCTGTGCCTAAGTAAAATAAGCACCCTATCTCATATGATTGTTGTGAGGATTAAATGCGTTAATACTGTAAGACATTTAGAACAGCGTCTGTCACATTTACATGCTCAACAAATATTAGCTATTATTGGCATTCAGTGATCTGTGGATAACTTTTCTTGTTCAGGCATTCTTCCAGGTCCTGGGTACTGTAATAAGAGAATTCAAAACTAGAACTCTAAGCCTCAAAAAATTTATAATTGCATTTCTATACAGTTCCTTCTTCCCAGAAAGCCCTTTTATACTCTATCTATTGAACTTCAACTTATTCTTTAAGAGCCAGCTCAAATGTGACCTCTTTGGTGAGGCAACCCCGTCTTCTCCCGGTGGAGGAGGCTCTCTTTGCTCCAAATGCAAAGCATTCATTTATTCATTTGCTTGTTCTGCAAGCATTTACTGAACAAGTAATCATGAGCCAGATGAAGCACTAGGGATGTAGAGATGACTAAGACATGGGCTTTGACCTTGAGGGGGTTGTAGCTTGTTAGCAAATGTAGACAGACACAGAAATTAGGGCAACATAGGGTCACGTGTTCACTAGTAGGTAGAGTGCTTTTGTGTTTACATATCTGTCTTATCTCCTGCATTGTGAGCTCCTATAGCCATAATCCCCACATTTCAGTTACTCTTTGTATCACAAGTCCCTCTACAGTGCTTGTCTGACAGGTGGCATGTATTTCAACATGTTTATTGACATGATTGACATAATTGGGAGAAACGTATAACAAAGAGATAATAGAAGAAATAATGATGATAGTGATATTAACAGCTAATACTGAGTACTTAGTGTGGGTCAGTTACCTTCTAAGTACTTCACATATTTTATTTTAATTTAATCTATATAATAACAGAAATAGCAAGGTATAATCATTCATTTTCTATGAATGAGGAGACAGGCTCAGAGAAGTTCACCGGTTTGCCCAGGGACACGATTCTAACTCGCACCGTTTGCTTCCAAAGACCGTTTTTGCTTGCTACTCTACACACCCGTAAGCTGTGGCCTGGTATCGTTCTGAAACCCCTTTGTGGTCAGCTACTTGTATCTGAGGATTTGGTATTTCTTCTGCTATTTTTCTTTCTCCAAACTTTTCAGATACAATTATGGATATAAAAGTTGTGGACCTGTGGCTCCAGGGAGTCGTGTTTCAATTAGCCAAGTTGAAGCCAGTGTGGTCAGCTCTCTGGACTCTGGGCGTACCTGCTCTCTCCTTTCTTCTTCTTCTTTTTTTTTTTTTCAGTGTAGTTTAAAACGTGCTGATAGAGAATTGGACTGCTGACGGTAGCACCAACCTACCCATCAAAAAGAAGGAGGCAGTGGGGAACAGTTAGGCAGAACATAAAGATATTCCTTTCCATTTTTTAAAAGCCTTTACTGGTGGAGAGAGAGCTAGAAAGATAGGAGAGGGTCCAAGGGGGCCTTGCATTTCATGACTTTAAAGGTACTTAGTGTGGGGCAAGAAGTTATTTTTCTTTTTTGGTTTCTCTAAATAAGGATAGACAGATCATCTAAGAAAACAAAGGGGGATTTTATTTCAGCATCTGATGCAGTAAAAGGCTTCAAAACTGTTATACACTCTGATCTGTTTCAAATGAATATCTATTTAATTAGAACTTCTGAAGGGACCTAAAATCATGTACTTTCAGCATTCCCAATGAGGGAAAAATCCCTAATTTTTCCCTGTCAAATGAGCTAGTCAGGATGGTTCTCTGTTATTTTAGCAGACTTACCTCAAGAACACTTTGATTGTAAGACGCCAGGACACTGTATTACATGGCTATTTGCCTGAGGAGTTAGTACACGCAGAATAAAATAAGCATCTTCAAGGATGTTTTGGAAAAAAAACAACAACACATCAGCTAATTCTGTTAAATTAGTCAGGGACAGAAACAGCAGCACATGACATTTAAGGCGACCTCAGGACGGGTTTACTTCGAGGTACATGCGTGATTACTTTAGGGTGCACGGCCGACTTCTTCAGCCCTGACACAGACGAAAAAGATCAACCAATTTAACCATAGCCTGAAAATCAGTTTAAAAATTGTGTTCTTATTGTGACTTCTTCCAAGAAAATCTCTTTGTATTAATATTAGCAGAATTATAGTAAAAGGCAAATTTGATAACAATGAAATGGTGAAGACCTCTGCTAGTAAAATTAGAGTTATGAGTCGGAGAAGATAAAGCAATTATGATATAATGACTATTACAACATCAGGGTTGCTATTAACTTGGAATTGATATTATTGTATTGATGCTTAACTTTTTGTTTTTAATAAAAAAATCCTAGGAAATTAAGTTCCTTTAATTTTCTATATTCCACACTAAACAATTTGTGTGATGTCTATGTTCAGAGACTATTGCACTTTTACTATTGTTATTTTTTTGGGTATAATGGTAATTTTATTCTTAAATATTGGATGTAAAAGTCTAATTACATCAGTTTTATTAAATATAGTTTGTGACATTGTTTGAGTAGTTAAACTGTGATTTTGACTCTTGATTTTAAGAGTTCCAAGACTCTTTCTCCTAGAACTCAATTGATAATATTACCTATTGCTTTCCATTTAGTATATCATTCTTGGAACAGAACTATTTTAATTATTAACAATTATACTAGAATCCAAGCAGCATGATAATAAGAAGGGGAACATGATATGTCTTTTTTAATGTCAGAAAAGAACAGCCATTCAATAATATTCACAGAATGAATGAATGATAGCTTGACAGTGTATCCTACTATCTGGTGATACTACTCATTATGCAAACTAACATTTATTGAGTACTGACCATATCTTAGGCTCTTAGGCACAATAACGTTATTTTTGCTTTTTTTTTTTTTTTTTTTTTACATTATTTAATTCTCACAAAAACTGAAGATTAGAAATGTTAGGTAACCTTATCCAAGTTCAGGTGGCCAACAAGTGATAAATTCAAACTCTGCTTGCTCTTTCTCTGGGTCTTGCAGAAGCTGCTCTTTTTCCCTTTGTTCGGCAGTATTGTTCCCACCCCTTTTTGTTCAGCCTCACTCCAGGAGTCAGTTCTGCAGATTGGACACTGCTAGTGGAGAGGGTGAGTGGATTGTCCTGGGTGGGCCCTCCTTCTCTTGTGTAGGGTCTGCTCTTCTTAGCTCTAGGGTTGTGAGGTGGCATATCGGGCACCGAGTCACCCTCCTTCAAACAAGCACTCACTAACACCCCTCTGATTTACCAACGTTCTCTCTTCCTCCTTCCTCTGCTGCTATCTGTGTGTGGAGCTAATGCCTTACGAGCAAGGTGATATTTTCTGGGCCCTCATCAGTATTTTAATCAGATTAACAGTAGATGCTATATTGGATGGAGCTGGTTGGCAAATACCGTCTTGAATTAGAAGTCTCTTTGGCTTTGCATGTTTAATTGTATTAACAACAGTGTACTGGAGTAACTTAGAAAATGTGTATTACTCGGGCTGTCAACAGCCGATTTCCTAAACAATATTAAAAATTGGATCAAAATTCAAAGCCTTCTCACTTCTGTCTCTGCCCTTTGCCCTTTGAACCAAACCCAGCCAAACTAAACCAATCGAATGTCACAAAAAAGACAAGGTTTGGATTTTGGACAGTAGCATGTCATGAATCAAAGGAAGTAACTTGCTTGTTCGCTTTTAGTGTGTCTGTTTATGGGTGCCGGATTCCGATGCCGTTACTCTGAATGTGTGCTTTCATGTATATTTATTTACTTGCCTGCCAAAGCACTAACTATAGAATGTGGGGAAGACTGCTTAGGGTTACATGATTCAGGACACTGCTGTGGCTGCTTGTCTTTGTGCCACAGTAGAAACCTTCATCTCAAGACAGTGTCCTCTAGCTGTTAAATATGTCATATTAGTGATGTATAAATGTTCAGAACAAATATCAAAATGTGCTATGAAACTAAGCACTTCAATCCACTATCAAGTATGGAATGGTAAAGAGGTTAGTCTTTTTAACATTATCATTACAGGTCATAACACTCCACTCCCCATTAAAGAACAAAATAATATGGCTCTACCCCCTCAATTTCTTTTTCTTTAAAATAGGAAACATTTAATTGTAGGTAGGGTTTTTGTTTAACAAGATTTTTTTTTTTTTTCTCCAGCTTGGATTCAGCTGTCCAGCTTAATTCTGGATTGACCTATAAAGAATAAAAAGTAATTGGATAATACACTTATTCCATAAATTGAGAAACATGTCTCAGCTGGGCAAATATTGCCAACTCAGCATCCCTTCCCTTCATCTAATCGCTTTGTCACTTACAATAAAAAAAGAAGTCCAGATTTTCATACCCTGAACAGACTTTTTGAACAACATATGAAAACAAGAGTCTGTTGCCAGAGGGAGCCACACTCACCAGTCCTGTGACCACAGTCATGGCTGGTCCGGAGTGCTGGATGGTGACAGACGTGATTGACAGGGCCAGACCTAACTTGGTGTGAAGACCAAGGGCTCCAGGCCGATGAAACACCTCTGGAAAGGTGCCCAGTGGAAACACAGAACGGCATGAGTACCGTTTCATGCCAAAGATTTTTGGGAAGGGGTCCAAAAACATCTTCTGTAAGAGGAAATGAAAGAGGAAATAACTTGTTATTCCAAAGGGGTGAGAGAGTTGGGGTGAGAGTTGAAAGCAGGGTTGAAAAGAGAGAAAGAGAAGTGAGCTGTGAAGGTGAGGATATGCTGAAGAGGGGAAGCGAGCAGTTGGAGCTGGAAATTTTAATAAGCTTACAAAGATAAGGAGGAAGTAGGGGCTGTTTGGAAGGTAAACACACCATAATGGAGAGGGCCGCCTTGCCAAGAATAACAACATCAAGATAATTAAAGGAAAGGGCTAACGTAAATGTGAGGAAAAGCAGAAAATGCTGAACAGGTCTTAAATATAAGAACATTCCAAATCAGCGTTTTGTAATTGACAACATTAACAGGAAAGGGAAAGAAAGGCATTCTGCAGCCACATACACAGATGAGGGATGCACTCGGTGGGGTCACAATTATAACTTCAATTGTTTATCTCTTTGGGCACACAATGTTTTGTGTATGTGTCAGAAAGCCATGATACCAGAATACTTTATTAATTTTTCTGAGTTGTATTATTTTGCAGTGTTAATATCTGTGATTTCGTAGGCTATAAAACCAAGTCATATACCTCCTTCACACATGAGATTTATGTGTGTGTGTGTGTGTGTGTGTGTGTGTGTGCTAACTAATGCAGTATGTTAAAACCAATTTTAAAAGATGATGGTGCTTATTAAGTAGTACACTAATCCATACACAGCATCACATTGCATAGGACCCCACACCATTCTATTCTGTAAGTAGTTAATGTCACACTCTAATTCATGTTCTTTTTTTAGTTCTTGAGCATTCCACAACTTCCTTTCAAGAATAAAATTTTTCAGAAGACTGAATATAAAAACAGGGCTTTATAAAGACCATAGGCTAATAGAAATAACACGTACTTTTTAGCAAAGAGATCCAAATTAGACTTTTAATTTGGTCAGATGAAAGCAACTTTGGTGTCTCTTTGCTAAATTATTACCCAAAATAATACTTATATATAAATTCATTTATTGAGAAAGAATATAAAAAATGACCAGTAAATATATATTTTTTCCTATAACATAAAATTCGCCAAATAAAATTTTACTTTAATGTTTCTCTTCAACAAAATTCGCCTAAAAGTTGTTTTATGAGCATTTAGATTTACAATACTAGGTCACACCATTCCAAAAATGTGCATAAATATATAAAACCCTAGAAATGATACCCAACTAACCAAACTAACCATTCCTTTATTTCTTCTCTTTGGGGTCACTTTTTGTTAAGTTTAATTTCATTTGGCTCTTTAAATATGTTTACACAAGTTGTGATTTTGCTGGTACATGGTCATGCTTGCACAGCAGTTCATAAAGCTTTAAAAGCCTGACATATTTCTCCTCTTTTGCCAGAAATAAATGGTGACAAAATAAATTAGAAACATTAACAGTGGCTTTTTCACCACTATAGGAGACTTATTATTTAGCAATGTTATCAACATGTTCCCCAAACTTAAAGAACCAAGAAAGATGGCATTTTAGAGGACAGTTGTTTTTAAAGGCAGGAGATCTATTTGGCTATCAGACAAGAAGGTGCAATGGAGCCCTGGAGATACAATCTAGACCTGGCTTTGTCACAAACTACCTGTGTGATGAAAAGGAATGAGTCAAGTAAGAGGGGAGAAAAAGAAAGGCTGCCATCTAGCATGGCCAGGGAAAGGAATGAAAAAGGACAAGTTCCACAAGAACACTAGGAATTGAGGAAGAAGTTACTCAGATCCACCAAGAGAAAAGAATACTAAAGAAAACGTAGAATCCAGTTAAAGCAAACAGAAGAAAAGGTGGCTGCATTTCTGTGTCTAAGGGTCCAGAAAGGATAGCTCGTTTTTCATGAAGACTCTTAACAAAATTGCTGTTCGATTTTGGAATTGAGAATGTGGTTCTCTCAACCACCAGCCATACTGATTCTAATAGCATTTGATTTGCTTGGTTTGGTACCCTCCGGAAAGGAAAGTCTACTCTATAGTTTTATTTTTGTAAAAGAAGAATATTGGCCTTAGGGTTACTCTTATTACATTTGAGGAAAGCATTTATACAGTTTATTTTTATTTCTTGATATGTATAAAGTTTGAACTGAGATCTCAGATAATTAAAGAACACTTTTTCTTTTTTAAAGATAATATATAGTTTAAAATTTTTTTATTAAATTTATTGGGATGACATTGGTCAATTAAATTATGTAGGTTTCAAGTGTACAATTCTATAATATGGCATCTGTATATTGCTTTGTGTGTTCACCACCTTTACCCTTTTCTACTTCCCTCCAACCCTTTCCCTCTGGTATATTGTCTGTGTCTATGAGTTTTTCTTTATTTGTCTTATTTGTTTGCTGCTTTCAGTTTTATAGCCCACATATGAGTGAAATCATATGGTTTTCGACTTTTTCTGTCTGACTTATTTCACTTAGCATGATAATCTCAGGTTCCATCCTTGTTGTTGGAAATGGCAGTATTTCATCTTTTCTTATGGCTGAGTACTATTCTATTATATATATATATATATATATATATATATATATATATATATATATATATATTGCATCTTCTTTATCCAATCATCTATTGAAAGACACATTGGTTGTTTCTATGTCTTGGCCACCACGAATTGGGCTGCAATAAACACGGGTACATATTATCTTTATGAATAAATGTTTTCAGATTTTTTCGGTAGATACCCAGAAGAGCGATTGCTGGGTCATATGGTAATGCTATTCTTATTTTTTTTTTTTTGAGGAAACTCCATACTGTTTTAAACCCCTTTTCCAACACACTTCAATAATATAGGCTAGCCCTCAATCATTTATGGCAGTGGCACAGTTCGTTTGGATCAATTAAAATATGGGAATACCTGGGAATTTTGGATCTAAGAATAGCCCCCAAATCTGAATCTCTTAAATTGTTACCACAACTCTTAACCAGAAGAAGGGGAGTAGAGGCTAAGGCAAAGTAAAACAATAGATGTGCAGTATAGCCCATAAGGCACCCATGGAAAGTTCAAGTTTGAATTGAATATTTTTGACTACATGTTTCCTTCTGTCTTGATCTTAGCAATGCTTGCTTTTAGGAACACTCAAGGCAGGTGAATCATTCATCATTGAGCTTCATCCCCAATTTCAGCAGCTAGGTTATTTTCTTGCACACAGTAGGGTCTCAATATTTGTTTGACATATCAAATTGAAAATAGGATTTAGATGTTTCATGAGTCAAACCTCCTTGTTCATGGTAAATTTTGAAGTATAGAGAATCACATTAGTCGTGTTTATAATGAATTTTTACTAAAAGTCTTTGGGATGGTGAATGAGGATACGTTAAATCCAAGTTGTATCTTTCTTCCAAGTGGGATCAGGGACAAACAGAGATAGGTATTTATCTGGGCACACGAACCACATGTTATAACAACTCAGACAATGCCATTTACTTACTGCTAAAGAGAAAGGTGGACTGTAAAAGACAGATGTCTCTGGGCATTTGTATTCTGGACCCATCTTTATGCCATTCCGAGACCCTCCTAGGAGCAGTACATTTTTCATGAGTTCCCTTAGGACCACCAGACAAAATGTAATTTTTTTTTTTTTTTTCTGGGAGCAGGTTTTTCTTGGTGTCATGATCTTACTGTTCACCAAAAGTCATAAGAAAAAACAAAACTACTCATAAAACCATTTCTTCCTTTTCCTTCAGAATGTGATCGACTGCCAGGATGCATGAGGGGAAGTTTGTGGGAATGGCAATTATCTAATAACAGCATTTTAAATACATCCTTATTTTATGGGCTGTGTTGGGAAACCACTTCCTTACACTGCAGGTTTTATTAGTACTTAAAAATAAGCTTGAATTTCCCTGCTTCTTGGGCAAATAAGAAATGGAATCTTAACTTAGTCTGATTACCTTTGTATTGTATGTAATATTTGAAATGGTTATCTTAATTTCCTTTGATTGAAAAAACATAAAACCACTCTTGCTAGCACATGTGAATCTCCTCTTGGGCTCTCATTTGGAGAAAAATGAACAACCTTCCATCGCAGTCCAAGAGGCCTTTCTGAGTAGGGGTCAACTATTTTTTTTTTTAATTTATTTTTTAAATTTATTGGGGTGACAATTGTTAGTAAAATTACATAGATTTCAGGTGTACAATTCTGTATTACATCATCTATAAATCCCATTGTGTGTTCACCTATTGGCCTCTCCTCTCAGATGATCCTGTTCTGTGGCCCAGAAACAATAAAGGATCAGCAACTTGATTTCTGCCTTCTTCTCTGGAAGGAAGAGGGTTTGATAACTTGCCTTCTAAGTATCAAAAAGAAAACAATTGTATCAGTTTCCTGTTGCTGTTGTAGCAAATGACCACAAAGGTAGTGACTTAAAACAATACAAACATATTCTCCTATCCTTCTGGAGGTCAGAAGTCGGGAATCAGTTTTAAGGGGCCAAAGTCAAGGTGTCAGCAGGGCCATGCTCTGGGGGACAGTCTGTTCCTTGCCTTTTCCAGCTTCTGGAGTTGCAAGGCTTGGCTCATGCCCCTTCCTCCATCTTCAAAGGCATGGACAAGCATCTTTTTTTCTCCACTCTGCTTCCCTCTGCTTCTCTCTGCTTCAGTCCCACAGCCTTAATTCTCTTCTATGAGAAAATATTCCCTGTCTTCTTCTTACAAGGACACTTGTGATTACCTTTGGGACCCACCTGGATAATACAGGATAATCTCCCCATCTCAAGATCCTTAATTTAAGGACATCTGCAAAATCTTTTTTTTTTTTTTTTTTTTTTTTCATATATAGTAACATTCACAAGTTCCAGGGATTAGGATCTGAATATTTTGGAGGTCCCTATTCAGCCTAGACCAACAATCTGTCAGCCTTTTCTGAGAATGGCAGGGCCTGAGTTGAGCTGTATCTAGAGAGGGGCTCCTCATGACTTTTTTCCTTTGGCAAAAATTTACAATATAAAAACAATTGTTTCAATAGAAGAAACAGGGAATATCAGAATCACAAAAACATAGTTGTTTCCCTTGTAGGACTTTAGGGAATAAAGGTGCTTTTACAGTTATAAGTGAATTGCCATGAAAACTAAGAAGATCTAGGTTTGAAGCATGGAAGCATCTCTGTTTTACAGACGAGGAAACTGAGGCACAGTGATTACATAACTTGCATATACTCACATAAGGAGTAAGTGGTGAAACTTGGATTCAAACTCAGAGCCTGTGTTTTACCTACTAGACCAGAATGAAGAGTGGAGGGTGAGGCTCAGTGCTAAGGTCGTGAGTGATACTCAGGAGAGATGAGCAGAGACAGAGGTGGCAAATAGTGTTGGCTTCTAAAGTCAGTTCTAGTATCACACAGGTAGGATGTGACTAGACTTTCTAAATTTCCTGGGGTGATACCTTTCAATCTGGTATGTTGGACACCTGGGATTCAACCTAGGTTAGTTTTTTGTTGTTATTATGAATAGCAGTCAGCCCAAAGAAAAACTGTGGAACACAAGGCTTGTGCCTGCTAAAAGATAGAGACAGAAGTCAAGGGAGAGCCTGACACCTCATCCATTCTCACCTGCTCCAGATTTTGTTCCATCAGTTACTTTCTTCTTGTATCATCAACCCCTCATTCTCCTCTGGTCCCTTGTGATCAGCCTGTAAACTTGTTTAAAACTTCCTCCATCTTTAATTTTATCTTCTTTTGGCACAACATCCCCATCATGTTATTATTCAATTTCCCTCCTTCAAGTTACCACCAAATTTCTTGAATGAGTAACTTGGTCATGCCAAATGTACTTACTGCCTCCGTGACCACTTATTTCTCCTGTCATTACACTCAGGCTTCCTCCCCCATTGCTCCACTACAACTGCTCTCAGAGGTCACCAGTGTCTTCCTAGTTGCCGAGTCTGCTGACCTATTTTCTGTTCTCATTCTCAGTGACCTCTCTGCAGTATACGAGAACATTGATTAACCTCTACTTTTTGAAATCCCCATTTCTATGTCTCTCCCTTCTGAGTCTTTTCTTCATTGCTTTTCCATTCCTTTGATGTTAGAATACTGAGGGTTTTGTCTCTGGTCCTCACCTTTTATTTCTGCATGCCTTCTCCCTGTGTCCTCTCTTCTACTCCCTTGTCGTGACGACTGTGAATGTGGGGAGGACTTCCCATTCCAAATGGCCTTTACTTCCAATGGCTTCCTTGCTATCTCCTTCTGGATAGACCTACAGAATGGCAAACTCATTATCTCAAAACAAGACTTGATATCTTTTCTAAATTTGTGTTGTCTCTTTCCTTATTTGTCTCATTTTTTTTTGGACATCATCTACCTAATATAGCAAACCAAGAACCATGGAGTTATCGCGTCTCTCTTTTTCCACATCTAATTAGTTATTCAATTCTGTGTCTTTGGCAGCGTCGTCACCACGCCCTTAACCTGGATTATAATAGTCTTGTAACTTGTCTCTCTGTCCTCAGTCCTCCTCTCCAGTGTCCCTTCTGCTCTAAAGTGATCTGGAATCAAGTCACTGTCAAGAATACCTTTTGTACTTCACAAAGTCCTTCCAAGCCTTCCAGACCCAGCTGGAATGTTGAGGAGGAATTGGCTGCCCCTCATTTGTGCCTGTGCTCCACTCGGTTCCTGTTTCGGGCCCGGCCTCCCAGTGGATTGAAAGTCTTCAAGGGCTTTGTCTTGGTCATTTCAGGAAGTGCTCATGAATGTCTGTTGGACAAATTGCTGGAGTTAAGATGAGAAGAGTGAGAGATGAATCAAAGCAGTTATAGAAAGATCATTTTCAAAATGAACAAAATACTTTTCTACATCATATTTTCTTTCTTTTCCAGTTTCAGTTTGGACTTTAGGGCTCATTGACCCAGACCATTGCTTTCAATATTATAGTAAGGAAAGAAACGTTTGGAGGAAAAAAAAAGTAAAATAATTAAATTAGGAGTCTCCAATGAATATCTTTGTTTTTTGGCAAGGAATTAAATTTTCATCCATTAATTCCCAAATAAAATTTTCAGAAAGTCTCACTTATACTTTGTTAATTGGGAAAAAAACATTTTAAGTTGGCCTCTCAGTAATTCACAGGTGATTTGGTCTCCTTTATACCTTTTTTAAGATATGCATTTGTAGGTAGGGAACTTCCAAACTATTTCTGAATACTGAAGGAGGTCCTCTATTAGAAATCTCACACACATTATGAGAAAAAGGAGGCAGCTATCAAGAAGGAAGAAAAGTAACATTTACTGAGCCCCAAATACTTGGAACGCATTCTCCTAGGTGCTTTCACAAGCATCCCACCTCTCAAAACAACTCTGCCTGGAAGATAAGACAAGACTGAGATGTACACCTGGGGCCCCTGCCTTCAAGTTAATAGTCTCTAAATATTTAGTCATATTTATACATAAGCCAGGCACTGTCTATAGGAAGAACTGTGAGACTGGATGTTACACAGGCTCAGCCTCCTCTTTATTGTTCATGTCCATTCAGCTATGGTTGCAAAAAGCAAAGCAAGGCCCTGCATTACCTAGACCTTTCTTCCTTGGAAGGCAGTTTATACTCAGTTACTATAACTCAAGTACACTTCTTGCAATCTCACCCCATCTTCCCACCCCAAATGTAACTGTGTTAATTAGGAAATAGGTGAAACTTGTGCCACAGAGACCCAAACTAGCAAGAGGGAAGTTTGTCACATAACAGTCCAGCATGTAATCAGTCCAGGGCTGGTATGGCGTCACCATGGTGTTAGGGGTTCAGTTCCCTCTAGCTTGTTGCTATGCTATCCCTAGGGCAGGATTTTCATATTCATGGTCTGAGATGGCTTCCTACCATGTCCGAATTCTTCCAGTGGGAAGGAGAAGAGGGACAGGGGGAAGGAGAGGCCACTCCCTTCTTTTTATGCGCGTGATTTGGAAGTTGCAGATTATCGTTTGTGCTCACATCCCATTGGCCAAAACCTAGTCACATGACTACATTGAGAAATTGCAGCCTTCCCAGCCGGGTCCCATGAAAGTGGGGGAGAATGGATATTAGATACCAACCATTTGTATTCCCTCCTATAGGATTATCAAATAATGTATTTTGATTAAATGTGATACTCTTCATGGAAATTCTGTATCTATATTTCTCCTTCTAGTTATATTTTCAGAGAGTTGCAAATGTCAGGGAGACACAGTGTCTGTTTTCGATTGGAACTTTGTTCACTGCCCTGGTAGCCCATCCCTTATGACAGACTTGACTGTAGGGGGTATGTTCCCATCTCACAGATGAGGTCACAGAACATTCATGAGATGGAGGTGGGGTTGTTTTTCTTTGGGTTTTCCCTAGCTCTCCCTTAACTTCAAAACTTAGCAATTTAGCGGTTTTTCGACATTTAAAAAAAGCTCTCAGACTCGAAGCTTAAATAGCTCACACAGTCAGACAATATGGCATTTCTATGTAATGACTAGTTCCTGAGCTGTTCTTACAGGAGAACTTTCTGGGCGGTAATAAAAATTAGAACATTCTTTCTGTTACCACTAATTAACCTTCAATGTTTAAAAATTATTTTTTGTTAGCATTCAATCTCAGCCAGTTTTCTTTCCTCCTTTTCTCTATATCAATGTCTACAGAGGTTCTCTGTTTGGGGGCTCCCAAGTAGTTGAAGGGTGACACAATGTAAGAAACAACTGTGCAACCATAGCAGCTGTCAGTTCCCGGGGACATATTCCCCCGGCTCGGCAGCTCCCGTTCAGAAGCAGCGGCACCCAGGTCTGACTCCAGAAAAGCCAGTGTGGCCAAGCAAGGAACAGTGTTTGCTCATTGTTGTCTCTCTTGGTCTCAACCCTTTCCTTCTTCCATCCCCCCTCTTCACCTTTTCCTGGAGAACTTTCCTAAGCTTTTCATGTGCTACCATTATTCTGAGAGCTTTACTTTCTTAACCATTCAATCCTCACCTCTAAGGTAAGAACTGTTAATACTCCTATTTTATAGGACAGGATATTGAGGCACAGAGAGGTTAAGAAACTTGTCCAAGGTTACACAATTGGTAAATGGCTGAGCCAGGATTCAAAACTGTTATTATCCCCATTCTATTTATTAAAACAAGTGTGGCTGCTGGAGCTTCAGTAACTTGCCTGGGACTGCACAGGTGTGGAACTGGGATTCAAGCTCGGGTCTTTGATTCTGGACCTACAGCTCTTCTGACCCACCAGGCATAGTAGGGGCCTTACAAGACCGTGGGCACCTCATGGGGATATTGGGCTCTTTCTGTGTGGCCTGTCATTCTCCTAGAAGCCTCCCCATGTTCCATCCCCAGGTCAGAAACACCGATTTCATCTCAGCATAGCATAAAAGCAGCTGTTGCACATATGCAGCAACATAAGGCACTTCAGAAGTATTACCTATATTTCATATCCTTGTTCAAATCTCCACTCTCCCATTCACCTGCCAGCATAAGGAGTGTGGTTTTCTTTTCCAAGAGGATAATCTGAAATGCTACTTTTGCATCAGAAAACTAAGAGGTTCATATATCTTGCCTGGATGTGAACATTTTTCAGCCTCAGAGCCTATAAAAATATTGTGGCAGGAATGGTTCAGCTGAAACAACAGAATGTTGGTATAATGAGTCTGCAAAATGTACTTGAAATATTAGTCATCAACATGGTATAAAATACCACTTCTCCCACAGAGGGAGGCATGTGCCTGGGAGCTAAGTACACTTTTGCCTGCTGGACCAGGTGGGGATAGTAGGTTTATGCTGGGAAAACTCTGAAGTACTCAAACCCATCTACTGAGATGAGTATTAAAGACTAGGGACTATAGCTCACTCCTCTGGGCTCCTTGGCATTTGTTTAAAAGTGATAGAAAACATAGAAGTGGCCCGTGTGGTGGTAAAGACATTGGAATATACATGTATAAAATAAAATTTATATGTCAACATTATATGAAAATTCATATATACACATTTATATATTATATATGAATACATAATAAAATTTTGTATTGCATATTATAAAATTATACATTATATAGTTATATAATGTATAATGTAATATATAAAATTGCACATTATATTACATGTAATTATGTATAATATACTCATATATAAACTTTATATATAATATAGGCTTATATATTATATACAATTTATAACTTATATAAATATAATATATTTTATATACATTGCATATAAATATATATAATGTATTCTACATGTACATTTATATGCCAATTGTACAAAAGTTTGTTTTTGAATTATCCTGGAAACAAAATGTTTTCTGACTACTCTTAGTTTCAATAAAAACACTAAAATTAAAAATGTGAATAAAAGGAGAATTACAAAAAAATATTAAAACTGGCTGAGGGCATTAGTTTGGGGGTCTTGTGGAAAGGTGGATTTGGAGAGAGGAATGTAGGTTTCATTAACAATGATGATTAAAAATCTTTCTGTCTTAAAATCTACCTGAGGGTTGCTGCAGAATTTCAGCCCAAGTTGCCAAAGGGTTTTATTATTAGGGAGACTCCTTGTCCTAATCTGCTTAGGCAATAGCTTCAAATTCTACACCTATATTTTTTGGGGAAGAGAGAGTTCAGTTTTTATGCAGGCATTCTGGTACTTGGTGAACTGTCTTCCTTGCATTTCAGGGGCATCACGGTGTGGGTGCCAGGCTGGGCAAGGTGCAGTGCCCTGAGAACCCGGGGCATACCTCCTCCCGGGCCAATGCTGGCTGCCTCTGCATTCCCAGCGGCAGCAGCTCAGGGGTCCGAGTCAGTCGGTTCACAGCACAACTTGACACATTTTTATAATCATGGATTCAGAGAGCTTGAGTGAGCTGACAGCACTGCTTCTCCAAATGCATTCTAAACACTGGGGATTGATGCTCTGCTTTAATTAGCAGCCTCATTGATCCTCGAACTTCCCCACGTGTTCTGCCATGGTGGGTACACATTTCATTTAAGTAAAGGGCTCCTTTGCAAGAGTCACTTGTCAGCACAGCACATTTCTCAGATGCCAGCAGGTTGGCCATTCGTCAAGGCACCAGCATTTGGTGACTGCTGGTAATGGATTTCCGTGTTTCCTTTATGAAGATTTTCATTCAAATCCTTTGAAGAACTTTGGCAGCACTTAAGTGAAGGCAGCTCAGCATGTGACATGAACTTCAGAGCAGCAATCCAGTCCACAGTGCCTATAGCCTTCTCCATCCCTCCAAGGTTGGTGGTTACCAAAATTCCGAGGAGAACTGGTCAGTCTGGCTGAGCAAGAAGCCATTCTGTCTCACCAGGGCAGCACTGGCTCTTAGAGATATCTGGCCATGGGGCTTGGCAGTATTTCAGGAGACCTGGGCTGTGGCTTGCTAGAGTTGCAGAATGGGGGATACTTCTGCAGATGTTCCAGAGGTGCTGGGGCCAAAATTGTATCCAACACCCGGAGGCTTTTCAAGATTCTGACCTAAGACCTTGTGGCTAAAAGTCAGCACTGGGGCATTTCTCTCTGGTGCATCTCAATGAAAGCCTGGTCTTGTAGAACAAGCACTAGACTGGGAGTTCTCAGGAAGGAGTCCGGTGCTTGCCCAGCAAATACCTGGACATGTGATGTTGGTCATGTCCCTCCCAGGGAAGCTGTAAAATGCAGCGGATGGAGGAAAGTTTCTTAAGAGTAGCTGGTTTGGGGAAGTGGGGATGGAGTACAGGGGCGAGGTATATTTGCAAGCATCCAGCAGCACACCAGCAGAAGCACCATTAGCCATGCTTGCCCCGCACTCCAGAGAGCACAGAGAGGAACTCGCAGGGGCATGGCAAGCAGGAGAGACCTCATGGAGTGTGACAAATGAAAGATTTTAAAAACGACATTTACTTTTACAAGTCAGACATTTAAGTGAGTCCTTTTTATGGAACATTTTCAATTTTTATATCACCTAAGAGACTCCTGCATTTCTTCCAATTCTTCTGCATATTAAAAATGAATTATAGTCTCATCCATTTTAGAAAATAATTTTGGGGGAATTTGTAAAACAGACAAAGGCCACATGTGCCTTGCGACAGTCCAGTAACCTGAATGAGTTTCTCCCCTTGATTGATATACTAGTACTGGTGAATGAGGAAAAGAAATTAAATGTCAAAATTTTAGTATGAACCTTGTGTGTGGTATCACTCATAAATATTCTTACTGTCTCTCCCACTCTTTAATGCATTTCTTAATGTTTGTTTGGAGGAAGTCATGTGGACAGAAGTAAGCAAACAGTGATGGGCCGATGCTGTGAGCCTGGAGTGCCCAGGCATCCGTGCGACATGTCCCAGAATCAGAGCTACCACTTAGCCAGGGCTGTGCGCCAGGCTCAGTGCTAACAACTGTGCTGTCCTAACTCATTTTATTCTCACAGTAGCCCTGTCAGGAAGCACTGTTTTGTCTTCTGCATTCTCTGACGGATACTCTAAAAGGTTAAGGAATGTGCCAAGGTGGAGGGTCATGAGCCCAGACATTCTGGTCCAGAGCCCTTGTTGGGTGCTATCCTGCTACTTGGTGGAGCTCAGGCTGGCCTTGGCCTTCCCCTCTGGATTTCATTACATAGGGTCAAGACTGACATCTCAGCAGGCTCTGTAAACTCTCCTATTAGGTATCAGTTTCTTGAGAAGAGGATCCAGGTTTGGTTAAAGGAACTGATTTTATACTTGCTGGATAAATGAATGGAACTGAGTGGTGTGGCCTCTGCATTCTGCACTCCAGGGAAAAAATTGAGGCCAGCTTTCTTCCAGAGTACGCAGCACTGATGGTGGCTATGCTGTGCTACCCTTGACAGTTGAAGAGCATCAGATTCCAGAATTTGGTCATCATACAACTAATCTGGACAGGGTAAGGAGAAAATTTTTTATTCTGGATTTATTATAATTGGGATATAGTTGCCTGTGTCTCCTGCAACCAGCAGTTCTGGAGTCTTTTTCGTTTCCTCACACTGTGAGACATCTTACATAGCATCCACAAATTATGGACCAGGAGGAAGATGGGAACCAGGCCTGTGAGGGGGTCTAGAAACCACCAGAACAGTAAGATTCTGGGACTATTTACCTCAGAAAGAGAAGCTTTCATCTGTTTTAGTAATATTGTAATTCATGAGATCTTTTATGAATAAGAAAATTAATTTATGGAATATTTTGCTTCACAAAGTTCATTTTCCTGGTGTTCTATATTTGAAATGTGGGACACAGCACTCTTATCAGAGTTATTTTTAAGAAGTTAAAAAGCAAATACTGTAAACCGATACTAATTCTCTAGAACACAGGTAGGAATTGGATTCTCTTACTCACAGTTGTTTTCCCAGCACTTAGAACAGTACCCAGCATTAGTGCTGGGAAATATTTGTTGAATGACTGAATGAATGAAGTGTATAGGTTGCTTAAAAATGCTGCAAGTTCCTGACAGAGCTCACTTCCTTCACTATTGATGCTTCAGTTTATGGTTTTAAACTTAAAACAAAAAATGAAATGGTATATAAAATTCAAATATATAAATAAACTATTTTTAATAAGTTCAAACATGTAACTTTTCCTTATTTTACAGCTAGTCAATGATAACAATGAAGCTGGTAGGTGGCAAACTGAAATTTGAAATCCAGAACTCTGAATGACAGCTGCAGACATATAGCAGCCTCAAATCCAATTTATTTCTGTCTTCTATTTTGTTTGTGTAATACTGTTTCAAGAAAATATTGGTTCACACAGAAGTAGTTTGTCTTGCAATCTCAGGATACTCTTCAATGAAACTGATGGGGGAGCTTGAGAGAACTAACAGAAAATGTTTGTTTCAAAGTTGAATCATTAACCATACCATATCGATTGGCTTATGAACCTCGTCATCAATGTGTCAGATCAGAAGAGCTGCAAACTTTACACACGGGTATCTATGATATGGATACACGCTAGGCATTCATTTGTCACTGACCACTAGTAAGTTTGCCATGAGAGGAAGGTGCTGTGCAGGTTGGCCTGACCCTGGCTGTGGGTAGTGTTCTTGGATGCCTGCCCAGACTCGAATGCTCTCCTATACTTGCAGAGCCTTGGGGTTCCGAAGAACATTTCGGGTAGGAGGGAAGGAAGGAGGTAGGCAAAAAGAAAGTGTCATTAGTGAATGGGACTTTGTCTGAATTAGGCATGTGTTCATTCCCAAATATCTGCTGAATATCTACTGTAAATAAAGGGCTTCTCTCTTTGAAGAGGTTAAAAGCCAGCTTCTGTAGATATAAAACCTATGTTAAGGAAAATGGGGAGTGCAAGAAGAGCAGGGATAGCATAGTTCAAATCACTTTGAGGGCATGCAAAGAGGACAATTGGTATGAAATGGAGGTGGTTAGTGAATGTTTCTCTGGTTGCCAGTTCTTTGAATTGCTTTAAAATAGTTAGGGATATGTTTGGCATTCATCACCTAGCTGTACACACACACACACACTCACACTTCATGCAGATTCGCTGCTTTTCAGGAATGATTTAGTTTTACACAGTCAAGATCAACCTCAAAGAAGAACATTCCTTGACTGAGGTCTTTTGGGTTGGCCTTAACCACATTTCACCCAGTCATGAGGGATTCTACTTCCTCTGGGTCAAACTAGAAATATAAATTAGGTCAGTTGAGAAATTTCCCCACATTATAAGTGGTTGGAGTTATGAGGAATATTTGATTTTACCCAATAACTGCAGGTTTATTTGAATTTGAATCAGCTTCCAAGCAAATATTTAAAGTTGAATAGTTGGAGCCAACCAAGGAAGCTCATGATCCCTGTGTAATAGTGTTGCTTTCTTTCTACTCCCCATGCCCTGAGAACACCGAGATTACTTGGGAAATAAGAAAGAAAAAACATAATTCAAAATAGAGTAAAATGTTTGATTATAGATTGAAGACTATGAACTACAATCCATTTCATTTGTGGGTGTTATAATTTTCACACAGGAAAGAAAATACTGTAATTTTGGTTTTGTCCATGTTGGTTTCCCTCTCAGATGATTGTATCATTATTGCTCAGATTATTGTGATTTCTAGGAGATAGAATATAATTAATTATCACTTAATTATTAATCACCTGTATCAGGAACTGAAATCTGTAAAATATAAAGGATGAAAAGTGAGCCAATTAGTGGAAAGGAGGGTTGTGAATACTCTTCTGGTGTTAACCCTTTAATGAAGCAAATCTATTGACCTAACTTTTGGCTGTCTCTCTGCTATACTTCTGCAGGGAGGAGGAGAGATGTATAGGTCAAAGTTGGTCATGAAGGGGGGCTGTGGTTTCCTGGTCTAGTTCGAGGCCCAGTTCAAACCTGAGGTACAAAGCTAAGACAGGTCAATAGAAACCAGGCTAGGTAAGCAGCAGCTGCTCTATTGCCTTGAGTGCTTTTCAACTTGGAGGAACCAAGAAGAGTAGCTTCTCTCTGAATCATTGCTCTCCCAGGCTTATGAACTTCAGGACCTGTTGTACTTGCCATTGCTTTCCAAACATGCACTTGTTTCAGGCTTCCCTGCATGCAGATCGCAGTCATGTGGGCAAACAATGTTGACAAGACATGCAGCTTTGAGAGAAAGTACCTTACACTCACAAGAACAGGCACTGTTGTTGGCCCCTTTGTGGGGGAGGTGGTAGGAGCCAGTTTTAAGCACCTGCAAGGGAAACCCAGGATTGGAGGCCCTCTGATGCAGTGGGGACCAAATAATCAGTGAGCACACATCAGCATCCTTGGTGGAGCTTATCCTCAGGTTTGTATCAAACAGGTGGTCATTTTCTGTTTGGGCTCTGAGAAAAACAATTTATATATATATATATATATATATATATATATATATATATATATATATATATATATATATATATATATATATATATGCAGAGCCCCAGAAAGTAGTTTACAGGCTCTTGGCCTCACGTGGAGGGGTGCTGGCTCGGGTAGTAGATGGCCATCAGCTGTGGCTGATTGGCCGTCAGCTGTGGCCATTGAGCCGTTGGCCACTAATATAACTGCTGCGGCTACGGAGGAGACTCTGAGGAGAGTGGAGTAGAGTCATCGGAGAGTCATCGGAGAGTCATCAGTCGGTTGCAGAGAAAACGGACAGCAGGTCACATGTCCAGTGAACCCAGCCTCCAGTGAGACCGTAGTGGTATGACTCCCCTACCTATGACTCCGTGGGTGTTCCTTTTTGGCCTCACCATATCCTGCGTTCTTGTATGGGGAGCTGGAGCAGAGACCCCGCCGACTCCCCGCACGACAATAACATATATTTTTTCCAAGGTTTTTTACTCATACCTCTTACATTTGAGTTCCAAATATTTTTTTAAAACTCCAGCTTTGTGCTGAGTTCTGTAGAAGGATGAGGAAGAAACTGAAGATCGTCACTCTGTCTTTGAGGAGCTACCTTCTAAATTGGAACTGAAAGCTCATGAAAGTGGATATAAATGGTTATCAGACAGCAGAGAAAGGAAAAATGAATACTTCAGTAAAGGAGGAGATGGACAAGATACTCTCTCTTCCCACTCAGAGATTCAAAGGGGCTGTGGTTCTGCAGCAAACTTAACTTCTTTTTTAAATAAGGTTTCTCTGCCACCTATTAATTTTCTTCAGCCTCCACTGGTTAATCTTGTTCTGATTTAGTTTCCTTTTGTGCAAGCATGTGGGTCTAATCATTAACTCTCAGACTCTGTGCTGTTACCTTCAGAGAGTAACTCCTTTCACCCAGGTGGGCCATCGTGGGGAAAGAAATCAAATGCCTTCAAAGGCAGAAAAAGAAAAAGTGAAATGAATTTGAGTTAAGCTCTTTGAAAATAAGAGAATAATAAAATGATCTATTGTATGCTTTTAAAATTAAGGGATTAACTTTGTAAATTTACATAGCACTTTACTGAATGCATGTGGCAAATAATAAAAGAAATTTCAAGATTATGTGTTGGCCAGTGAAAGGAAAGAGTGTAGAGGAAATGTTTAAATAGGTAGATCCAACCTGCATGTTTTCCAAATACTGAAAAACAAGTTCTAGAAAGCAAGGCAGCATGTGTGGCTCTGTGACAGCACAGTGTTGTGGAAAGATCACAGGTTTGGGGCCAGAGAGATGGGGGTTTCAGCCCCAGTTGTTCTAGGTAATCATCAGCAAGTTAACTACTTTCAACCCCAGTGGCTTTATTTGGTATAAACAAGCAATAAGAATAATGTGTATGAAGAATATGGCACAAAACAGGCCCTAAATAATGTTAAAAACTGCCTAGCAAGAGACTACATTTCCCAGCCTCCTTTGCAGCTAGGTGTGTCCACGTGATTAAATTCTGAATGTGAGAGCAAGTGATTAGTGCAATCACAGCCTCACTTGCTGAAAAAAAATTATTCATCGTAAACTTCCCTGTTTTTTAATCCTGTGGGATGAAAACAGATAGGGCGGTAAACCTAAGTTTACCATACAGATGAGGACAATGATGGTACAGAAACATCAGGATGGAAGGAATCTAGGCTGACAAATGGTATTGTGGTCATAACTGCCCCATCAGCTGAGATTGTGTGTACTATTATGTCAGAGAGATCTAAACTTCTTTCTTATTTTTGGAAAGAAGCTATAATATTGGCTTAGTTTTTACTCTACCTAATATAGTGGAATTTCAGACATTTTTTGTTGAGATAGTCAATCGTGTCCACGTAGCTTCTGAAAACAGGCATTGAGGATGTCCAGAACCAGAATTTTGAGACATAAGCTACTGAGAGATGCAGGTACTGAGTTCTGCCTCTTTCTAAAGATCCTCTTCTTTGGCTTTCAAGCTTTCATGATTAATTTTCTTCAGTCTCCTCCGGTAAATCTTATTCTGATTTAGTTTCCTTTTGTGCAAAGGTGTGGGTCTAATCATTAACTGTCAGCCTCTGTGCGTGTTGCCCCCCAATCACCCCCCCACCTTGCCCTTCTCAGATGAGTCAGAACCAGCTCATAGTGCTGAGGTACTCATGGGGGCAGTTCCCTAGCAAAGGTATGAGTAGGCGAGTCTAGCCTAGAGTTGCAGTGGTGGCTAAGGGGCCCTCCTCAGGCGTGCATATCTCTGTGGGATTGTTAATGCTGAAGAGGGGTACCAGAGTTGGGAGTCCCTTGGGAATTGTATAGCTTTCAGAGGAGCATCACAGCTCCTGCTGTCAAAATAATACTAGGTCATAGTGTACTGCCTGTGGTAGGCAGGATAATGGCTCCCCCAAAATGTTCAGGTTCTAATTCAAAGAACCCATGAATATGTGAGGTTACATGGCAAAGGGAAATTGGGGTTGCAAATAGAATTAATGTTGCTAATTAGCTGACCTTAAGGTACAGGGATAATCCTGGGTTATTCAGGTGGTCCCAATATAATCACATGCCTCCTCAGGAGTGGAAGAGGGAATGGGAAGAGAGAACCAGAGTGGCCACAGCATGAGAACTCAAAGTTGTTGGCTTTGAAAATGGAGGAAGGGGGCCATGAGCCAAGGAAAGTGAGTGGCCTCCAGGAGCTTGCTATGGTTTGAATGTATCCCCTCAAGATTCGTATGTTCAAATCCCAATGCCCAATCTGGTGGTAATAGGAGGTGGGGCCTTTGGGAGATGATTAAGTGATGAAGGAGGGGCCCTCATAAATTAAATCAGTGCTCTCATTAAAGGGATTCTGCCAAGCTCCCTCAGCCCTTCTGCTGTGTGAGGAAATACCTAGAAGTCGGCAACTCAGACGGGAGCCCTCACCTGACCCTGCTGGCACGCTGACCTTGGAATTCCAGCCTTTAGAACTGTGAGAAATAAGTTTTTATTGTTTATAAGCTATCTAACCTTTGGTATTTTGTTATATAGAAGCCCAAATGAACTAAGAGCTGGAGACGGCAAGGAAATGGATTTTTTTCCCTGCCGTCTCCAGAAGGAACACAGCTCTGCTGACACCTTAATTTTAGCCCTGTGAGACTCACTTGGACTTCTGACTCCCAGAACTATGAGATGATACATCTGTGTTGTTTTAAGTCAGTAATTTGTTACAGTTGCCACAGAAACCACATGCCTTCCCTTAATAATTAACAGAGGGGATTATCAATAGTTGGAGATAGTTCTTAGATCCGATCTGCTCAGGGATAGGTAATTATCCAACAGTAAATTCTGGGAGAAAGAACGAGACCTCAAGAATGGAAAGGTAGTGATAGGGACACTGCAGCTCTGATCGCTTTGCTGCCAATAAAGCTCTTTTCCTGAACCCCCCAAATTTCCTTTTTATCCTTTCTGGCTAGTCTTTCTCTATTGAAAGTGAATCACAAGCCTGTCATAGAACAGTGTGACCTATGTATATCTATCCATAAAAGTGTTGAGAATCACGAAAATATTGTGGAAAACAAAACTCAGCAGGGTTTAGGATCATTCCAGTAAAGTTTAATATACTGAATAAAATTAGAATAGCTCAATGATTATGAGAATATGACAAATATAGGATTTTCGTGTGGTAGCTTAACCTTCACACACAACCATTTAAGCATAGTTACTTCATTTAAAATTATACATACCATATTTCCCTGAAAATAAGACCGGATCTTATATCAATTTTTGTTCCAAAAGATGCATTAGGGCTTATTTTCAGGGACTGTCTTATTTCTTCATGTACAACAGTCTACATTTATTCATGTGCAAAAACCTACATTTATTCAAATACATTAATGTCATCTTCTTCTGGAACATCGTCATAACTCTCCAAACCCTGAATTCTGGCTTGAATTTCTTGCGACTCCATTTCCTGTAGAACCATTGGCCCCAATCTCTCATGTCCAGCAATAGAGCTCTCCTTAAATGAGCACTTCTTGTCCATGTAGACTGTTTGTAGTGCATTGGCAACATAGCTGTCAGTGATTTTATCCCATGAATTCTTCACCCAAGTCACGACCTCTTACAGGGTAGGCTTCACAAAGTTCCCACGCTGAGTTCTCTGCATTCTATTTTCAATGCAGTCATTGATTTCCATTGTGCAAATAGTCCTTCAATGGCTTGTTTATTGCAATATCAAGAGTCTGGATGGAGATAGGCAGTCATTCCTTTGGCAATCATTATTTGATCTATTCTTCTCTCTGCAAGGAAGTTCTTCATGTCTTTAGCGCGGTGAGTGCTGGCTGACTCCCAAACTAGCAGACGTCTTTGGCCACCTTGCAAAACAAGTGGCAGCATTAAATTGACCCACTTCCTTATAACTGCTTGTGTGCACCAGGCTTTTTCAGTTTCAAGAACATAAATACCTGAAATACATTCAACCTTATCTTTCTTGCCCTTAGTGATGATTAGAGGTGGGGCTCTTTCCATCCAGACGAATTGCCAAAATACAGGTAACACTTGCACTTTCGTAACCAGTGGAGGGAGTGTAGATTGACGAGGCATCCATCTGATCAATTGTCGTTTGAGATCCTTGGCCCATAAACACTGCAGTTTCATCCATAGCCATCATGTTGGAGAGTTGGTATTTAGAAAAGTCGATGCCATCAACAAAGGACTTGAATGCAAGTGCATGTTTAATAACTTCAGTATCTTCCAGCTTGAGCAGTGTTGTCAATCTTAGAGACAGTTCATATCGCTGAAGGAAGCCATCCAGCCAGTGTTGTGATGCTTTGAATCTTCTGGGGATATTTCTAACCGTGGTGCCATTGCAAGGACAAATGCTTGAATATCAGCCCTGCACACAACCAAAGCCTTTGTTCTCCTGTCAGCAATCCATTCACAGATGATGTCTTCCAGCTCAGGAAATAATGATTGCCGACCTGATCCACACTTGCGCTTCTTAGCATTTCCCTCGTCCACCTGTTGACTGAGGTTATCATACTCTGCTCGCCATTTTCAGACCATTCAGAGATCCAACTTCTTCTCTTTGCAGAAAGCAGTAAGATTCTTGCCTGGGAGTCCTCCATGATTCCTTTCTTGTACTCGATGGAAAAGCTCTTTCTTTTTGCACTCATCTTGTCTGGCGTTCAAAATATTATTCCCTTTAAATCTACCATTAAATCAAGTGTTAATTGAAGACTTACGAGACAGGAGTGGCAACAAAAATGATGACAGTTAAGAATGATGGTCCACACAAAAGTGATGAAAAATTGTAGGCACCAAAATTCAGAAAATGTTTCTTTACTTCACACGAGTGCATTAAGTACATCTGTTACAACATACGACGTATTGAATTATGAAGATTCATATTAGACACAACCACGTCCGTTTGTTATCAAGTGCACACGTTATTTGTGCTCCTATTGGTCATTCAGCAATAAGTCTAGAGTTATCCGTTTACATAGGCGTTTACCTCTCCAAAGGTGCCTGCTTGGGTATTTACAAATACTTATAATTTATATTACCCACTTATTTTAAGTTCATATCAATAATATTATTTATTTATATTTAATTATATATTAATATTATTATTTTATAACTCAATATGTTCATCATGTTTTGCAAAGGATGTACTAAATGCATCTGTCTGGTTGACAATCTTAACTGTGGCTTATTTTGGGGGTAGGGCTTACATTACGAGCATCCTGAAAAATCATGCTAGGGCTTATTTTTCGGTTAGGTCTTATTTTCGGGGAAATACAGTAGTAAAGTAGGCAAAACCATAAGACTACTAATTTGAATATCTAATTTGAATGTCCATGTCATAGGGTATAGTTTATTTCTAATCACGGAGTGTACATCCTAACAGTATACATATGCTGGCTTTTCATCTGAAGTGCTAAACTAGATGTTTGAGTCAAAGAACACTTCCATTAGCCAAGATTGTTACTACGTTTTTGAACCTTAAGATTTTAGAGAAGCATAAGATAGGAAATAGCAGCATCTTGTTTCCTAAACTCTAGATCTTCTAGGAACTAGAAATTAACTGATGTTGTTTAGGAAAGCAAATGAGAAAAGCAAAAAGAGTTAATTTTTAATATCTTGGGAGTAAAATTCAGAGTTTTCAGTCAGAGATATGTGAGAAATACTAGTGAAAAACCAACATGTGCAGCAGCTTAATGCAGAAAGCTATTTTTCTTGTATAAAATAAAGCATAATTGTTTTGATCATTTTCTTACAGAGACTGTAACTAAAGAAAAACAGAGTGCAATGTACTATGTTTAGGGACACAGGTATATCTTTAGATCTTTCTGCATTTGGAGTCTCTCCACCTCTGCACACCTTTCAGAGGAAACAATAGAGAGAGAAGTGACAAGAGTGAATTTTGAAATGAGAGTGAACTTAGGGTATTCTAAAAGACAATAGCTAGTTTCAAAAGGTGCCAAGGAAATTACCTATAACATTTAAAAACACATTGCCTTTTTGAAGGCATAGAAAAAGTCAAAGCCAAAGCGAGAAAAATCCTGCTGTATCCATTCTATAATTATTTTATTTTAAAGCCCATTTTCAAAACCTTAGCAACTTTCTCATGCTCTTTGTTGTATTTATTGAGTTAAATCTTTTGGTGCATCTTTAGGAATAAACAAACTTTTCCAGGTCACTGAGGCAATGTTTTCCTATATGATACACTGAAGTCTGAAAAGCTAGAGCAGCTTCCAGTACTTCTTTGCTCTATTTTACTGTAGCTCATGAAGTGTGTAAGGAGCAGTCTAAAGTGTGGGGGTCACCACTGTATGGTTGTTTGATCTGTCCTGGCATATTAGACTGCACTTTCCCATTACATGTGGGGTTGCTGTTGCTGCTGTTTGGATCGTTCTGGTTTTTAAGGAAGAGCATATATACTGGGCTACCCTCAATTACCCACTCTAACAATTAAAAAAAAATATATATGTTCTATGTATAAATAGCAAATAAAGAGAAACGTTTATTGGAGTCAGAAAGGATAGGCACAAAAATTTAAATTTTAAACGAATATCTTTCCAAAATTTGTGTTCTCAAGCTCATTTAGACTGTATTATTTTGACACCAGTAATTATTTTATTTATTTTTAAATCGAGATATAATTGACATATAACATTATGTTAGTTTCAGGTGTACAGCATAATGATTTGATATTTGTATATATTATGAAATGTTCACAATACATCTAGTTAACATCCATCACCATACATAGTTACAATTTTTTTTTCTTGATGAGAATTTTTAAGATCGACTCTCAGCAACTTTTCAAATATATAATACAGTATTATTAGCTATATTTTAAACTAAAACTCACATTTAGCAGTCGTTTTTCATACTATTTTTTCCAGGCAGCACATTTTCTCAGAAATGTCTCTGACCATCATAATTATTGACACCAAACTTATCCTAACAATATCAGAGTGCATTCTAATTTTGTTCTTTCACTATGGAAACTGCTGTTTTTGTTCTTTTCCAAAGTCTGATGTCTTCCACATCTATTGAGCATTTCCACCTGGATGTGACTATAGTATCCACATTCAATTTGTTCAAAACCGAACGCATCTTACCCCTCCCACTGCCCTCAGATTGGTTCCTCTTTCTCTATATTAATTCATATCACCATCCATTCAGTTACCCATTCTGGAAGCCTGAGAGTCATGCTCATCTCCTCTTTCTCCTCCTCCTCATATCTGAGTCTGTCTTGATGATTGCTTTATCTCTTCAGATTATGGGTTTTTGTTTTTACCTTGCATCCTTGTAATTTTTTTGTTGTAAGCAGGACACATTGCATCAGGTATTAGGAACTGATCTGATAGGCCTTTAGAGTGACGATTTATGCTAACCTTGCTAGGAGTTGGGCTGTGTTGTAGCTATGGTTCTAGAAGCTTCAAATTCCTCTAGCATCCTTGTTTTGTCTCTTTCTTTGCTTCGGGGCTTCCCTATGTACCTCTCCTCAGAGAGAACCTGTGCTGGCCCCTCTAAACTAAAATCCACTATTATTATACCGAAGCCCTGTTGGTGTGGTGAGGGGCGGGAGAGGAGTATTCCAATAATATTCTGATTAACTCTCAGGCCTTTAGTGAGCCGATATCTAGGGCTGTGGCCTTCACAAGTGTTTCTATTCTTCCTCCAATGGTTTGCTTTTATTCCCCTGCCTCCTCCTCCCTTCCTAGACTGTAACATTTGAAATCTATTTCCCTGAAACCCTGTCTCCTGTTCACAACGGTTTTGAGTGTTTTTCCCTTGAGTAAGACAGGAAGGCTGGAGGGAAATGGAATGGAGGGGAATTCCTTTCCCCTCGCTGGGATCAGGTTTCAGAATTGCCTTAAGGCAAAGCCCTTTGCCCTGGAGAGGAAGCCTTTTAATGGAGATGTCTCTGGATATACTATTTGTTTCCTGAGGATTACTCTTCTCCTCCCCACTCTTGAGCCACAGTGACTCTTTCTCCAGTTCTCACATTCTCAAGTAAGAACCTGTTGGAGTTTCTGGGAAGAAAGCATGAAAATCTGGGGGCCATTCTACGACTGTGGCCCCAGGAGTTTCTCACTCTCCTGTTAGTGCACACTTAGCCTTCAGCAATTGTCAAAATTACCGTTTAATTGTATTATACCTCTCAGTTTATGGGTCTAGCAACTTCTGCTCTGGTGAAGCAGGCCTTGGTTGCTATATCTTTCTGGATGAGCCTCTCTCTAGGTTTGGGTTGACAATTTGTCTTGCAACCTCAGTTGTCGAAAGAACCAAGAAAAGTTTTGATTTTCAGTTTGTCCAGCTTTTTCTTGTTGCAAGGATGGGAGTGACGTCTTTGAAGATCCTTATATCTTGGAGCTGAACCCGCAAGTCTCAACTTTGTATTCTTAATAGAAACTATGTTATTAAGTTTACAAATATTTTGTTTGTGATTTTTGAATCAATGCACATGAATGAGATTAGCCAGTAATTTTCTTTTTTCTTATGGTCCTTGTTTGGTTTTAGTATCAAGGTTTATGAAATCACATAAAATGAGTTGTCCTCTCTCCCCTGTTTTTTTTTCTGTACTTTGAAATAGTTTGTATAAAATTGGAATTATTTGTTCCCTGAAAGTTTTGTAAAAATTGCCTATAAAATGATCTGGGTTTTTTTTTTTTTTTTTTTTTTTGTGGGAAGGTTTTAAACTCTACATCAATGTTCTTTGTGGTTATGGAACTACTTGGAGCGTTAATATTTTCTAGAGTATGTTTTGGTAAGTCATTGTTTTTTTGAAATTTATTCATTTAGTCTAAGTCTTCAAATGTGTGGGCGTAAAATTATTCATTGCATATTTTTTGTTGGTGTATCTACTGTTTTCTCTGTTGGTGACTTGGCCCTGTAGAAAGGATCATAATTAGGCTGGTGATAATTTTCTTTAGGAGACTTCTCTGGTAGCCCAATATGTGATCATGTCAGGTCTGGTTTTTAGAAAATCTACTTTCTGCCACTCTCCAATCAGGGTCATCTCTTACGAACCCTAAGAGTTGCATCAGCCTTTGGAATGTCTTCTGTCATTCTGTGGCATATGTTGGGCCTTGGCCTAGACTATGTATGGGTCGATAGATTTAAAATGTCTTTAATAATTTGAACTTTTTCATATCTTAACATTTGATGAAGATCTCTGCAGTCAATTTGGCTAAATTCTCTATGCAGCAATCCAACCCAGAGGCTGCATTTAGACACAGCCTGTGAATCCAAAGTAACATGAGCAAAGTTCTAGTCACGCCATAGTTTGTGGCTGCCAAAATGTGGACACGGAAGCAGTTATTTTAAAACTTGATAAGCACACGCGTTTTGGAGAACTGTGGAATAAAATGAATACTTCTAGTTGCCCAACTGGAAAAGCATTTGCATGATTATTTACATCCTTGTCATTGAATGCCCTTTATCTGATCACAGGATGTATATTTGGGGTAAGAATTCACTTTAAAAGCATAATTTACATATTAGTAAGAATTTTTTCAAGCAAGAATTATGTTCTAGGCACTTTTCTGTGTTTGGTACTTCATTTGGTGGGATTTTTAAATTTTTTTTAAAAATGAGGATATATTTAATTTTTATCCCTTTAAAATATAATTTATAACCAAATAGAGTCTGCCTATCTATCTATCTTTCTATCTATCTATCTACCTATCTCATATTTAGATACCTAGATGACTTAGTATAATATTCTTGTATTACATTATTTTTGAAAAGGGGTATAATTTATACACAAGATAAATTGGGAAGTTGGAAACTTCTTCAGTTTTCATGTAATGTTTCATTTAAATTATTTCCAACCACAGTCCAAGTCTCATGCTGCTATGGACAATCTGTGTTTCTTGGTATATGTTCCAACATTTTATTTAACAAAATAGAAATAGAAGAACAAATATAAAGGCACCAAATGTGAAGTATAGCTAGAAGGCTTTGACAGACATAACAGCAAAGCTACTTCATCTTACAGCATTTGATTCAGGGACATTGTAACTCAAAAGATTTCTTCTTTGAGCATTTAATTCTGTAACTCAATGCAACATAAAAATGAGAAATGTCCAGCTCAATCCTCATGCACATAAATCCAACAGTATGAAGTGACATCAGCTCTAGAAAATTCAATCTTGATTTCATTCTGATTATTTCAGAAGACCCTCCTCTTGACCTTCTAACTAACTTCCTCATTTAGTCAGATTCAAGAATACTAAGTCATCTTGGAAAAATAATTATTAATGATTAAAAATATATACTACATTGATAAAATATGATTATATCTTGAAATCCTTAGGACACAGATTTATAAGTAAAGTGAACCACATAAAAAGCCATTTAGTGGTTGAAAACAGAGACATTAGACATGAGAAAAAGCTGTCCAATAATAAAAAATTTGACCAAGGCAAATCGTTTATTTTACACTCTTTTTACATAGATTCCTTAGAAAACAAAAGATAACTGCTAATGGCTTATTGGAAAGTGCAATCTCAGAGAAGCAAGAATGAAGAAAAAAATATAAGGGCGGCAGGAAGAAAAAGTTAAAACCCAACATGGTACATTGTGGAACTGCAACAAAAGAAACATTTGTTTGTTAGGTCATGTAGGGTGTCTCCAGAGAGGCTGTATGGAATACTGAATCTTAGAAGAGTCTACTGCAGAGATATGGGCATTAATCTGTAACTCTTTTTACCTGCTGTATTTTATTGGTCTCAATAAAAAGGAATTAACAGCTGCTGGGAAAGCTACGGTTCTCCTTGTCAGTTGGTGATGGGCAGGGGTATTCCCTTGGCTTTTGCACCACAGGAATGACCCACACCTTTGCTAAGGTAGTTTCCATTAGAAAGCAAGAGAAGTAACAAAGGCAAGGCTTGGGGGGGTGGGGGTGGCTGGAGTGAGAAGACATGATTTGGGATGGTACATACATTGATTTTAGTACATCCATGAAAAGAATGTGTGTATGGATACAGATGTATGTTTGTGCAAGTGATAAATTCAAGATGGATATGATTTCCCAATAGGGGCCTATAAATTAGGGCTATGAGTAAATGTACACATGGAGGGCAGCTTGTCACTGTTAAAGAGGGTGGTACAGAGCCTGAAAGAAGAATCCAAACCATGTCAAAGCTGAGAAGCCTTTAGATGTTTCAGTGGGAGCAAAGGAGATTCCATTGTAAGGCTAGAGATTCTGGGTGGCACTATGTTGGCATAAACTAGAAGGAGTGTCGTTGACAGATGGCTGTACTGAGATGAGGTCTTTGGGCAGAGTTGGCCAGGAGGGTGACCTATGGCAGTAGCCTGAGAAGATGAAGCCAAGGAGAACAAGTATTGGGGCAGTCCCCACATCCCTCCTCACTGTCTTAGTGGACTACAGTGTAGGGCGGTTTCCACTCATTTCTAATGACTGGTTTCTTAAAGTGGCATATGTTCGGCATCACCTCATCTGTAGAAATTTAAGTCTTCTCAGAGTCTTAATAAAAAGGAAGAGCTCCTCAAGGCCTATCAGTCAGTAAAAACAACAGCTACATCAGGTCTAACAAACAGAAGTGCCAGAATATGAAGAAATCAGGAATAGCAAATGATCAGTGCAGTGTGATTGATCAAATCAAGAGTTTCTCCTTTTTCATCTACCTGGTTTCTGTCATGTAGACATACTTGATTCCAGGAATGTGATTTGGAAACACTGTTGTAAGTGGAAGGTCCCTTTGTGTTAAGCGCTCTATTCTTTTTAGGATGATTTTGAAAAATTTCTCAGGTTTTGCATCTGGAAATCTGCTTTCCACCTTAAGAGCATGTGACCAACCAGACTATGTTTATTCACTGTATGAGCAAACAAGCCTTCTTATATGCCATTTTTTAATTATTTCTTCATGGGCTTTTTATATTTTTAGCATATACTAGGTAAAGATTTATAGACCAGCTGAGATTATCCTCTAAAATATTTATTGTTTATAATATATTGAGATTCTACTTTATCCAACTGAATTATAGATCTTCTTATGAAAGAAAATTTATAATATAGTGTTGTTCTTGTGCCCAATGGTAAATTTAATCTAGTTTATTAAATAATAAGAATATTTAAATGAGGATTTTTCAACATAGTTACATGATAAAATATTTTATTGAAAGAACAGTTTTTGGGGGACATTTATGTTGTTGCAAAAATGTTCTTTGAAATCAAGAAGAAAATTTTGTGGGTGAATATGGACGTGTTGACATCAATTGCCTCCATAACTGCAAGATGTAGAATTTAGCAGTGCATCTGTGGATAATATAAGTGAATCACCATTTTTCAGAGAAAAAATATTTCAAGCATCCTGACATTACCAAATTGCTGACCTTACCATTTTGAACTTCAAAGCATAATTTTGGATTTTGATAGTTTGTGGAAATAACAGGAGCCGTAGATTGCATGGTAAACCTGAAAAGTGTTCCCTTGTCTTTTTGTTCATTTAAACTTGCTTTGAGTAGATCTTATCTGCCCTTTGGATGAAGTAGTGGCAGGTCCCATGACTTTTCCAGTCACTCCCAGAAAATCAAAAGCCTTCTAGTCCCTTTTGTCATAAAACCAATTTGTGTTTCAAGTCCCACGTCATAGCAAAGTTTTACACTGCATATTCAATTAAGGCTTCTCCCCTACCCCAGTTTAGACCTGTTCTGGCTGGAATTCTGCAGTGGCAGGCAGGTATGGAGAACAACTCTATGTTCTTTATTCCCTACACACCCTGTTGTACCCCCAATTGGCTGCCTCTAATTCTTCCAGAGTTGTGAGGGGGAAGGAAGAGAGGGAATAGACAGGAAATGCCTTGGTTTGGTTGGCATTGGGGTTCTCTGGTCTTATTGGTTATTTAAAGATGACTCTTTCCTAAAGGGGCATTTTAATTTTTTTATTTTTAAGGAGGGCACAGCTCACAGTGGCCCATGCGGGGCTTGAGCCAGCAACCTTGGTGTTATTAGCACCACGCTCTAACTGACTTAGCTAACCTGCCACCCCTAAAGGGGCATTTTTATGGGTCACTTTGAAAATCATCCCATTGGGCACACCAAAGTAAACTTTCTGTGACATAAGCAACGAGTCTTCTGTTTTCCACCTGGTTATTTTTAAGTTTTTCTCCAGCGCTAGTACATGTAGTAGTACATCTCTTTCACCCCTGGGAGAGTCATAGCACCCTTTCATATAGTTCTTTTAGACAAAATTTAAAATGGCTCCAGCCTGGTTCTCTTCATGGCCAACATCTGGTTCATGAAAAATACTGATACATCCTTGCCACTACTCTCATGTTTATTATCACAGTTTACTTCCAATAAAGCTTTCTTTCTAGGCTGTCACCAGCCTCTTCAGCCAATTTCTCCCAGGTAGACTATTTTTTCTGTGCGATTCAATTATGAGTTCACTGGGTTCCTGAACTCCCAGAGAGACACTCCAAACTTCTCTCCATTGACTTTAGGCTAGGGGAAAGCAGCCTCCTTGCTCCTCACTGAGGTGGTGGGAAGGAAATGCATAGCACTCCAACATCTGTCTCCAGAGATTTTCTTTAGTGGCCTCTTTAATCTCAAACTTGGTTTTAGTCACCTCTTTTTTGCAAGTCAAAATATATGCTGCTTATGTGCATAAGTAGTACAGCATTTTCCTTTGGAAACTGGGAGTAATGTTCTGTGATCAGTGTTCTCTGATCCATTCCTGGACAGTAAGAAATGGTCCACTTTTAACATCCTAGTATATAAAGTAGACTCAAGCTAAGGGATTTCAGAGACGTATGGTCATATTCTTATTTTTTGCTCATTATGGATGGATTTAGTAAAAATTGTGTTAAGTATTAAAAGCCATTAACAGAACAATAAATTAAACAAAATGCCCCAAGACTACATTGGTATATATTACTCTATCAACAATTCAGGTTACATATTTTAAAATAATACCTGATAATAATGGCTAAATTAAAAAAAATTGATTTTAAATTAGTTACATTTATTTGTGCATTAGCAAATAATGGACAAGCATGTGTTAGGGAAACAAATATGAATGAGGGTCCTTATCCTTGTGGACTGGGGCTGGGCAGGGATGTAGGGTGAGAAGAAAGGATACCTGTGGGCATCTAGATAAAGACCATAGAGTTGAATATATGAATCCGAAAGTCGAAAAAAGATTTGGCCTTGCATTATAGTGCTTTAATAACTAAATGATGATCTTTAGGAAGAAAAGCTAATAAGCAACAAAATAAAGTATGTCCTTGCTTTCTTTTAGAATGACCTACCTAGGTAGGACCCAAGTGGAAATCAGGTTGGAACTTGTAGTGCATATTCCTCAGAAATAAACATGAGTAAATTCTTAAGTCAGCCACAGCATAAAAGCGACTCTATATAACTTCTCCTTTGTAATTTTTAGAATGAGACAACCATCTCCCCTTGCCCTGAACTGGAAAACTAGGAATGGTTGTGGTTCATGAAAAGCTCACATTACTGTAGGAGGTGGGTGAATTAACAATTTGGGAACTAGCAACTTGGTAAACCTCAATATCTGTAAGAGAGAAGGTATCTGTCTAGGTCAGTGTTTGCCCAGTTCTTAGTTGAGGGAAGCACAGTTGCCACCTGGAGAGGACAGTACAGCCAGCGCTGATGGAGCTGTGTGGGCCAGTGTACGTGGGGAACTTGTGTACCATGGACTGTTCAAACTACGAGTAGTAGTTTATGTTCTTTTGTCTCTCAAAGCTCTCTGAGAAATTTTGAAATGGATGGATTTTCTCCACAAATGGACATATACAGGTTTTGCATAAATGTTCAGAGGGTTTCTAGACTTCTTGAAGCCCATCTACAGACTTCTTTTTTTGCAAACTATAAATATAAACTATTCAATATGTTCTCATAAAAGAAAGCTTACATAACTACATCTAAGAGAAAAGTATACTAGAATTGCAAAGGATAAAATTTCAAATATATATTTGTTTAGACATACAGATAAAAGCATGCAAAGATGAGTGGCTTCCTGAGAATGAGCTAGAGGAGGGGGAAAGATAGATCCATGCAAAGTAAATGCATCAATTTAAAAAAGATACTGTGGAAAAAAATAAATTCACTTATAAATGAAAGAGACAAAATGAATGAAATAAATCCTTTAAAAATTTGTCTCTAGCAATAAAAATAAAGAATAGGAATTTAGTCAACTAGGAAGTACTAGAGATATTACAAGAATAGCTGTCTCCTGTGGGTGAATAAGGAAGTAATTTAGAAAAACTTTAAGAACACCAAATCAATAGGTCTGAATAATGGATTATTAAGAGAATTGGCCATTATTCTTACAGAATCACTAATAACCATTTTTGAAAATGAATTTTAGAGGCCAGATGATTGAGATTTATGCAAAATAATTATATTTTGTGTTGATAAATATGTACATATCATTTTTCGGTTTTCTAAGGGCCTAATCTTTCATTTGTTATTGCTGCCTCCGTAGAAAACCCTGTTGTATATCTAAACTCTATCTGGATATAATTTTCATTGATGATGAAAGCATTTAAGCCATGGCAATATGGTACTGTGTACACTTTTCTTTGTACTGTGTAGCCCAAATGAATATAGAAGGCATTAAGTGGCATTGGAAATAGGCTCTTGAGGGATTACTGCCCAAATATGGATTTAAAGACATCAGACATATTTAGATCAAACATTAAAATGTGATCAACTTGGATGAGAAACATAACCAAGTGTAGCATCTCTGGAAGGTAATTTCAATACTGAAATAAGATGTTCATTAGCATGTAAGTGTAACATTGAAATCTGGAGTGATCCTGCAAGAGAAACTTGACAAGCACTTATATTGTAAGTAATTCATCACAGTAGGATGGATGGTTTCAGAACCTGGACATCTTAGGGAGATGTTTCCACACTAAACATTGGGGAGTTATCTGGAGGGAAAGTGGTAGTAGTTTCTACTAACCAACACACCCAGGTATAGATAGATGGTACAATCTATGGGGAAATATATTGCAAAGAAGAAAATGACAAGACCAATATTAAATGGAGATAAACCTGATAAAAATCTGATATCTACCAGTATTTTGCCTATGAAGTGGACAGAATGAACAAATGTGTTTCTAGTCCCATGTGAACTAAAAGATCTAGTCACACTTCTGAAAATTCCTAAATACCAGAATTTGGTGTTTAAAGTAACATATCTTGATATTTGTCAAACAAGATGAGATAGATTATGAATGTTTATTTCTAGTGCCAACTGTCCAAACTAAAACTAGAAACATCTGTCAAATGATTTTCATTCTGCTCTTTAATGCTATTTTTTCTGTTTTAGTTTTTTCTAAACACAATGTGACAGAATGTCAATAAGAAAATTCTTGATATAACACAAGGAACTTTGGACTTTTTAAAGTTGCTGCAGGGCTTGGAATCAACAATTTTGGGGTTCAGATATTATGATTGGGACGTTCCAGATAGTAATCTTTCTCTAAACATTCTAAACTGTCTTCATAACTTTTTTTAATGGTTGTTATAGTGAATTAAGTTTATCAAGTGGATCTTGAAATACATTTACTAAGCAAAATATTATACTTGACAATACTTGGTAAATTGAAGTATCTCTTCTATGTAATCTTAAGTGCAGCTGTCAGAAATGATAGCTAGCAACACCTTAAAAGCAGATGTTTGATAATCAATCTACATTTAATATAAAATGCTTACCACTTTAGATAACAAACATACTGGTTTTATGAAATCTTGAAATGTTAAGTAAACTTTTGTTGAATTTAAAAAATACAATGATTTGATTAGACTGTCAAATTTTTCTTAAACAGTAGCATTACTTATCCAAGTATCACTGGAATAACTCTAATCTATGTTAATATTAAAACAGCCATTCAACTTAAGTTAAAATGCTACTTGTCAAATACAAAGAGTGTAAAACACCCAATATATCCTAATTGGTAATATATATATATACATATTTTTTTGCTTCTGCTTAGTGAAATATAGAATCAGAAAAAACTGGCACAAAATTGAAGAAAAAGCACAAAGCAAAATGTTGTTTTTCCAAGGAAACATGGGACCCAGATTGCCCACTGCATGGTGGTAATCTCACCTCTCTTTTACTCTGGTATTTCCCAGTGGAGGCTTAACAATGTGGCATATGTGGAGACATGAAGTGGTAGAAACAGTTAAAATATTAATAGATACTGCAAGTCAGTCTTGGGCTCAACTGATGTGAAGTGGCAACTCTTGAGCCCCAGGCTAACTTGTTGCTGATTCCAATCCCTCAATAATTAAAAGGGGAACTTTTAAACCCTCTTGCAGTTAAGCATCTACGTAGCCTCCTGCACATATTAATCAAATCTGTTATGAATGCCCCTCAAAGCAAAGAATGTTCTTCCTCTTATAGCTATGAGTGTATTCTTTTGTTCTCTAAGGAGAAGAGAAAGATCACTTAGCATGATTATAAAAAAAAAAATGAAAATTCTTTACTTAGAGTTGTTTTTGTACCTTAGGAGTAATAGAAGGTGGTTAATTCTGAACATTTATCCAAAACATACAAGCTCTGCCCTAGGTGAGAGTTTTCTTTCCTACCGTTGGATCTGACTTACGAACACCTATAGGCAGAAACATATGTGCAATAACTGGTCTTTGGGATCACCCTGGCAATCACACAGTCCCCTCATTCCAAGCCACGTTTGTGCTTTGCCAATGACACGGACAACATGGAGGCTTCTAACGTAATGCTGAGAGGGAGAAAAGAAAATGGGAGAATTTTTTTTTAATCAAGTGAGCCAATTTCACACCCCTCCAGAAAGACTTTTGTTAAAATGTGGGTGATCTAATCAGAAATAGAATGGCTGTTCACTATTCCAGAAATAGAATAATACAATGTAGTTCTGTGGTGGTTTGCAATGAGAGATAAAATTTAGAATGCAAATAAAGGTTCAGAGTAAACAGTATATCCAGCATAGGAGTCCAAACTATCCTTGTTTTAAAGGAACTATTGTCCACGAGTAGCAAGAGTGATTTAACCCATGAAAGCATTGTGTAACTGTCTTAAGAAAGAGTTTTTAATTTTGCATGCCCTTCCCATGACCCTTGCATTCTGTTTTTTCCTTCTTTTTTTTTAAAATTGAGATATAATTGACATATAACACAATATTAGTTTCCAGTGTACAACTTAATGATTCAGTATTTATTTGAATTTTTATTAAATTTATTGAGGTGACATTGGTTAGTAAAATTATATAGGTTTCAAGTGTACAATTCTGTAATACATCACCTATATATTGCATTGTATATTGACCACCCAAAGTAAGTTCTCTTTCCATCACCATACATTTGATCCCTTTATACTCTTCTACCACTCCCCGCCCCCAACCCCTTTATCCTCTGGTAACCACTAAATTGTTATCTGTGTCTAGGAGTTTTTGTTTGTTTGTCTTATTCATTTGTTGCTTTCACTTTTATATCTCACATGTGAGTGAAATCATATAGTTCTCGACTTTTTCCATTTGACTTATTTCGCTTAGCATGATAAGCTCAAGATCCGTCCCTATTGTTGAAAATGGCAGTATTTCATCTTTTCTTATGGCAGAACAGTATTCCATTATATATATGTACCACATCTTTATCCAATCATCTATCAAAGGACATTTCAATTGTTTCCATGTCTTGGCCACCATGAATAAATGCCGCAATGAACATAGGGATACATACATGTTTACAGATAAATGTTTTCAGATTTTTTGGGTAGATACACAGAAGAAGGATTGCTGGGTCATAAGCAATTCTATTCTTAAGATTTTGAGGAACCTCTATACTCTTGATATATGTCTCTGTTCTCTCTCTCTTTCTCACTTGGTAGACAAAAACAAATGCCTGAAGGAGAGCACTTAGAATTTGAAGGGGAAAAAATCTTTAAAAAATGTACAAAAATAAAAATGATTTTGTTTTATTGTGATAGGAATAAAGGGGAAATATATTTTGGTTCTGAGAAAATACAGTTTTACCTCTCACTTTGGCATTTTGCCTTGTTAGTACAAAATAGCACCCCTTGGAGAACCTAGTTCCTAATTCAGAGTTCCATTAATCACTGAGGGGGAGCCATTCTTTCAGTCTAAGGATGAGATCATCGGTACTTCTGATTTTACAGAGAAGGACATTTTCTATAAATTCTAAAAGATCCCTTGAATTTAAAAGGCAAAAAAAAAAAAAAAAGAAGAAGAAGAAAAGAAAAACAAAACTGTAGGAGTCTATGAGTCTAGTCAAACAACAGTCTGAAAATCTATGTCAGCATTAATATTTAAGGCATATGTACAATCAGAATTAGAGCTTTCGGTCAAATGTCTATTTTAAAAGAGAATAACCAAAAATATTTGTATCTACCCAGGTGTAAGCTCTGCTCTTTGTATTACCAGAAAGACCAGCAGTGTTATGTCAACAGGATATTTGAAAACATAGGATTAGTTGTAATATTTAATCCTACTTAAAGATGAATTGATATTACTCGTAATGTTAATGATAAATTGAGTTTGAAAAAGGTTGTATTTCAGTGACTTTTTTTCTGGTTGAAATACCAGAAAGAGGTAAAAAAAACCCACCTTTTTTCCTGTGTGAAATTATGATTTAAGCTTTACAAATTAAGGTATGTGTATAGGAATTGAAATAGTGTCCCCACCAAGTCTAATAGCATCTTCTTCTTCTGACCTTGTCCCCTGCCTTTCAGTATTTGGGTAGGGATGGGAGATGGGGAAAAAAAAAAAAAAAAAAAAAAAAAAAAAAAAAAAAACTAGGGCAAAAGAAGGATTTGGAAAGATGAGGGGAAAAGGACAGAAAGAGACAAAGTTTGGGGAGAAGAGAGAAGTAAGGGAGTGGGATTAAGCCTGCTCATACCTGCACAACCTCCTTTTTACCACCCACCACTGATATCAAACAATACCAGTCAGACTGGTAGAGGCAGGGAAAAAATAAAAAAATAAAACAGCAACCTAATAACCCCCACAACAAAACCCAGGAAGGGTCACAGAATGTTGTGTGGCTTATTCGTATTAGGAATGACCTAAATTTTGGTTCCTGTACAAATCAGAAAATCTCCTATAACCCACGATTCTTTATATAAAATTCCTTGGCAGTTGCCACTGCAAATCTTGTGGTCTTTTCCTGTCTCTGAGAAACAATGCTGTAAATGCAACTGCTGTCAATCATGGAAGGCTGCCTCAAGGTTATGCCAGGTCAGATCTGGAAACCCAAGGATCAGTGAGTGAGGTGTTGATGGCAGGGTGGGTGGCAAATATGAATGGAGAGAGTTTGAAATTTGCAAGCTGCTGTCACAGGAAGATTAGGGCTAAAAGAAGGCATCAGTTTGAAAGAGTAAAGTCAGAGTGAAGGAAGATTAGGAAGGGGAGGACTAAAGGAAAAGCGTGTTTATTACAGAAAGGTTCATGAATTTAAACTCATTCAAAGCAGTTTAAGCTTATAGCAAACACTATTGTTCCTTATAACATGACAAATAATATTCCACTTTCCTGTAGCATTTCTCCCTTATTACATGAAAATTGCCTGTTTCATAAGACATCCCTGTGGATTCACTGAGTTGCTCAGTTTCTGGTGCATCTCAACTTTCCCACGTTGCTATTTGGAATTAAGTTTCCCATTCATTACAACATATTTGATATAATTAAAAGGGATGGCAGTTAAGCCAGCCTAAATATATACCTTTGACAGAGAAAAATGAACTAGGGTGTAAGTAAAAGTAGAAAAAGAAAAGTGGTCAGCTGTATCTTCCAGCTTTTCTCTGTTTTCCCACACCCCTCCTTGATTCCTGTAAGGACTGCTCAGGACGCTCCAGCGAATTGTCATAAACTATTGAAAGTGCTTCTCTCACAACACTTTTCCAAGTTTTCAATATATTTTGACAAATTTATAAGATTATACTGAACTCTCTCGATATACTTTACCAAAATAAGATGATTTTTATGCTCTGTAGCTTACAAAATGCAAGCATTAACTATTTTTTAAATAATAAAAAAATTTGTAGTAATTAAAAGAAAAGATATGTATCGTCTCTCTTTTCCATGAAACAGTCATGGGGGCTAGAAATTGGTAGTTGAGAATGCGTGTGTATAATTGATGCAGTTTGATATTTCTGCTTTTAGTATTGAACACACCTCAACAGAATGTCTTAATGTTCAGTAACTTAATGGCAGAATTGTCAACCAGATTCCTCCCCATCCAGCTACTACAGTACTTCCATTTTTAAAAAGATTTGAAAGCATCAAAGATTTGATGTACATAACTAAACCTAATCAGTCATCCTTTGGGACTGAAACAGATAAAATGACATTGATAATAGAATGAAAACGTCTAAAATCTAGATAAAACATCATTAATATTTTTCTTTGGTCTCATATGGATAACATTATAACCTATATATTTGAAATCTGCAACAGATCATTTCTCTCATGTCATTGGAATTAAATGGGACCATGAAAATAGAAAGTCTAGAACTGATTTATGATTTTTTTTTTTTTAGTTTACTGAATGAATGTCAGTGGCAACATAGAAGAGTTAAAGTTCTTATTAACCAAGGCTGACATGTACACCCTAAGGAAACAGAAGCATCTTCCTAGAGCCAAATACTCTCTTGAGTTGCCCCACAAACATAACTTGTGGACTAACTTAAAATGTTTTAAGCCTGTGAATTCTGATTATGAGGAAATTTCTTTCCTGGAATGGAAGGGGGTTATAGCCCACTGTGCTTGTACCCCCACACAAAAAAAGTCTCTCAGATCTTTCCGCTGGGCTCTCTTTCCCTGGCTTCTGGAACAACATGTTCTGTGACTTTTCTGGCTGCCTGTCAGACAGTGGCTTCTCAGCTTCATTTGTGAGTTCCCCTGTCTCTCTATTGCCCTTAAATGATGGTGATACTGCGTGTGTGCATCTTCTTGTCCTCTTCTCTCACTACACCCGTGCTCCTTCGCTCTGTTCACTCACAGCTTTGGTTTCCATGCAGAATTGTGCAGGCTGATAATTCTCACATGCACCCCTGTCTGTAGTCCAGCTCTCACTCCTGATGTTTGGATCTGAAGTTCTATTGGACAATTGTGCTTGTCTCTCCTAGGGCCACTCAAGAGTCAGCGTGCCCCTCACTGAACCCCTGAGCTTCAGTCCCTTCACTCTGCCCTGTTTGTCTTCTCTCTCCTCAAATGGCACCATCATTCATCCTGTGGCCAAGAGATGGAGCACACTCTGCCTACTTCTGCCTTCTCTCTCAGTGCCAGCAGCCAGTTAAACACCAGTTCCTATCAGTTCACCTTCTTAAACATCTCTCCATTCTGCCTCCCCAACACCATCACTCTTTATTTAGGTTACTGCTATCTTTCTTGTGGATTAATGCAAAAATGTCCTAATGGATCTTCCTGCCTTGGGTCTTACTTCCCTTCAATCTATTTTTCAAACCACCCAGTTTTCTAAAGTGTGAATCTGGCCTTATCATTTCCCTGTGAAACTCTTTAATGGCTGCCCGGTGCCCTCGGGATAAGTCCAGTCTCCTTAGTGAGGTTTGCAAGGCCCTTCACTATTTGACCCCTGACTGCTTCTCCAGTCTCCTCTCTCCTCCTTCCTGTCACGTTTGTGCTATTTGCTGAACCTTATGGAACATGTAATTCCAAATTCTCAAACGGAACATGCTTTCTCTCCTCCCTCTGGGTCTTTGCTCACGTGATTTCCTTTTCTCCTCTTCGGGGAGGCTAGTTTGTGTTCTGGTTAAGAACACAGGCTCTAACATGAGGCCACCTGGATTGGAATCCAGGCTCCCCATTTCCTAGTCCTTAACTTTCCTGGGGCTCCATGGTGATGATGATGATGATGACGATGTTAGTAATCGTATGTACTTTTCAGGGGTTTTATGAAGATCAAATGAGTGGGACTTAGAGGAATGCCTGGGTTCTAGTGACGCCTGGATTCTAGTACACACTCAGTATTAGTGACCATGTCTATTATTTGTCACCTGATTTGATATCGTTTGTCAAAGAATCCTTGCCTGAGCCTCTGCCTCTGATTAGGTGCCCTTTTGATGTTTTTCCATAGCACACTGCATGTCCCCTTGTGGTGGCAGGTATCACACTATAGGGTAATTGCTTCTCTGTTTGCTTCTCTTAATCCATTTCTTGAAGTCAGTTTTATTTGGCTTACCATTGGCTCTCCAGATCTAAAGCAGGAACATTTTAATCTTACAGATTTAAAGCAGATCCATGAAGTAGAAACGACCTGGCAGCCACCAACAGCTTTTAAAATTCAGTAAGAGGATGGACATCAGACTGATAGCATGACAGAGCCCAGACATTGGCCTTGAAAGAGCAAGAGAGAAATAAAGGAAATATGATTTATATTGGAGAGGTTTTTCCTGGCTCTCATAACTAACGTCTTGCTCCCCCTGTTAAGTTCTCGCAGAGAAAAGGCCACGTGAGGAAACAACAAGAAAGTAGCCATCTGCAAGGCAATGTAGAGGCCCCAGGAAAAACCAAATCTGCTGACTGCTTCATCTTCGACTTCCCAGCCTCCACAACTTTGAGAAAATAAGTGTGTGGTTTAAGCCACTCAGTCTGTGCTATTTGTTACGGTAGCCCTAGCAAACTAATGCAGATGGTCAATTTTATGCCAGGTGTATTTTTATCACAATTTAAAAAAAAATATGCAGAAAACAATGGTCTGGCCAGCTTTATCTTGGAAGAAAGTCTGGGGAGAACTTTGTGAAGCAATACATGATGAAATTATAAAGAAAAGAATTTGTAAAAGATTTGACGGGGACTGTGTGTTCGGATACATCTTGAGAACTGCAGACCCATGGTATAGCGGTCAGCATAAATCATAACCTAAATGTTTGTGGGCCTTACTTTGCCTTGTCTAATGTGATCACTGCTTAGAAGAAAGCTCTTGAAGGGGCAATGTGGGTACTTGACACTCATCCAATAGTGCAAGTATCAAACAATCATGACAATTATTAAATTTATAAAGTTCTCTGTGCTTAGTATAGTATTAGAAGGATAGACACTGATCGTGTAAGCTAAGTATTATTACTCCATAATTTTACAGATGAAGAAATTAAGGATCAAAAATGTTAAGCTGCTTAAGTACCTGTACCTCACAATACACATAACTCACAGGTAACTGGATTTGAAGCAGAGTAAAACATGTATAGTTTTAAACTCTAGCTGCTGTAAAGTCTGAGAAAAGAAATCTAACAGAAAACAATCATGTGGCAAAGGCCTTCTAAGTTATAGGAAGAAAATATTTTCTGTACCATATAGTGGAAGTCTTTCTATTCTTATTGAAATAAGAATAATGGGGAGATACATAAAACCTTTTGAAACTTACTTGTGGTAGGCTTTTGGGTTTGTTCACAGCAATCTATTAAATCAACATCATGGAAATATAATTGACATATGATAAATATACCTATTTTAAGTATAGAGTTTTGACAAATTATCTATCTATCTATCTATCTATCTATCTATCTATCTATCAAGACACAGAACTTTTCCATCACTCCCCCAAATTCCAAAATATCTATTATTAGTCAGCCTCCCTACTATGCCTTCTAGCTTTTCACCCCCCACCTCAACCCCAGGCTCCAGGAAAGTAGTGATTTACTTTTTGTTACTATAGATGAGATTTTTCACCCCCTGGGAATTTCATATACTATGTAGATTTTTTTTTTTTTTTTTTTTTTTTTGGCTTTCTTCAGTCAGCAAAATGTTTTTGAGATTCATTCATGATGTATTAGTAGTTTACTCCTTTAAAAAAATGCTAGGTAGTGTTTCATTGTATGGATATACCACAATTGGCTATCCATTCACCTGTTAAAGGACATTTGAGTTCCCCCACCTGTTTTGGGCTATTATAAATAAAATAGCTATGAACTTTCAAGTACAATTATTTACATGGTCATATGTTTTCATTTCTCTTGGGTAATTACCTTAGAGTGGGATTACTGAGTTGTAGGTGCATGTCTAACCTTATAAGAGACTATCAAACTATTTTTCAGAAAGGCATCATTTTGCATTCTCATCACCAATATGTGAGTTCCAACAGTTTATATTGTTGGACTTTTTAATTTTAGCCATTCTAGTGGGGATGCAGTGGCTTGTCACTGTGATTTTAATTTTCATTTCGCTGATGATTAATAATGTTGAAAACATTTTCACATGCTGTTGGCCACTTGTATATCTTCTTTTGTGAAGTGTCCGTCAACATTTTTGTCCATTTTTAATTGTGTTGTTTGACCTATTATTGAGTTGTAAGCATTATTTACTTGTACTCTGGACACAAGTACTTCGTCAGATATGTATCTTGTGATTTTTTTTCCCCCCAGTCTGTGAATTGCTTTTCTATTTTCTTACTGGTGTCTTTTGATGAGTTTTAAATTTTGATGAAGTCTAGTTTATTAATCTATTTCTTTTATAGTTGGTTTTTGTGTCCGTTAGAAATCATTACCTATCCAAAACTCATGAAGTTTCTTCCTATTTTAGAAATAAAAGCAGGTATTTGATAACTGGCATTTACTCTGGAGCAGAGTCATGTAAATTTGAAAATTAATAAATAAAAATTATAGCCAGATGTCGAATTATGGCTAATCATTATATCTTGATGATAGTGAGTTGAACAGTTTCATTATTGGAAATAAACATTTCCCAAATTAACATATCACCTCTACCAAATGAAATTTCTAGCCTGTTACAAAACAGTGTGGACCATCCCTGGCACCACACTTGTGAGAGTTGCACATATGCATGGCAGAGAACAAAATGAGAGTAGAGGCAAATCAAAACTGGAATCAAGGCAGACACGACACAAATCTGTCTAAGGGTTCTGCTAATATGGGAGTGACAAGCGAGAGTTAAAAGCAAGTGTACATCACTAATAAGTTGCATATATTTAGGCTTAAGTTAACTTTAGTGAGTTGTACATATTTTATTTCAAAACATTAATCATTTATGTTTTCCTAATGAAAATTCTTCAATGATTTATTCTCTTCAGGCTAGAAGTAGAGATACCTGAATTGAGAATACCAATTGATATTCTAACGCAAGCCAATAGTTTGGTGCAGTCCTTTACAGAGGCACATAAGGAGCTATATCTGCATATTACATGGAACTTAGTGTAGATAACTTTGAAAGCAGAGGGCCAGTCATGATATTTCTTTGCCATCTAGGGCTCTGATGAAGTGAATTAAAGAATAACCCCTTGTCCATTTGAGAGCTAAACTTGAACTGAACATTTCTTTACCTTCTGAAATGTTCAGTTAAGTGCTTTTGCACTTCAATTTTCCAGCCTGGACCAAGACCAGAAATGCCAAAATGATATGAGAAAGGCTGTGCTGACTGTTTTTCTGGCTGGGATTGGAAGAGAAAGTGCCAGCAATTTTGTGAGAAAGCCTGTTCTTGAAAGATCTGCAACCCAGTTTGCAGAATCAAGGGGTTTGGATAGTTCAGAGGAGTTTGGCTGAGTGTTCTCATCCGAATCACACCCTGCAGAAAGCATTTTGTCTTATCAAAGTCAACCACAGAATACTTTGTGTACTTCTTCAGACATCTTAACCATCATGTGTGCCCATCCAGATAAACCGCTAAAGGCTAGCTGAACACTGCCAAATTGAAATGCTTGAGTGTGATCCCTACAAACTAGATTTCAGATTTCAACATGAAATAATGAAAATAGTAATCATAACTATAATTTTACAAAATGTTTATAGGATTGGCTCTGAAGTGCATCAGCCTTTAAATTACAGAAGTCATTAGAGATAATTTAGCCCAGCCCTCATTTTATACTTTAGACACTTAAGATTCAGAGAGGTGAGGTTATTTGCCCAATATCATGTAGCAAGTTAGAGGCAGAGTCCAGTATGGAAAATAGGCTCCCTTCTTCCCTACAACACATTGTGACGTAGGCTGAGTGATTTGCTCTTTATCATGTATTAGCCCCCAAAGAAAAAGTAGCTATAAAGTAATGATGTGGTCATAGTGTGGCAAGTAAAAACAAAATTCCTTAAAGGTACTGAAATGGAAGAACATTATTTCAATATGCACGGCTGGAATCCAAACAATGTATTCAGATCTATTAAAACCCCATTTTGATATACTGGTTTTAGTATACATTAATTTTAGGTATTATATACGCTACAAGTTTTTCTTTCTGAAAACTTCTTAGTTTTAGAAAAATCTTGCAAGGAAGAAAGTTATTGCTTTGAGGACCTAAGATGGAAATTCTCATTCACACACATCTATTCAAGAATTTCAAGAATCAGCAGTGGAAGCACCCGTTCGTCATGACCGTCCTACCCAGAATATTGTAAGGACAAGGCAGCCTGGCTGAAGTCTGTGTGGAGGCAAACACTGGGGGTGGGCCCACAGAGACCAGCATCAATATCCCTGAGTAAAACCCCTGGCCCAAGTGGAACCAAGTGACCTCAGTTGCAGGGAGCTTTACCTGTTCACTGCTTGCCTCCATGAAACAGTGCAATGATTTTTCCATAGTTTTTTCTGTTCCTGAAAATAGTTGAAGCCCACTCTCAAATCTACGAAATGGTGGATATCTACCTATTGTCAAAACCCTTTATTCCTCCTTTGCGCGATACCCATTTCTTGCTTTTTTTTTTTCACATCCCTACGGCCACATTTTTTTTTTTTAATGGGCTCTGCTTAGCTAGGTGATTTGATCAAAGATAGTGTTTTAAAGATAAATAACGTTTATAAATCTAATTATTGACAGTTTCCTCATAGGTAAAAGTTGGGTTTAGTCTCTGATTCAGAAATAACGTCTCTATAGTCTCTAGGTTCCCTCCATCTCTAATACGTTAAGATTCTATGAATCAGGGCCCTCTGTTTTCATACACACCTCCTGTTTCTCAGCCAGGCAGCCAACCAGCCACCCTGTAGTCCCTACCACATATATCTGTGTAACGACGATATTATGTAACCCGGCACAAATGAACGTAAATACATTTCCGCATGACTGCATCATATCATCTTAACAAATAGGAAAAGTATTTCTTTATGCACAGAACATACCCTGTAGAGTTGCAATAATATGAAACAGTTTAAAGTTATGATAAAATTTGTGCTGAAACAGACATGAAGAACTTTGCTGACAAGTGGAACCACAACCCTGCCAGCACCATATATTCTTTACGACCAGGCTAAATACCCACCTGCTGGAGCAATCAATGTAAAGGCGCCTGTGCTATTCACCACAGCTGACAATTTATTCTTAAAGTATTTAAATAAAAGTTTAATCCCTCACAGCTGTGGGGTGGGTAACCTAGGCACAATGACTTTTTCAGAATACAGTGGACAGGCATGACATTCATAAGATGATAGTAGTGTGGTTGATTTAACTCATCTTATTTGCTATCATTGGTTTAATTAATATTTAGCAGATGTCACAATTTAAGCAATTTCTATTAATGGTAGCATTGAACAGTTTGAAACTGGGTTTCCAGTGAATCAGCTGGTTCAGAAATAATGTTTATGTACATATACACCCCATGTGACAACTAACTTAATCCGAAATATGTATTTTTCACAATGTAAAACCTTACCTAAAACTCTACTCTTTAAATAGCTATCAGTTTCACTGTGGAATTTAAGGAAAAGAAAACCACAAAACAATTCTTATTCAAGGTCTTATTATGAAATACAGGATATATATATATATATATATATATATATATATATATATATATATATATATAGAGAGAGAGAGAGAGAGAGAGAGAGAGAGAGAGAGAGAGAGAGAGAGAGAGAGAGAGAGTATATAATATACATGTTAGAAGCCTATGAGCCCACTTCTGTGAGGCATCCAAAATAGTCAAACTCAAAGAAGCAGAGTGTAGAGTGGTGGTGGCCCGGGGCTAGAGGGTGGAGAAATGTTGATCAAAGGGTACAAAGTTTCATTTGTGGAAGATGAGTAAGTCCTAGAGATCTACTGTACAGTATAGGGCATATTGTTAACAGTACTGTTCTGTATATGTAAACATTTTTGAAGAGAGTAGATCTTATATGTTAAATGTTATCTAAAAGAGAAGGAGCAGGACAGGAAGAAACTTTTGGAGGTGATGAATAAGTTTATGGCATAGATTGTGACAATGGTTTAACAGGTGTATACTTATCTCCAAATTCATCAAGTTGTATACATTAAATATGTACAGCTTTTGTCTAAAAAAGTGAAAGAAAAAGAAACCCATGAAGCTAGATAGGAGCTAACTTCCTGTTGGATCAACAAACCAAAGTTTCTGCAAACATCTCAAGCATTTGCAAAGGAAGATTTATGTATCAGAGACAGCAGGGGCACTGATTATCTGTGAAAGCCCCATGGTCACCACCAGCAAGTTTCTGGGCACAAGTGAAACAGGATTTTGATGAGTCATCCTCTCACCTCTCTTTCTTGAGTCCTTTCTCTTTCAAGTTCCCCCACCCCTCCCTTCCCCTCTCTCCTCTGCCTGCTGGGCTGTCTGCCCACTGCTACTTGTACACAGTCCTTCCCTTTCTGCAGGATTGGCTATTCCTCCCATCCCCTTTCTTTTCTTAGTTGAAAATTCCCATTCCTCAGCAGATACAAATTATTCTTTAAGAGATTATTGGATTAAATAATGCACACTGAGTTTGAAATATTTGTATGAAATGTACCCTGTTTTGACATTTTGAAAAAAAACAGATTATTAAACCAAAGCAATACAAAATTAATATGGGACTATTTCTAAGTAGGAAAAGACTTCCTGGTATTTTCCCTGACTCTGACCTACTATGATGTCAATGTATTTCCAATAAATTTTTTAAAAATAGTACTCAGTAAGCAATCCTTTTACTCTTAAATTTTGCAGTCTCTCTTTCCTGGCCTACTAACTTCTAGGGAGGGTGGAGAATTGTGCTTTCAGATGCTACGAATTGACCAAACCAGATAAATAAGACTGAAATCCCTTCTTTTCTCTTCATAGTTATATTTTAATAGTCATTTATTTTCTTTGAATAAGTAATAGATGCACATGGTTTAAAATTTAGTAAGATTAAAATTGAACATGGCAAAGTTTCCCTCTGATCAGTCCCCTATCTGTTGATTTCCATCCTTACACCAAAATAAATAACTTCTGTTATTAGTTTCTTGTATAGACTTCTAGATATTAATAAAAAAAAGTTTATAAAAGCGAATGATACCACCTATTTTTTTCCCCACTTTTAAAAAAATGTAGCATACTATACCATTTCCCTCCCTTGCTTAATGCATCTTACATATCTTTGCACATTGCTACTATGGAACTTTGCCATTCTTTGAAATTTTGGCTGAACAGTATTCCATTATTTGGATGTGCTATGACTTTTTTAAGCAGGTCTCTACTGATGAACTTTCAGATTGTTCCAGTCTTTTGCTATTACAAGAAATGCTGCAGTAAATAACCCTGTACATTCATGATTTTGCCCATGAATATATCTGTAGAATAAAATCCCCAAATTAGAACTGCTGAGTCAAAGAGTATATGCATTTGTAATTTCAATAAATATTGCCAAATTGCTTTCCAGAATGATTATACCTATTTACACTCCCACCAGCAATGAATCACTGTTCCCATTTCTCTATATCTTGCCAACCCTAGGGGTTGTCAAATTTTTGGATTTTTACCAACCTGATAGTGAAATATGGTATCTTGATGTAGTTCTAATTTGCATTTTTTTTCGATGTAGGAGTGATTTGAACATCCTTTCATATGTTTATGAGTCACTTGTATTTCTTTTTCTGTGAGCTATTACTCATTTTTTAATAGTTTTTTTCTCTTCTTCTTGAATGCTATAGTTTCTTTATAGATTATAGAGTTTAGTTCTTTGCCTGTATTGTAAAGACAATAAATAGCAAATTTTCCATTCCCCCCCCACAGTTTGTTAGTCTTTCTACTTAAAAGAGTTGTTTTAAACAGTGAATAATGTAGCTAATTGCATTAGTGTTTTATGTTATTTTGCCTGAATACACATCTACGGATGAGAACAGATTAGATAGATAAATAGATTTTGTGTGTGTGTGAGTGTGTGTGTGTATGTGTGTGTAGATTTAAAAAAAAAAAACCTCTCTTTTTTTCTTAGAGCATTAATAATGCCATGCAAACAACTCATGCATTTATATGTCGGACCAACCCATCCTGTAGGCAGAGGAGGAATGCAAGCATGTTATCGAGAGTTTGTGGAGTTGCCTACTACGCACTCTATTGACATTGGCACTAAGTATAGAAAAACGAACGACAGATTGAATCTTTACTCTAAAAGTTCACAGTTTGGTAACAAGGCTGAAGTTGGGCATTCAAATAAAGAAAAATAATAGAGTAGAAGACATTAATATGTAAATAAAGAATTAAAACACAGTAGGAGAAATGTGTATATAGTTATGAACACAGTAGTAAGGGAGTAGGGAGATTGGAATGATTGACTGGCACCAGTATTAATCGTTAAATTACTGTATCACTCAGAGTTCAGTGTCCCAAAGAGAAAATGCTCTGGGTGTTTTAAGCAGAAAGGAATTTAATACAGGGGATTACGAATTCAAAAACCACTGGGAGAGGCTGGAGGAATAGAATTCAGGGAGCTGCCCTTGAGTTCCTCTTTTTGGTTGTCCCACTGAGGCTTCAATTGAGCGCTTAGAGAGGCACTGAGGCCCAGGCCACTGCGGCTTCTACTCTGGCTGCCTCGCACCCAAGACCCTCATGAGCGCTGAGGAGAAATGGGACCCCAGCCACTGCCAGCAGGTGTGACTATCAGAGCTTGTTTGTCAAGTGCAACAGCCACAGGAAGGTAGCCTCTCCTGTGTTTCAACTTAGTCATAAGTGCATCTGTTTGACCAAATCCAGAATGCACCTGGAACTCCAGCTGCAAGGGTACCTGGGTTTTATTCTTTCTAGTCTTGTAATTCAGTGGGTAGCAATGGATATTAAGAGCTAATACACAAATTTCAGTCATCTTGGTATAAATTCATCAGATTATCAAGTATAAAGCAGGTGACTAAAGAACAGGTATCTTCAATTGACATAGTTCACCCAGGTCAGGAAGAAGTCAAAGGGGATTCTAGAAAACAGGATTTACAAAAGAGCCCACCAGGAAAGACACCTGGTAATTGGGAGTAGAAAGGTGAGGACATGATGCTCTGAAACATAAATAGGCCTGAGAGAGTTATAAAAAGAGTGGTTGGGAGTGTTGAATAAAGATAAATTGTTTTTCATTATTATATGAGCTTACACAATGATGATGGGAATAACAATAAAAATAATATGATTTAATAACATAATGTATGTGAAAACCTGTGCTAAACTACAAAGCCCTGACTATAAATAATATTGGTGGTAAGTGTTATTCTCATTTATATACAAGGAAATAGGTTTTAAAAAGTTAGCGATTTGTCCAAGTTCACTTTGCTGTGTATTCAAACTTGAACTAAGTTTTCCTTTTTTCCTCCCGTCCAGTCTCTCTCCCTCCCTCCTATTTTCCTTCCATTCTTCTTTCCTGCAACTTACTGAGCATTTATTATCTGCCAAGATCTTTGCTTAGATGGTCAAGACAAAATCCTTTCCCTCAAGGAGGCAGTAGCCTTCTAGTCTGTCTGATGTTCGTTCAGGATTTTTTCTTTGTATAACATATGCCTCCCAGAATTAGGAGCACTGGATTCTGTTAGGAAGCTCACCACTTTTATCCTACTCAAAACACACACACACACACACACACACACACACACACACACACACCCAAGGCATAGGCCAGTTCTAACAATGGGGCAGTAGAATCTAGACTCAGACCTTAAGAATTCAGTTGTAGCAGTAAGTAAGCATGGCTTCCTTGCTGGTAAATGGAATTGTCGCAGACATGTGTAAGGACTGAAGGATTTGACTCCTGGGAAAAAATAAAATGAAAGACTAAAAATGGCTACAAAATATCTTCAGGATATTAAAGTGAAGCTAACCACATAAAAGACACATGACATTTGCCTGTGAATAGATAGACTGAGCATTTTGTTTCTTATGCAGGTTTTAGCTGCCAGTGATTCTTGTGGCAACAATCCAAGTTTTCAGGACACTATCGCATTTTTAAGTTTTCCTAATGAATTATAATAACATTTCTGTAGTTTACATCAAATTGTGTTGAATGGCATTTTTAACAAATTGTGTCACTTTGTGAATTTCCAAATTTTACAAAATTTCTTGTGCCAAAAAATAATCAGTGAAAATGATTTTGTGTGAAACTTTTTGAAAGCCAAGTTTAGCTGATTTTGCTAAACAGCACAAGCAAACAATTTATTCAATCTTTCTCCAAGTCCTTTTTCTGTGTCTTGTTCTCTGCTTCCAGGCCCCCCTCCTCCTTCCCCCCTTTCTAAGCTTCTTTCACTCTGTTTACTGGCCTTTGTTTCTGCTCCTAGTTCGTCTTTCTCTAACATTACCAGCCCTCCCCACACCCCTCCACCCTCAGCTATACCAAGCCTTGGGCTATGGTTTTTGGGTTGAGGGTCACGGAGGTCACGGATTTTCAACTGAAAGAAAGAAAGAAAAAAGGAATGATCACTTTTGCTCTCTCTTCTGCCCTTGGTGCTGAGAAATTCATTAGAGAGTATCCCGGAGAGCATTATTACTGTGGGATTGAGACAAACACACTGCTACTCACCACAAGAGAGGCTCTAATAATATTCCTGAGGATGAAAAAAATATATTTCTATGTGTCTGGTCTTGTGTTTTGAGATCTTTGCATGTGGGTGGTTAGACTATCTACCTTAGTAGGTTTGTGGGCATGTCCTTCTAAACTGCTCTGACTCAACTTCCCAAAGGTAAACAGTGAAAGGGAGTGGAAACAGCATAAGTTTTGCAGTTAGGGTTTCTGGGTTGGAATCCTGGTTTACCAGCCACTTAATTTTTCTGAGTGTCAGTATTCTCTCTTACCAGATAAGGAAATTAGCTACTGATATTGCTGTAACATTATTGCTAAATATACTGTTAACATTAGTTGAATAATTACTATATTGCAGGTGTTCTGTTAAATACTTACATGCCTCATCTCAAATCCCTTTATAACATTAGCAGTAACAATTATTATCCCTGTTTTATGAATGAGGAGACTGAGGTAATGTCTGTCTGATTCTTTGAACCATTACACTAGGTGGAAATGATTAAATATTTCAACACAGAGTATCAGACATACAGGAAAGGGTCATTCTTTTGTTTTGTTTTGAATCATTTTAATTTAGGGCTAGAAATTCTTGGAGGCAAAAAGACAGCTATAGTTCCTATTCTGGCTGTTTCAGAATTTCCTCTACTCTCTCCATTATGTGGGGACACACCAGACCACAAGATGGTGACTGAAGTCTATGACCCAAATCATTGGAGATACCAAGTCACCACCAGTCCTATGTCTTTGACCACATAGAAAATTTGGTAAACCGTCTAGAAAACACTATGACAAATTAAAATCGTGGCATTGTCTGGTCTCAGATCAGAGATTGTAGGAGAGTGTTGTGCCTAGCAAGAATGGAAGAGGGAGATTGGATTGAGACCAGAAACATCCCGCTGTCAATTACTCTTAGTGGTATTTTTAATGGAAGCCACAGAAGCTTAAACTAACTATTGCAGAAAAGCCACATAATTACAGGGCAGCACTGTATTCCACCCTCTTGTGGCTTCCATGTGTGTTTTTGTGATCCAAGGTGGGATCTAGCCCACGTGTTAATTTCTACCTGCTGAATACAATTTGGTTTGTAGTAAGTGAAGCTTTTAAGAACTTTCTCAGCAACTCATCTCCATGTGAGATTCTTTTCTAAACCATGTGAAGCCAGAGAATCTGCACAAACATCTGATTGGTATATTCTGGTTCAAGAATAACGATTCTTCTGCAAAAAAGATCATGAAGTCCCTAAGCTAATGATGGCAAATGTCTGTAAATTTGGGCTTCTGTGAATTTAGTTATGTCTTTTTCAACTATGCTTAGATCACAGTTTGTCAAATCGCAGTGTTATTATTGAGGTTGCAGGAGGTCTTTGATTATTTCATGACCTTTTCCCTAAATAGCACCTATTACTTTGATACAAGAATTTTTGAAGTGCTTCACAATCTTTCGCTATTCCCTGGGGCCTGGGTCAACATTCCTATCGTCTCTATTTTAAGATGAAACACAAAGAGTTTAAGTGATTTTCCCATGGGCTCCCCGCAAGTCAGCGGCTATGCTGGACATAAACTTCTTAAACTGTTGGCTTTAGATGAGCTCACTGAGCCACGTATTTCCCCCAGCAATTATTTATACACATTATGCATCTGACCTGGATAAGCTAGTGCTTATTTCCCATTTGCATACGGAGGAACACACCAATCGTCCAAGAAGGACAATTTCCCCAACACCAGTAGCTGAGTCCTAACATGAACCTGGCTTTCTAGGCTCAGGGAGGGTAAGATGACCGTGGCCAGCACTCACCCACCTGCAGTTTGCCTTCTGGTACAGCCTGGTCAGAATGAGGTCTAGTGGTGATTAGTCTCTGCCTTATGGCAGAAAGATGGGGATGGGGTGGTGGGGGGTGGTGGGGTGTTTTTCACTTAGTTTTTCTAATGGTAAAATACAGTTTAATTGTGGAATGCTGGAATCTTTGCCTGTTAGGCAACTGGAGAGGGATCCTCAGGAGATACTGTGTGAAGCTTTGTTCAGATGTAAAAGTAAATAGGAGATGTGGGTGAGGAAGGAAACTTTATTTTTTGCCTTTTGCGCTCTGAGGGACAAATCATAAAGAGTATTTTTGAAAGTACTCATGGAGAGCTAAATAAGCTATTTCTATTTAAATGATTTATTAATAGTTTCTTTGTCACAAAACTATCTTGTCCTATTATAAGTTCATTAAATAAACTTTAGAAAATACAGATAAGCAAAGAGAAGAAAATAAAATCACTGAATTCCACTACTCAGGGGTAACTTTTGTTAACATTTTGGTGTGTTTTTTTTCCTTAAAAGTGAGCTTACTTTTTTTTTTACAATTATGTATTTAAACGTATTATATAATTTACTACCTATTTTATGTATACTCAGAGAGAGCATTATACTATGCATATTATCTTATAATCTGCTTTTTAAACTTAATATATTTTGAAAACCTTCTCTGGTCATTAAATAGTCTACCCAGCATCATGCTTGCTGGTTGCATATCATTTCATTGTATGGATGTATCATTGTTTATTTAACTAATCTCTTATTGCTAGACATTTATGCTGTTTCCAAGTTTTCTCTGTTATAAACAGGCTGTGGTGAAGATGTTGATATTCTTTATAATGGTATCAGATCATATATTTTACTTGTGTCTTCTCGAAAACCTAAGGTTGCTAAGCAATATCACTGCTGTATTATTCTTTTAATGGGAAAAGTTGAGGTGAGAGAACGTTTTGAGTCTAACCAGGGCTAACGTGATAATATGTCAATCAGTGAAGTGCACATTCTTGTTCACTAGAAATGGAGATAAACTCAATCAGCTAAGAGCTATGTGTATCTAAGAAAATATACTTCTCATACAACAGATTAGATAATGGTAGAATAGCAATTAAGATACTGAATATAACACTTCAAAAGTGTTCAAAATAAGGAGCTCATTTGTCTAAACTTGAAGTGTTCTGAAGTAGTTGCCCAGTGACATGACATCCTGGCCCAGTGGTCTTCCATACAGGCCTTTCCAAGACGCATTTCTAAAAATAAAAACAAACACAAAACAAACAGAAAAACCCCAAACCCTCAAATAACAACAACAAAACTCCCAAACCTACCTTTTGTTTATTTCATTTGGTTCTCCATTAGCTAGATCTACCATGTTTCCCCGAAAATAAGACCTAGCCAGACAATGAAGTAAAAATTAATGTAAGACCCAGTCTTATTTTGCTATAATGTAAGACCGGGTCTTTAATATAATAAATATAATATAATATGATACTGGGTCTTATACTAAATTTTGCTTCAAAAGACACATTAGAGCTGATTGTCCGGCTAGGTCTTTTTTCGGGGAAACAGGGTAATTCTGCCTTTTCAAATTCAGCAGATCTCACTAAATGCTTTTAGAAAGACCAAGTTACCTCATGCAATTTTTTTCATGTGTAGATCTATATTGTTAAAGAAACAAGCCTACTTTTTAAGCTAACAAAACGTTTGTGGAAATTAAAAGGAGCCTATTTAAATTCTACCAATTCTTACCTCAGCACAGCCCAACCCCAGTTTTGTGTGAATGAAAGCAAAACCCACATGCATTTTCTGTGATCTTTAAGGCAGCACTGATGATAACTTGGTAGCATGAAGGTCTAGGCTGAAGGGACATATGATTTGAGCAAATTGCAGCAGTTCTATGGATTGAAGTAATGGAAAACATGCATTTTTGACTACTCAAACCCTTGTGGTCTGTATCTTCTATACCAGGACTCAGAGTGACAGAATGATGTCAGCCTCTTCCTGGATAGTTTTGATGGCTCTGTGAACATGGTTAGAGAATAACATGTTTTGTTTTCCTTCTCCTTGGGGTGACCATTGTCTCTAGTTGGTCCTGAACTCAGTGAGTCATTAATTAAACCCAGAATCTTTATAAGTGACCTGTTGCAGCGCTGAGGTTTATTCCCAACTTATTCTGCTTCACTGCATAATATTTGGCCAATGTGCTGTGTTCCTAGTTTTTTTTTTTAAATCTCCCTCATTCTTCCTCACACCATGAGGATTCATTTTTGAGATGGAGAGCAAAAGGCTAGGTTAAGAAAAACAGAGCCACCTCCAGAGTGCAAAAACTGCAATAAACCCATCACCTCTAACAACAGCAGAGCATGAAAAGATAAAAAACAGCCTGCCAAGAATGTAGTAACCACCCATTCACTTTTAAATGCTCTCCACACTTCAGTGCACAGACCTAATTACTTTCCTGCATTCCGAAATCCACGCTGCCCGTACTGCAATCAGAAACCTGGCGTTAAAATATTTTAGACTTGGAGGATCAAGACTAATTATGGGCCTTAGCTGCACCTTTTGGTTTTTTTCTCCCCTCCGCCCCCTCCTTCTCTTCTTTGGGTTACTTTAAAGCACGCTCCACTGGAAGAAAGGCTGCCCAGTCCCAGTTGGGGGTGAAGCCGAGAGAGAATAAAACAAAGAACAACTCAACTCAATTCAGTAAGCTTCAATGAGGCTGGTATATTTAATGTGAGCCCAGGGTTAGCCCACAGAATTGTGGCAGAATGCAATATTCTCAACAGAAAAAGATGTGTTTAAGGTCGGCTAAGGCCCCATAAGGCTGTTGTTGGTGTTTAAGCAGTCCACTGAGGTATTTAGCACCGTAGGTTTCTAAACATTCCAGCTGAGAATTAAACTGCAGCTTTACAGTAGCTGCTTAGAGGTTTGGGGGCTGTGAGCGTCCCCTCCCCCTTGTATTCAAAGGTCAACAAATAGTAGGAAAGATCATGTCATAACAAAGATGAAGCCACCTATTATAGAGGATAGTGACAGCTAATAGCACTATCAGAGGGACTAATCCAAGGAATTAAATAGTGTAATTGTTAAAATAATATCATGGTTGTTAGAACACCCAAGCATGAGGCATTTTTCATTTTACGTAACATCAAAGTATTGCAGGTTAGCTTAGCCTTCGCATGACAGGCAGTTGTTATAAATATGTAAATATTAGAAAATTGCTTCACTACTGCAATTTTCCTGCAGCATGCAGAATGCATTTTTGAGATGCATGTGTTGTTTCATGGCGTTTACTAAACTACTTTTGGGTAATTTTACCAAGAGGTACACTCTTAAAAAGCTTTCATTCACAAAACAATTTACTGTGAAAGTTGATGCTAATGTTTCACTTTGTTGAGGCATTTTTAGCTACGTGAATTTAATAAGACAAATACTAACACCAAAAAATACACAGTTTCTCACAGAGAGATTCGTGAAATGGCTAAAGCAAACTGGTGGATGACAGAGTCACCTTTACGGAAACTTTATCTCTAAGTTTGAACTCTGGTAAGTTTTATGAGATTAGATCTGGGCATAGGTGTCTTAGATTTACACAGCTCTTATTCAGACTAGTAGAAAGAAGTGTGGTCACTTTGAGAGGGTACAAATGTCAAAGAACCAGAAGAACCCTTAACATTGCAACACATGAAACTACCAAAATGCTTCCCCGTTTGTTTAGTTCCTAGTGGTCAAGAATCCAAACCACAAGTTATACCGGAGGAGAATGTTTAAAACAAAAAGATGTTTCAGATGGTCAGAGTATGCAGGGCACTTAAAAAAAAATAATACAAGGGGCACATACATTGGTTCACAACCACCAATTAACCCTCCTTGTTATATAGGTAATTTATTCCACCCAGAGGCATCAAATATCAGAGAAATTATGGGCCAAAACAGTAATTATCTACAGGGAATTCAAAGGCTTTGAAGACCAATAATTCCAAAGAAATAAAAACAGAGTTCTTTTCACTGTATAGACTTCAACTTAAAACCTGTAATAAGAGCCAGGCCCAGGCTGTGAACCTGTGCTCTTCAAGGAGAAAAAGGGAGGCTGCCGAAGGCAAAGGCAGTAATCATGGGGTTTTCCTGCATAAAACAATTGGGAAGTGGAGGTCAAAGACCCAACTATCCCGGGCACTCCCTGTGTCCTGCGAAGTCCTGATCCAAGATGGAAAGGAAGGCTGGATTGGCCAAAAGTGGGAATGAGGAAAAATAGTACATTACTGAGCTAAAGAAGATGACAAGAACCTTTATTTCAAAAGTCTAGAGGTTTAATTTGAATTTTTAAAGCCTGAGTAAATAAAAATGATCTTTTCTAGGATGAAAAATAATTACAGAATTTCTCGAACTTCATGGAAAACTTCTTAAGAAAAACATTTATTCTTAACATCTTTATGCTGCCTTCATTATTTTATAAGGACTAGTTTTGGAAATTTGTAACTGGTGGATCTGGTCATGGAATTCTTGATAATGAAGCTCTCCTTTAATTGTACACTTACTGATTTTTCACCTTTTACTTATGATTTTGCTATATATATATATATATATATATATATATATATATATATATATATAAAAGGCCCCAAGTTCAAATCTGTAATAAATCATCTAAGTTGTATCTATATATTCCATGCGCGAATGTACTGGCATTTGGTGTTTCTACTCTTTCAAAGACTTGGCTTCTTAATATTCTGCAGGGAGGCTTGACTTTTACACATTTACTACCAATTTCATAGAAATTCATGGGGGTAACACCTACTTTTCACTTAACAAGGTCAAGGCACAAATCCACATGCCTAATTTAAATGATTTCCCCCCACTTTTTTTTTTGTGTGTGTGCATCATTATAAATCCATACCAGATGTGAGGGAAAGTGGAATGTGATTCCCTGTAGTTCAGTTGCTCTGACTACCTCTGATGATTCTCCTGTAAACCTAGGAGAACAGATTTGCATTTTTCTATAGCAAACTTTCCAATGAGATGGACCTTTCCAGGATTCTGTTTTTGACCTAAGTTAGGTTAATATTACAATTGGACACGGCTGCAGTCTATGACAATCTAAGACACTGAATGTGGTCACTTTGCGGACTGAATAAGATTCTTGGGTGATAGTTGAAGACTGCTGACAAGATGTATGTGTAAGTAATCATGTAGCCCAGCTGTCATCCATCAGTGGCTTGGCGAACACCTCCTGGTATTGTCATCCAAAGGAGTTGCACTAGATCTCTTTGATACTCCCTCCAGCACTTAAGGTTTTGTGATACTATCATCTGCCCAGTGTAGATCAAGACATTTTATTATACTTAGGAGAGCACTTTATTTTCTGACTTTAGGTATGAAAGAAAAATTTTAAATTACATTTATTTTGGTAATTAAAGATAAAATTGCCTGTATCTGAGCTGGCAGGAACATTGAAATTCTTATACAGCCAATGCTAGCATGCCATTTTTAGCATTTCAAATTTCTTAGCACATTTAAATTCTCTCTTGTGTTCCTTTTCCAGTGGTTTCAACGGGGAAAATAGTGGCTACTCCTCTCAAAAAATAGAAAGCAAATGAGTAGATAATGACAATGCCCCTTACCTCCTGCCTGCTCTTCAGAAGTCACATGTTGAACGTTTTGTAGTGTTAATCAAGAAATAGAAGAACAAGAGATGAACCAATGGAAATTCCTCTTGGTGCTCACGGACAAGGTAGCGCATGTCAGTGGTCATTTATGCCACTTAGTTGGATAACTCACTTCCTACAATTTTCTTTATGTTGATGACTCTTTCATTTATACTTTCATCCTAACTGCTTACCAGAGTTTGAGTTTATTGTAAAACTTTGTACAACACATTGATGTTTGTATGTCCCAGAGTCATGTGGAGCTCGACAGACTTAGAATTAAACTCAGTTTGGTTTTGCAGGGTCTCCTGTTTGTGGTGTTTATTTTGTGTCCAAATGAAAGGCTTTGCCTTTGTCTTTCCTAGACATGTCTTGCCTCTCTTCCTCCCTGGCTCAGCGCTCCTATTATTATCAACAGTATCACCATCGAAGTTCTCAGGGTTCAAAGCCCTAAGGCATTTCTAACTTATTGCATCTCCTTCATGCTTCATAATTATTAAGTTCTTAAAATTTTCCCTTTAGACTAAGTGCTGTGATGTTATTTCCTTTCTATTCCACAGTCACCAGACAACTGCAGACACTATCACACCTTGCCTGAATTAATGCAGTAGCATTCTGCACTTCTCCTGGACACCTCTTCCTTTTCTCTAATTCTGTCACTAAACAAATAATCATAACACACCCACTCCCCTACTCAAAAGCCTGTAAGGACTCCTGGTCTCCCAACCTTGTGCCTAAACTCTACTGCTTGAGTGTCTACCCCCATCTTAATTCCAGAATCATCTTTACCACCCCCCTACTCCCCCCCCCCCCCCCCCAGCAGCTCCTTTCTGCCTAGTCTGGCTGTCTTCACATTCTTCTAGGTTGTACTTCTTCTCAATTTCCCACTGTGGCCCTTCCTCTTCCTATTCACCTCCCCAAATCCTAACCACTTTTCGCTTCCTTCCCCATGAGATTGCTTTTGCTTGTTTTTATCTACTTCGATCCCTTTCCGTTGAACTCCTGAATCACTTCTTGTCTTTAGATGGGATGATCATCTTGGCAGTTTTGGCAAAATGGAAAAAACTTTGGGTTGGAGTCAGACAAATTTGGTTCCAAACAGGTTTCAACCGTGTATCAACTTTGGACCTGGAGTACGTCATTTTACCTCTCTGAGTCTTTATTGCCTTTTTGTTTTTAAAAAAATAAAATAAGGATATTAATAAAGGAGATGCAAAATGATAACAAATGTGAAAGTATTGGCAGGTAATAAAATCCTAAGTGTTAGTTGAATTTGATTCTTTAAAATTGTTTTTAACTACTTTATGTCTGTTTGTCTGTATTCTTAATTTTGCTTATGGAGAGCAAGTACTGTATTTTATATTCCTTTCTTCCCCCCAGAGCCCTGGCATTTTTATGTAAAATCTGTGGCCAATCAATAAATTTGTAATAAAACTTTCATTTTGGAAATTGGGCCTAGAGTTTTCCAATATGTCATGTTAAAGCTAGTCCAGTTTTGGGCTTCGAAAATACCAATACTAGATAGAAACAAACAAACGACAACCACCTAAAAGTTAAGTCTTGTATGGGGAACCCTTACCCATACTAAATTCCTTGGACAAACATTATAACTTTATAAGAACTCTTGGATCCTGATGTAAGTAGAAGATATCACTTACTAGATAGTTTATCTCATTTTCTTATGAATAAATATATCAGTTGTAAAGTAAGAAAATAAAGATTTGAAGAAATATTAGCTATTCTATCACTTGAATATTTTTAATTAGTTATTAATCATTTATACAATAGTTTTATGGGAAGGTATTATTCTAGCACTTTACAAATATTAATTCACTTCATCCTTACTACCCCCTGTATGTTATTATGGTTATTATGGTTATATTACTGATAAGGAGACCAATGCATGGAGGGGCCGAGCGACATGCCCAGGGTTACCCAGCTAGGAAGGTTAGAGCAGAATTTGAACCAAGGTAGGCAGTTGGCTCCCAGAGTCTCATATGATTAACCAATTAGCTATGGTGACTCTTTTGAAGCTTTTGTTTTCATACTTTCATCCTTATTTAGATGCCTTTCATTGGCCCCTGAATGACAGTCAGCACAAGTCTAGGATACAATGAATATTAATCATAGAAGTCAAACTCTGCTCTATGCCTTGACTTGTCGTATTGGAAGCAGGCTGTCAAACTCTGACCGGTAAAAACTCCACAGGCTTATGGGATGGGAGAATGAATTTCTTTCTTGTGGGAGGGTAATGATTATTCTGTTTATATACAGAGAGTGTTTTGCTTTGCCCAAGAGATTAAGAAAGGAGAATTGACTTAATTGAGTCATTTTTTTAGTCACCACGAAGAATTTAAAAATAATGTGTAAATGCAATGTCGCAACATAATTGCCTCAAAAAACATATCTCAAATTGTGCGTCAGATAATAGCAAGTTATATTGAATTGTCAAGTTTACTCATATTTTGCCAGTGCTGAACTGTACTTTCTTGTATTGTAATTTTAGGTTTGAAGCAGTTCAGCAGCTTCTGAGGAAAGGACTTCAAATAGCTAATGTAGTCAAATAGCCTGTTTTTCTAGAGCTTTATCATATTTGGAAGGTCATCGGCCACCATACCATTGATGTCATCTGATTGAGTATGAAGGTCAGATTTTATCCCTTTTGTGTTGGGATGTTTCTACTTGCTCTATTATGCAGTAATATGGACGTTGCTATTTATCACACATGTACTCGGAGAATTTATAATGACTTCTGATGTTATTACAGTTGAACATGTTTCTTACCTCAGCCTGGTTTGTCTGGGACTCTGGGAAGGGCCTGCTAATTTTTTATTGGTCTTTGTAGTCACATTTATATAGCATGAGAGAACCTAGTTCAACGAGCCATTTTTGTATTCAAAGAATTGTAAAGAAAATAGAAATAACTTAATTGTAAGAAGGGATTTTAAGCCCCAGAATCTTATTTTACAAATGTAGATTCAAATGAGGTTTGAAAAGTCACTACTTTACATTGGCTAAAACTCACATATACGAGAATTTGGTAGATTTTCAGTAGAGGCACACATGGTCACCCTCCTTCATAAGGATAAAAGGGGAATGCTACACCCTTCCATTCTCCAGTCGGAGAAAAGGCCTTTGATTTTATTAACTAAATAGACCATATCAGTGTAAATCTGGAGGTAAAGTGGCTGTTAACAACAAACATAGCAGAACGTATGATTATCGGTCCACAATCTCAGATGTACAAGAAATATCACTTTTTAAAATTGCTTTAAGCCAACTAGAATCCATCTCCAAGCCATCTTGTGGGCCCGACAGGAAGTCCAGTTAGATTTAGGACCCTCTCTCCAACTTGTCTTGTTCAACAGCCTTGGGGGACTTACTCTCTGCCCATTTGAGCCCACTGAGGGCTCTAATTATCTTTAGATATTCATTCTTTTAGTCTGGATGTTTATTTCTGGTCAGGAGATTTTGCTGCTGTGCTTCTGTGCCAGGAATCTTTGTGAAGCCCAGTGTTTGTAGTCCAGTCCTACATGCTGCACAGAACTCTCCCTCCCTGGTCAACCTGGGTCTTATCACCTTCTGCTCACACTACTGTGGAGCAGCACGTGGGTCACACTCCTTACAGGAGCCCCACAAATTCTGACCTCCTCTCAGGACAGGACAGGGGACATCTCTCTCTTGCCCTTTCCCCTCAAAACTACTCCCTTCTCTCTCCTTTCCCTCCAGGACACGTGGCACTGTCTCTTCAATGAGAGCAACTGTCTTTTACAGCTTGTGCATTCTGATCTGTCAGAAACCATCTTAGAGCCAGGAGCTGACAAAATCTGGCCACTGGCTAGAAATGGCTGGAGGGAGGAGTAGGAAAAAATAAAGGGAGAATAAAAGCAAAATCAGTTTTTGGTTAATTATCCTATCACTGTGCTATTTAAATAAAGAAATTCTCCTGTGATGGGCTTACCTCTACATATGATATGTCATAAAATCCCACCATGAGGACAGATTTATTACCTCCCTTTTACAGATGAAGAGTTGTTCAGTTTCCCTCCTGTAGCCAGTAAGTAGCAAGGCCAGCATTTCAGTTCAGGCCAGTCAGGCTCCAAAGCTGGTATTCTCTCTAAAAATATACCATTAATGGGAGATGGAACCAATGTTTTCTTTCAATTCTTCTCTTTTTGAAGAAAGCATTTCCATCCTTAGAATGTTTCTGCCTTATTAATAATGCAACCTGAATTGGAAGGTATCTTTTGCCTGGGCTTCTGTGGGTTGTCTGCCTGCCTGCCTGAGAGGTTTGTGTGTCTCATTCCTCCACAGCAGATTTCCCCAAAGGATGCTGCATTAGAGGGGGGCTTTTGTGTGGTGGTTCAACTTGTTCTATGTCAGTGTTAAACTTTTGCATGTATCCATATTGTCGGAAGGCTTGTTGGAACACAGATTGCTGGGCCTCACTCCAGAGTCCCAGATTCAGTGAGTCTGGGGTGGTGCCTAAGAATTTACATTTCTGACAAGTTCACAGAAGATGCTGATGCTCCTGGTCCAGGGGACACACGTGGCAACCAATGTTCCAGGTAGTAACGGCATCTCTAATTTAATTCTATTGGGTGAGGATGTAGAGATGAGTGTTCTCATGCCTCAGTTACTCAGGGGATTTATCTCAGCTCAGTATTGCTAACTGCTGTCGAGGTTAGACTCTCTCATTTTAATTCATTTTCTTAATCATAGATTGTTTAATTTATACCTAAAAGGGACTGTTGTTTAAGGATAAGAAATACACACCAGTGATACTGAAAGGCAACAAGTTTAGGAGGAACATATAAATGATAACAATTCTCCAATATTTCCTCAAGACATTATTCAACAGTTGTGTATCTGCATTCATCCAATCATATTCTTGTATGGGAACCAAAATGAGTCTAAAATTTCAAAAACTAATGTTAAAAGAGAAAATAATAGCTTTCCCGTTGACTTTATTTACAACAGACTATTCCAGTATAGTTCAATTTACATCTACTTTTTAATATGTTTAAACAAAAGCATGCTACTTTTAAATTGTGTAAGTCAAGAGTATCAAATTTTTTTATTACGTAAATTGGATTTAATTAAATAACATGAATTTCTTGTTAAATATAAAATTTAAAAAAATCTTAATATAAAGTATTTTTAAATAGCCTATTAAATGTACTATATAACACACTATTTAATAACTTGTTAATTTAGAATAAAAATACATCACTTTTTTTTAAGTGGTACACACAAGTTATTTAAAATATCTTTAAGGGTGTTCAAGATATTAAATCATCCTAGGAAAGGGATTCAGGACTCAGAAAAGGAAAGGGAATCTTACTCTAGGGAGTGGGTACCCTGTTGACCCACATTTTTTTGGTTACTATTACTCTCTTCTCTTTCCTTTGGCTGGTGTGATACATAAGATCATATCCATCCAGGGGAATACCTTTACCCTGAGAAGTAAATTCTTAGTTGGAGCAGGTTCCTAAGTAGGTCTTTGGGAAAAACCCTCTCTCATTTTTCTGCCTCCTCTTTGAGTCTGAGGACTCACATCCAGATGTTGAGAATTCTAGCTCCAGACCCAGGGGAAGGTGGTTTAGAAGCCCAGCCCCCCGCCACCCATGCTGGGCCCCACTATAGGCCTTTCATTAAGAAACAAAAGGAATCCTCCCAGTTTATATATGACCAAGCCTATTGTACCAGGATGAAATGCTAGATTGGAATTTGGGACCAAAACCCAACAAAGTAGATATTGACCTGTAATGTTTTCCACTCTTGAATCTAGTTCAACATTCATTAGGTGGTGTAACGGGATTTCAGGGTACAGGATTTGGGATTTTAACCCTTCTTCCTTTTTTTCCTTAGCAAAAACGACTCACTGAACCTCTTCATCAAAGTCCCCTGGGAATGGATTAACTTCGGACCTTCTTTACCCCGCATGCAAAATTCTTCATTGTTTCTTCATTGCCTATTCAAATAATGTCCATATTTCTCAGGTGGGCATTGGAAGTGAATCATTATAAGGTCTCAATCTCTTTTCCCACTCTAGACTTCCATTAATCCCGTCTCTTAACACACACTGTGCTCAGGTTACCCCTCTGCTCTGTTTTTTCTTTTATAACTCTTACCTCTCTCCTGACCAGGAATGCCAGTTCTTAGGTATATTGTCTTCCAAATTCTCCTTCCTTTATGGCAATGGATATTTTGTTTCTGGTTAAATTCTGCTGAGGTTGACACCTATTTGTATAGTGTGCATTTCTGCTCCCGGATTGTGAGCTTTTTGATAATCATTTTTGTGACCCCTGTATCAAGACAGTTAATGTTTTAAAGAAATAGGATGCCTTCAGGTCTTTTATTTAATTTAATCCCCACAGCAATTCTATGAAGGTGGTATTTGGCTTGTACTGAAAGCAAAGTGACAAGACGTTATATCCAGTCATACTGAACAGTAGCATTAAACAGCATTGAAGAACTAATAGGAAACCATGGCATCAAGCAAAGCAAATTGGCAAGCAAATTGTAGGTAACAGAATAGACTTTGCAAAATAGTTGTTGTTATAAACTAAAGAGAGGTCATTCTTAGTAACCAAGGTATTAATAGAAAAGATTGCTGGCTTATTAACATTTGGGGGCACGTGTCTATAGATGAAGTCATGGCTAGTGATGTCTTCTGAAACCTATGCAGAAACCTACCCACATTCTGAAGAACATTGCCTGATCTGTGAATGTCAATGGACTCTGTACAATTACAAAGGGTTGGTTATGACCTTTTGAAATAGGTTGGTTTCATTAGGGTGACTAATACTAACTAGCACTAGATAAAAGGGGGTCTTACCTTTTTCTGTTGGATTTACTCTTAGATTGAGCATACTAGGCTGTATACTCCATGTGATGCATAGCTTGTTTCTGTAGTTAGGCTTTCCTGTGACTTCATTTGTTATTCTCTATTTAACTGGGAACACTGAAATTGGTCCTGAAAATTGGGGGGTTCCCAATAAGGAAACTTGGTGGAGTATATGTTCTTTGTAAAACAAATATTTTAACAATGCAATTCTAAAATAAAACATTCTTTTGTGGTTGCTTGAAGATGGCCACCAAAACCATAGACGTTTTTCCTATTGAGAGGTGGCTCTGTGTTTCCTAATCCTGAGCCTGGGTGAGCTCTGTGACTGCTTTGACCAATAGAACATAATGGAAGCGATGCTCTGCCAGTTTCTGGGTCTAGGCCTTAAGACACTAGAAGGGTCTACTGTCTGGCTCTTCGAACACTCACTCTTGGAGACCTGATCAACTGTGTAAGAAATATGACCATGCTGGGACTGCCCTGCAGCAGGGAGAGAGAGCAATGTTGGCCAGTCCTCAGCTGTTTCAGCCATCCATCGCAGGCTCCAAGTAAGCATGTGAGGAAAGAATCCAGACTAGCGCAACCTCTAGCGACGTAGTATTACCAAATCACCAGTTGACACCAGGTGAAGCAGAAGAATTGCCCAACTTGAGTCCTGCTCTAATTTCTAACCCACAAAATAATGAAACATAATAAGTAAGTTTTAGGGTTGGTTTGTTATATAGCAGTAGACAACTGGAACTTCAATCTTAAAAGCTTATACAAGAATGATGTAAACTTCTTCAAAAATGCTTATTTATAATCATGTAAAGTTAATTTCTGGCAAACTCTAGAACTTTCCAACTTGACTGACTTGGACAAATATAATCTTCTGTTGAGTATTTTTAACTATTCAAGAAATTGTATGCTTACATGAAGAATAAATGTTGAATGCTTTTTTAAAAAACCCTTTTTAAGAGCAGTTTAAGGTTAGCCGCAAAATTGAGAGGAAGGTACAGAGTTTTTCCACATACCTCCTGCCCCCACACACGCACAGCCTCCCCCATTATCAACATCCCCCCATCAGGTGGTACATTTGTTACACTTTATGAACCTACATTGACACATCATAACTGCCCAAAGTCGATAGTTTGTATTAGGGTTTTCTCTTGGTGTTATACATTCTATGGGTTTAGACGAATGTGTACATGTATCCATCATTATAGTATCATACAGGATGTTTTCACTGCCCTAAAAACCCTCTTTGAGCCACCTCTTTATTCTAACCCTCCCTCAATCCCTGACAAGCACTGATTTAAACTGTGTCCATAGTTTTGTCTTTTCCGGAATGTCATATAGTTGGAATCATATAGTATGAAGACTTTTAAGATTTTGCTTCTTTCACTTAGTACTATGCATTTAAGTTTCCTCCATATCTTTTCATAACTTGATAGCTTATTTCTTTTTAATGCTGACTAACATTGAATCATCTGGATACAACACAGTTTATTTATCCATTCACCTACTGAGGGACATCTGGGTTGCTTCTAAGTTTTGGCAATTATCGATAAAGTTTCTGTGAACATCTGCATGTAGTTCTTTGTGTGAACATCAGTTTTCAACTCCTTTGGATAAATACCAAGAAGCATGATTGCTGGATTGTATGGTAAGAGTATGTTTAGTTGTGTAAGAAACCACCACGTTGTCTTCCAAAGTGGTGGTACCATTTTGCATTCCCACCAGCAATGATTGAGAGTTCCTATTGTTCCACATCCTTGTCAGCATTTGGTGTTCTCAATGTCCTGGATTTTGGCCATTCTAACAAACGTGGAGTGGTATCTCATTGTTTTAATTTTCATTTCCCTGATGATGTATCATGTGGAGTTTAGCAGTTTTTTACATGTATTTTTTTTGTTCTCTTTTAATAAATAAACTAAGTGGATTTCAAATATTATATTGTATTTTTTCAGTAGAATTAAATGTAACAATGCTACAAATATAGATAGCGTCATTCTGTAACTTGTTTGAATCAAAATTGTATATAATATGAGATAGTATATAATGAGATAAACAGGAAAGTGTGTACAATAATGAAATATTGTCTATTTTACTGATAGAGCTTTGACCTCAAGGGGGGATAATTTGTTATTTATATGATCATTTGGTAAAGTTAAAATATCCATACATGTAGAGAAAATAATTTTCCTTACTTTTCCCTTTTTGGAACAGAAACATGATGTGTTTAAAATCAATTGATGTCTTATGTGTCTATCAGTGGTTTAAATTAAGATTTAGTTTATAATACAATTGAGACCTCACGAAGTATGGAATAGCATTTTCATGTGGAATTGGAACTTCCCTCTATTCTTTCCATTTGAAAATTATTCTCATGCATATAGAAGCTAATGAAGAATTATTTTTATAATAAGCATTTTCTCTTTTCTTTTTCTGATCTTATGTGAAAAGAAAAAAGCCCCCAAAATAAGTGCTGCTCCTTATCATCGTGTAAATGTGATTCCAGAGCGCACTTCTCTGTCTTAATCACTGAAATTATTTGGTTATCAAAGCCATACACAATTCAAGATTTGACTTTCATCCTTTTCAGACTTATCCATGATATTGGTCTGGCCTTGAAAACATTGAAATGGTCTTTGTTTGATATTCAACATGTAATTTCAGAAAGACGTGTTCATTTTAAAAATTGAGACTGAAAGTTTGTGTGATAGAAGAGTCTTAACAAGGCCTGGGAATAGAACCATAGTTTCTAGGAGTATGCGTGTGGGGGGAATAGGTTACCGGGTAAAGAATAAAATGGCTGAGGGTGTATTTGTATGTGTGATTCTGGTGTGTGTGTATATTTACATTCAACTCTCTTCTCAATAGAGAACAAAAACTTTCTTTAAAGCAGAGACTATTTCCAAAAGAAATCTTTAAAGTCTTTTTTCACAATATTATTCTAACTTTGATATTTTGGAAAATAATTTCTTAAAATCGGCTGTTTCTAATAAAGAGGTAATAGGCCATATGTTCTGTGACAAATTGGAGTTGTTTTGGCAACGGGAGTCACATGACCTAGTTTGGAAGTATCAGAACACTAAGAGATTAGATACCACCTGCCCTCAGTTAACTCACTCCAGTGTGAAGGTATTTTTCTATGTCAAGATCATCCAATAATAACACAGTTGTAATGTTTTCAAAATATAGATTAAGTTACTTTCTGATAAGTGTGTCCATGATTTCATGCTGCTTTCTGCCATCATCAGTGAGTGACTAGTTTTTGCACAATTTCTGTAGATGGCTTCTCCTACAGAAGGAGGTGTTCCATTTACTTGATTTCTTGCTCTGGGTATTGTGAGGCACAGTGTGGCGCTGGCACTGGGGTTCTGACAACAAGGGGTGGGTGCTATTGAATCCAGGGCTCTGGGAAATTCTAACCGTCCTGGCAGCATAGCCTAAGCTAGCATGGGTGTTAGCAGAGGGGGTGTTTTTCACAAGGACCCACCACTCAGGTGATCCAAATTCACTCTTTGAAGACCACCATTCTGAGGGTTATCACATGGTTTATCTTCACCGTGGAATGGACCTTAAACAATATGAGAGAGCAACAAGATTTCTTCTGACCTCGGTGAACAATAAATTTAATGCTGCTTCAGAGTATAAAGTGGATAGATTTTTCCCATGGAAAAACACAAAATACAAAACTCATTTATTATTACTGATAAAGTGAAGTATCTTCTAATCTTGATTTTCATCAAGATTGTTATAATATTGGTGTTCACAATTCTGATTTTATGTGTGAGATACTTTCTCTTTAGGCATCTTTCAGCATGCCTGCTCAAAACTTTGATTTCCAGTAAAGCTCTGAGAAGTTCATACCTCTAGGAAATCCTTAGAAATGTCATCCTTGCTTGCTATACCTCTAAATTGAAATGTTGGTGAAACTCCATGACTCCTAATCATATTATCCCCCTTCCTATTTCTATTTTTGCCACTTCTCTTGGTGTACCCCCCACAGCCTGGTACCCTCATGATAAATCTGGCAGCTGTCATCATGCAGTTGGCCTGCCACCTCCCTAGCCTCGTGTTCTCAGGAGTGTGCTCAAAGAACCAGTGATGCTGAAGAATTTCTCAGGTCATCTTCAGTGACCTAGAAAACCAAAGAGGTTCTCGCTTTTGCCGGTGGCTTGCTGCAGTGACACAGCTCTGTTTTGCATGGCTAAAGCACTCAGCAGCTCGAGACACTGTCAGGACAACCACCCTAAAATCAGGATGGGGTACTAAGACCAACCTGTGTTCTCAAATTTGATGTACAAAACCCAAATAACTCCAAGTGCCAGGTTCCCTTTCTGCTCTTTGGTGACATAGATGAAATGCTGTGATTCTGTTTTGGAAAATACGCAACTCAAATTATTTTCCAAAAGGTGAGATTCAGCACAAGGCACAAACTGTCAAAAGGACCTTGGAGCAGAAAGTGGTCTCTCTTCTCGTTTGCGGTTTACTGCTTGGATAAAAACATCAACTAGCAAACGTGGACGGAGGATAATTCCTGTGCCTGGCAGCTGAGCTGTAATCTAGCTATCGTTCTTCAATGAGCATGCACTTGCTGGAGATGTTTTAATATCTTAATGAAAGGACAGGGAAATTATCACTCACTGATTTGTGTTTTTAAATTTGGAGTTTCTAAATGAAGACTACTTAACGATATAAGAATGCCCATTTCCAGGACTGGATGTGTAGCTCCTGCATTTGATGTGTCACCGTGCGGGTTTCCTGTGAGGTAATTATCATGCCGGGGTGAGCTAATCTCCCCTAGAATAGTACACCTGCCTCATTCTGCTAACAAATAGGCCCTTGCCTTCTAGGGACTGCCTGACCTGACTTATTATATCTCCCCTATCAGCAGAAAGACTCATATCATCACTGGGCCAAAGGTGAATTGCCTAGAGACAAAGTTGGAATGAATTTTTTGCAGTCCCATTTCGCCAGACATTCAAACCACTTCATTCTGAAGAGTGGAGACCTTTAACTCTGTCACATATTTATGTATGCTTATAAAGCCAGGGAAAGAAGGGTCTTTCTGCAGATGTGCTCGGGATGAATGTATCAACATAGTTTTCCAGAAGAAATCGTGTCTGCCTCCCAAAGCTTTGTTCTCTAATGTTATTATTGTGAAAGAAGAGAAGTACTGGTACTGGTGTTTTAGATTACTTGGATTTTGGAAGTTGTAGCGCTTTTGTCATATGGCAAATGGCGTGGAGTTTCAAGTCCAAACACAATATAGACCTGGAGTAAGGTGAGGGTAACATGAATGTCCATCCAATCCTGAAAAAAATTTTTTTAGAGTTTTTAGCTGATGCCTGTTTTCCATATAAAATGTGGCTTTTTTTTTTTTTTTTTTACAGTTTTTCTTATTCCCTACAGCAAAAGAGGCTAATATTCATTTAAAACCCAATAACAATTAAAACCCCCAATAACAATTAAAACCTACAATGAACAACTGCTCTGGCTTTGTTTATTGCATGCATAAATAATCATACTTCAATGAACATGTTAGTATCTATGATCTCTTCCCAGATTAAGGTTGCCTCGAGACTGCTTGCTTTGGCTACTGTAAATGTGACATGAATTACGCTCAGGAAAATGTGTCTAACATGCTGGGTTTGAAGTAAATTATTTTCTTCTAATATACCTACACAACTGTCACAAGGAATTACACTGCAGATTTAGTGATGTTAAGTGTCAATTGTAATTTGGTGACAGCCATTTTATTGGCTATGCATACTGCTCTGCTAGGACTGCTTCTCAGTATGGAGGCCACCGTATCATTAAAAACCAGTGATCCTTCACTGATGACATAATTTGACTGGCAGAGAGAGGAGCAGAAAGGGGCTTGCTTCCACCTGCACAGAATCTGCTGTATGTCAGAGATGAATTTGCCTTCAAATTAGAAACAGCACTGCAGATGAGGGGCTGTGATTTTGCTTGAGTTCTTTTAAGGCGTTTTTCTGGAATGGTTACTGAGCAGCTGATAGAAGTCTCCTTTAATATGTCAAGCATATATATTATGCAGCCTGTAAACATTTCAAATATTTTTAGTCATAGCTTACAGTAAGTTATCTATGAAACGTTTCAGTTGAACGGAGCCACATGCATTTCTGCACACTCATCCATCCATTCTTTTGTCTATAACTCTGTCTTTGGCATAGGTTCCGGGAATAAAAATTTATGTGATAAAAAGGTAGCCAAAATAGAAAGAAAGAAAGAAAGAAAGCAAGAAAAAAAGCTCAACCAAAAAACAACCAGGGTCTAACAAGGAGCCCAGTGTTTTGGCAGATAAGATAAATCATTGGAGCTATGTAAAAATTTACAATAAGAACAGAACTATAATCATACATTCTGAAAATTTTATAAACTGACAATTCAAATTATGTGTTTTATGCTAATATATATTGTGGTAGGCTCTAATAAACTGTGACTCAATCATAAATAGTAGAAAAGCTGACCGCACTCACATGCAAGCACATACCCAGACTCACACGCACTCTATACTTATGCAGGAAACAGGAAATAGAGTCCAAGACTTTCTTAGCAAATTTAAATCACTATAACTGCATTCCATTTTCAGTATTTAAATTAAATTTTTTGCTGCAAGGCAATGTAAGGAACAAAGCAAAGTACCTTAAAAGAAAGTGTATCACTCGTAATTTTACCTCATTTCACACCTATTTGACAGCTTCTCTTAGCCAACTGGTTTCATTGAAAATGGTGACAATATTCACCTATTAAAGTCCTGCCCTCGATGTGGAGACCATTTCTCTTAGATACACTGTATTAGCTTTCAACATGGACAAAAAATAACTTTCCTCCCCACACTACTGGCACTTGCCACTATTTTCCCCTTCTCTAAACACAGCATTATTTATTTATTTATTTATTTATTAAAAAAGGAAACTTTCCCAAACAATAAATAGCATAAATTATGCAGCCAATTTCAGTCCAGCCACATAAATCATACTCAGGCAGACAAGCTACTTATGACAAATGCTTTGTCTAAGAGAAATAACCACTGAAGTTTAATCAGAAGCGCTAAAGATTTCAGACTTTCCCGTTTTTATTCTTGGCCAGAAACTCGATTTCTCTATCTAGAGAGACTCTTGAGAATGCTCTTTTTTTTTTTTTCCCATGAGAATATTGAGACCATTTTTATCCACAGTAGGGAGGAGGGTGCTAATAAAAGTGCACTTTTCTGAAGAAAAATTCAAATGGGGGTTGGCAAGTCTTCTAAATTCTTGAAAGCATATCTCAGGGCCAACTGTGGATATGTTAAGAGCTTTTCACATGATGGGCCATCAAGTCCTTCTTTTCGAGACTGGTCAGGGTGTTCCCACATCGACCGCAGAAAAAGCAAATGGAATTTGGAAGCAGGATGAACGCAGTGTAGCTGGCAGAATCAGGAGACTCCGGTTCCTCTTTTGTCTTGTCATTGGCTGTGAAAGCTTCTACCACTTACGTTTTTTAACTGAAGCTTCCTCCTTTACTGCCTTATTAATATAGATGGACCCTATAAAAATGCTTGATTACCGCATGGTAGGCTAAAATATGCCCATAAGAGATCTGTTTTTGGTAAGCTTCAAATAATGGCGATATTTTTTCCAGTAAAAGGAATGAAATCTCAGTCCCCCTAATGTTTTACTTGCCAAGTTTTTCCTTTAGTTATCATTTAACTAATTCCTAGGCCATCAATGATTCAAGGCATAAACGTTTATTATCGGGGACATCTGATATGTGGAACTGCTTTGAGACTTAAAGAGAGATTAGGTCCATGCTTGATTTTGATAACCATTTGCTCTGAGGAGCAAGTTTCCACTGTGCTAAAGTAGTTAGCAAGTTTTTTGTTTTGTTTTGCTTATTTTTGACAACAGAACCCTTGTCACCCATTGAAAAAATCCAACCATTTCTTCAGTGAAAATGGTCATGGCTGAGCCAAGACTAGCCAGTTTCCTCACCCAGTTGTAATCAAAGGGGTCTGTTGTTCACAGTTTAAACCATTAGGAAACATTGGGAGACAGTAGGAGTAAACCGGTGGGGGCAGTGTCAGAGGAACCAGGGATGGTGGTTTTGGAGTATGAAGGTAGGGAATTCATCCCCACCGACGGTTCCTGAACTCTTTCTGTGGAAGGCAAGTGTCAGCTGCCCAGCGCCCCCAGGTGCATGAAGGCACTCCTTTAGTGAAGCCAAAAGGAAAGGCATGACCTAAAACAGCACAACTTCTCTCTCTGGGCCTATTTTCTACAGTAGTTTCTGGACTCAGCCTTGCCTCCCTTACAAGCTCGGAGTGAATTGTGGCCCAAGCAGCTGTGGCTGTGGGCCACGTGACAAAGTACTCCTTTCTGATGTACACGTGGCATGTTGCCATAAAAAGGTACAGCACATGGATCTCCTGAGGAACATGCATCAAGTTTATTTTCTGACTAGTAAATGAATAAGTTTTTCTGACTCAATTGGGAATGGAAGGAAAATAACCTGCCTTTGGAGCTATCCCAAGATCTGATTCCTTTGGAGCGGTTCATGTAATTTAACAACAACAACCTAGGCATCAGAGAGCTCTGGAGTAAGTATATAGCCAACTATAAGCCTCGCAGATGAGGGAGCGCTGGATCCACAGGGGCTAAGAGAGAAATAGGTACCTTTGAGCAATGCTGGGGGAGAAACTTTGGCTCAGGGAAATGCCAGTTAAACTCCAAACACCCCATTCCAGACAGTCTCATTTAAATTCCCAAGTTTTTAGGAAATGCTATTACAATGGACTCTTCAAAATGGTTTGGTTGTGATTGTCTGTCCAGAGTTTGTGTCCATTTGATTCTATTTGTGATCATTTTTGCCTGGGCTCTGGTAAGTATATAAGAAATTGGGGAGACTCTACAGTAGACTAGTGAGGAAGCTAAAGAAGGCAAGTGTAAGGATTAGGACCTTATACCAATAGGAGTTTAGAATTTTAAATAAAAGTCAATATAGTGTATGATATGACATTTTCAATGAACAACTGCTCTTTCTGAACCTACTTTTTCTTAGATCAAGTTATCACTGTCTGTAAATAGGGTGAGCCTGTGTCCCAATTAGCCCAGGACAATCCCAGTTTATGTCGGTTGAGCAGGCTTAGTTATAAATAATATCCCCTTTTATTCTTAAATGTGTCCTGGCTTGGAAGATTATATAGCCACCCTAACCATAAACAAAGTTCTCTTTAAAGTCAATAAATTTGTATGAGGATGAAAGTGAAAATGTTTCGATTTGGTTTTCAAATCTGGTTTCTTGAAGTGATGGAGTGAGCAGGCAGTGGACATAGAAACCAGAGCACACCAGGCTTAGACGATACTACACTTACATCTTTCTTCCAGCTGTTGTCTTTATGTATTTTGTCTTTCTTCCCTAGACCTTCTCGGAGGATATTTTGAAATGTTTTCAGGTAAACAATTTAGAATTCCAAATAAGTTCAGATTTTCTTGTATAGTTGTAATATTTAGAAAAAAGGCGAGGAACTGGATTTCATATGACTTGTTTAAATTAATTAGGGAGTTGGGAATGGAATCAAATTTCACTTTATTCCATTATGAGAATTATCTTGGGTAGTGTTTTAGAATAGATGCCAGCCTTCTGAGATCAATCAACAATGAATTACAAGTAGGATGTGACCAAAGGATTCACATTTGATTTGGGAGAAGTTCTGAGTCTGCCAAAGTGAAAAGAGACTGCCGATGAGTTAACGTAAAAAACAGCATGATTACACATATTTGTAAACATGGACACTACTTATTTTTAAATATTTAAGCAAGATTTTTCATGAAATTAGAAATTTCAATTAATTACATTATTTATGTTAATTCCTTAGAAGTTAAAAATTATACTTCATTGCTGGACAGATATTTTTGATTAAACACATACTGGTTAATGTGAAGTTTCTGTGAATAATGATTTTCGGGGGGTCTTTTTCTTAGCAAAGCATGTATTAAATTAATTACTTAAAAAATGTATACCTGAAATGATACATTCAGGGTCTTTGGGAAAACAGGAAATGTAGAATACTGGTATGTTTTCCTAGGAATATTATCTTCTATTTTGGTTCACTTATTTTTCATGTAACAAAACTCTAAATTGTTAATTGAGGAAACACCTGTTTTACCTGATTTTCTTAAGTACACTGGATGAATTTTGGATGCCTTGCAGCAAAACTCTCATTAAATCCAGGAGCCCATAATATGAGCTACAATGGCTGAATTATTACATCCAAGAGAATATTGTACTAAAACTTCGCTGCATCATGATCCTCAGGGGCTTTGCTGCAGAATTACTTGTAAATGGAGCCATTTTCTAAAAACATCCTTCTGATGCTTCAGGATTTCGCGGAATCCAGATGAGAAGAGATACTTTATTACAGATGAGGAATTGATTTGGAGAAGAAAACAAAAATTGGAAACAAATGAACATTTCTTGGGGTGGAAAAAAGTAAGGGATAGGCTGTTTAGAGCCCATTTTATTTAGTAGCCTCTCTATAAAGTGCCTGGAGAAGCTGAAATGACAGAGATGTCCAAACCCTGTGCTGCTCCTTTCTCGCACCAATCAGCATGTGCTCCTCCTCTGACATGATGTGTGGTCAGCGTGTGGCCTGAGCCAGCCCAGTCAGGGCATTTTGAACACTGGGCTAGAAACACTTTCTCTCAGAAAGTTTGTACCTTATTTGCAGTTAAAGCCATCCGACTACCTCAAGGGGAGCCGACTTTACAGGAATCTTACGAGATGCTCTTAGGATAATGATACCGACGGGATTACTGTGAGGATTAAATAAGGAGATACTGCATGGTGAAATTTTCGAGCTTTATCATGACTTAAAGCTTTTTGGTCAGTGAAAAGGCAAGGTTGTAGGAAGTTTTTAGAACCTAAGGGAAGGACCCATTACAGCAGGGGTTCAGTAAATATTTACTCTCTTTCTTCATTCATTGCTGATCAGCGTCCATTCTCTGGTTATGTCTCCATTTCCCCTTTTCAGTTTCATACATGGATTGGTTTCCTTCTAGCTTCCGTGGCCCAGTGCCTGGGAATTCCCTATCTATCTACGAAGGGGCATGGGAAAAACCCATTATCAGCCTTCACACATTATTGTGGCTGATGAGTGAACAGTACCCTGCTATCCCATGTCATTAGATAGGGCAGTTTTACCTACTCACAGAGCAGCTGGACATTCCAATCATTCTTTAGTTAAGTTTAAATTTCCTTTGAGGACAACCAGATTCAGGGGCACCGGTTGTGGCAAATTGTATATTCCCAAAATGACCACAACAATTTTTTGCTCTTCCAGAACTTTGCAACTCCCTCAACAAGAGGTAGGGTCTGTGTCTCTTCCTCATAAATCTGGGTGGGCTTTTGTGACTGTTTCCGGAATAATAATGGCAAAAGTGACGATATGGGAGTTCCAAAGCTAAGTTACAAGAGGAGATACAGTTTTGGCCCGGCTCCATCTTTGGAGATGCTGCAGGTTAGAGCCCAGCTTGTATGCTGTGAGGAAGTACAGGCCACATGGAGAGGAACTGAGGCCCCACCCAGCCACCAGTCAGCATCAACTTGCCAGCCATGTGAGCGAGCCGTCTGGTAGGCAGACCATCCTGCCCTCAGTTGGGCTGCCTCTCCTGGGTGGGGCAGAAATGAGCTTTCCTTGCTGAGCCCTGCTCAAATTGCAAATTGATGAGCAAAAATAGATGGTTGCCATTGTTTGAAGTCATTGTTTTTGGTGGTTTGGTTATGCCGCATTAGATATTAATTCAGATGAGGTAGTGCTAGTATTATGCTCATTTTATAGAGAAGGAAATGGAGACATCCAATAATTAAAAAACTTGTCATGATCACCAAGGTGGTAAATGACAGGGGCAGATTCTAGAACCTCCCTCAAAGCACAGTTCCTCACAGAGGATATAACACGGGTTAATCAGTCATGGTATAGTGGTAAATAGTGTGGGAGACAAACCACCAGAATTTGAGTGCCCCATAGAGCGGAGCACTGTTCATAGATCCTGGGACAATCAGCAGTGAACAAAACAGAAATTCCTGATCTCATGGAGCTTTCTTTCCAGTGGGTGAGGGACAATAATATTAAACCCGTAGCATATAAAGCCTTCACAACAGTGCTGATGACCCATAAACATAACATGAATACTGATTATTAATATGATTATTTAACCTGAAAAGACTGTGGTCATTATCTGTTAGCCTGATGTAAACAGTATTGTCTGTCTATTTCAACAGCCACATTTCAATAGCTTGGATGGGAAATATTTGATTTGTGTGAGCAGAACACAAGTTTGAAACAGATAATTCTAGCATGTTATATAGTATATAGTGTTTAATATTCAGATATTTATGGTGGCCTCTAGGACCCTGTGGACCTCTAAAGAGATGTCAAAGGGGGTTACGAAAATAATTTCATAGACGTTAAAAAAGAAACTCCAACAGAAAAATAATGGGTGTAATGGTGGTGTAATGGTGGGCAAGGAATGTGTCAATAATCGAAGTCAACAGATAGCCCTCAGCTTCCTGGTTCATCAAACCTTTTCAAATCAGAGTTTATGAGCAACAAAATTAGCTGGTTTAAATCTCACTTCATTTTATTGCTCCTATGGAGATGCTAATGAATAATACACAAGGAGACGAAAGGACCCAAGCAATCAGTCTGTTGTGGATGTTTAGAGCTGGAAGGGACTTTAGACGCTCCTCTGGTCCGGTCCCCTTGTTCTAGAGTTTAGGAAACCTAGGCTTGAAGATACCAAGTGTCCTGATGGCACAGCTGAAACAAAGTCCCAAGCCCCAGCCTTCCAGTCTTGCACTTGACTTATAGCTTTCACTGATTTTCACTCACACTGTCTCCCACCTCTGAGTCTCTCCATACCCACAACTACTAATCGTCTGGGTCTATGGACTAGTAATGGAATTAAACGGAAATTAAGATTCCTTTTTCAATATTGTGGTCAGTAAACACAGGGCCAGAAAGAAACCTTGATTTTTTTTTTAGCCAGAGACTCCGAATTCCAATTTCTGCACCATTGCTCAAGAGACTGACTCCACGTGGAGTCCCCTTGTGCTTTTAAAATTCTCCAGCTGGCCACTTTACACATGAAGAAAGCCTGTTCCTTCTCAAGGTTGTTGGAGGAAGTCATGGAGAGCACCTGGCAGCCAGTTAACTTGTGAGCGCCACCTGGGTAATTGGAGGCTCCACCTACTTCCCTGTGCTTGGATTGTACCTTCTGGCCACCGTACATTCACGGCACTTATGCCAAAGTGGGAGCCGTTTTCAAGGACACAGCCTTGGGAGAGTAAGGTGAGGGCTGGATATGTGACTGAACCCTGTGAAGGCCTCTATATGAACTTAAGATTCTGGAGGATGGGTGCAGAGATCTACTTGTCTTGCGGAACCCAACACAAGCCTTCTCAAGTAAGTTCCCTTGCTTATTAAACCTGCCCCCTACCAATCTGGAGGGGTCTGCCTTTCCCTTGCCCACCCACCATGTATGGGGGCCAATTTGTGAACCAGCAATGGTTTGGCCGCAGTGCCACGAAGCCTCCCCTGACCACCGTAGCAGAGCTCCTTAGTTGGTTCCTCTCTCAACTTACCTTATATTGCAAACCTATATGATTATTCCATTTTAGATTGTAAGTTCCTTGAAGGTAGACAGGCATTACAGTGACTGGGACAACATAGTATCGTTCACGAGGAGAATAGCTGTACATACTGTGATACGTATGTATATCTTTCCTGGTTTAATGTGTTTTCGCTGTGTCCCTTTCAGGACTTTGTAGCTAGCTATCTAGAGTTTAGTTCCAATAAATGGCAAATTGTATGGTCATGTTTTCAGTGTCAGTGGCAAAAGAGTAATAAATAGTGGGGAAATGCTTATCAAACAACTACTGATGTGCAGTTGCCATTATAAAATGATTTAATTTATTCACTTTAGAAATACTTGGTTCACTAGGTAAAAGGTAAGCTGTTAGGCTCCATGTTAAATAAAAAGCTGAATAACCGTACATAGTTTATTCTAAAAATGGATGATATTATATTATGTCCAAACCATATTTTCTGTAATGCCTTTCCTGCTCCTTCCCATAGGAGACGGGAGTAGGAATAGGGGTTGGAGAGGTAGTTTGTTATAATTTCCTTTTATAGACGTTCATTGGAAACAAATACATAGAACCAGCTGTGCTGTGGAATATGGAGTACATGTAGTCAGGAATAAGAGCTTACTAGTCAATTCTTTAGGGTTCTCTTTTCTTTCTCTTGCTGCTTTGAGAATCCGAACCTTCGTTTTTAGTAACCATTTGTATCCACCTAACTCGGATATCTGTCTGTACAATATTTGAAAGGGCAAAGAAATTGCACATTTATAAAGAGAGTTGAAAGCCTTAATTGAATAAAATAGACTGTAAGCTATAGCTGTATATATATTCTGAATTTTTGAGATTAATTTTTAATTTTTCTCCACTAAGAACTGGTACTCTTTAGTAAGATGTAATTTAGAGAATCGTTTTTTTTTTTTTTTTTTTCTGTATGGTATGAATTTATTTATTTTTGCCTAGCTATACTAATTAAGTTGCTGGAAGAGTTAAATATGCAAAGAAACATTTCAATAAAATGTGGTATCTTCTGTAGTTGAGGTGTACATAAAGAACACAGGGACAAGATCCTTAAGCTTTGCTTGGGGAACCAGAAAATTTCTTCACAGAGGTAAAGTTTCAGTTGAAGGTTGAGAATAAGTTGAATGTTTCTACGTGTACAAGAGGAAGTAGGGAATCTTAAACTCAATGGATGGCATTGATTCAGGTGCTCACCCATTTTGTTGAACAATCATTTTTGATCATTCTGTATGCCAGGCATTATGATAGTTGTAGGGGATTTAAAAAATGAAGCTATAGTCTTAGATATCAAGGAGTTGCTTGGGGAGAAAGATAGAAATAATTATAAAATAAGATTATGAATGAAGTGATAGAGTTATGCACACAGCTTCAAGGTGATAAACATGAAGGGTTGAAGGAACATTGTATGTTCAGATACTTAGAAGTATAATTGAGACTACAAAAATGGGATGAAGGTAGGTAGAAGTCATCCTGGTTGGGTATGAATATACCAAATTACGACGAACTGTGAATGCACTTAAGAGACAGTAGATTCTGTCTTTTCTTTGACGGGAAACTATTGAAAAATTTTATGCAGTGGAATTTGATCTCATTTATATGTTATATCACATGCAACAGTGTAAACAGGACAGACACAAGTTACGAGACAATTGCAATAATTCAGACAGGAGATAATGCATATCAGAACTGAAAGTAGTAGTGAGGATAGAGAGAATGAAATTTTTATTAACTGATTTGATATGAGGTTAAAGGAGAAGGATAAAAATAGGATAGATGTAAATAAAAGCAAAGTTTGGTTTTGCAATGAGTGGGAGGTAGAATGCATAGATCAAATACAGTTTTGAGGGAAAGATCATGAGTCACCATCATTGGCATTTTCAGGTGAATATAACCTACCAGAAATTTAGATTTAAGAGTCTGAAGACAGAATATTGCTGTGGACAAATTAGGTTGGGAAAACAGATGACAGATGGAAGTATAAGGTAACACTGCTCAGGAAGCATGCAGAGCGAGAAGAGAAGAGGGACAAGAATAGCATTTTGAGAAGCTCAAGACTTAAAAGGAGGGCTGGAGAAGATGAGCTTAAAAGAATGCTGGGAAGAAGTAGCCACAGAGAGAGGGGAGGAAGAAATAGAGCATTTCATTCATGGAAATCATAAGAGGAAAGTTTCAAGGAAGGATTGGTCAACATATTATATCCTAGAAAGATCAAGTAAGGCAAAGGCTAAAAACTACTGATTGGATTTGATAAGTAGCCATTGTTGGACAAGGTGGTAGAAGTTCCTTTCTGTGGAGGGAATGGAGTGGTGTTACAAAGGAATTAAACAAGAGGTGAGAAATTGATATAATTTTTTTTAAAAATTAAAGTTTATTGGGAAGACAATGGTTAGTCAAGTTACATAGATTTCAAGTGTACAATTCTGTACTACATAATCTATGTATCACATTGGGTGTTCACTACCCGGTGTCAGTTCTCCTTCCGTCACCATATATTTGATCCTGTTAAACTCCTGAGGATAAATTGAAATTTTGATAGTGGATTTCTTTCTATAGAAACTTGTATGTGAACAGAAGAGTATATTTAGGGTAGTGCCTGTGGGGGTTGCATGATTAAAGGAGACTTATGAAAGATATGGTGATGGTATTCGTAGGTTTACAAATCAAGGGAAAAGGAACCAATGGAGAAGGAAGGCTAAAAGATGAAAGAAGGAGTGGGGTTAACTGAGTGAACAATATCTCAGAAGAGGCAGAGTGGGATGAAATGAGGTTACTGATTGTCTCTCTGTCAATGCTGTTCTTGTTCCATAACACCTCAAGCCAGGCGGGTCACTCTTCGTAAAACCTGCGTATTAATTTAGTCTCCATATGGTGCAGCCTCTGTGATGTTGAGTTAAAAAAGAAACAAACAAACAAACAAAACAAACAGCCCGCCTACCAAAAAAGTAAACTAAATTTTGTATTGGTGTTCCTTTAAAAATACCTGGGGCAGAAAGAGTACAGTCCTAACTTTGAGTAAGGCTGTTTAAATTTCTCTTTTGAAGTCTCTCCCCTTAACAATTTTTTCCCCCACTTATTGTAGCTGTGTTTACTACAGATTTTCCACAGCATATTGCACAACAAAGCATAAAAAGTTCCTATTTGACCTCTCTCCTTCTTGCCAAACTCACATACTTGAAACTGGCATAAAAATCTGTCCTGCTACCTCTCTGTTTTCCAAAAGAAGTTTGCTCTGTTAGAGAGGACAGACTAGAAGCGAGCAGAGGAGCACATAGAAATAAGAGGAATTGAAGCTAAGGAATTAGCCCAGTATAGTTCTCAAACTTTAGCATTCATCAAAATCACCTGAAGAGTTGGTTAAACCATCAATTGCTGATTTCCACCCCCAGAGTTTCTGACTCAGGGTATCTGGGATGGGGCCCAAGAATTTGCATTTCTAATAAGTTCCCAAGTGAAAACTAATGCTTGTAGTCTGTGGAACATGCTTCAAGAACCACTGAACTAGCTACCATAATGGGAAGCAAATCAGAGCAGAGACTTGGGAGCAATGGAATGCTATTCCTAAAAACCAAGATATTATGCTTTGTTTTTATTAAAGGCAAAACGCAAGTCTGGTTATTAGACGATGTGAAGAAGCCTCCTTGATGTTGAGCTACTGAGTTACTGGCCCAGGTTCTTTGTCTCCTTCTGATGGGGCTCTAGCTTGTTTCATAGTCTGAGGAAAGGACACATATAGGGGTAATAGTTGGGTGGGGCTAAGTGTTGGAATTGGCAATTCAAAGGCAGAGAGCCAAACAGGCTTTTTACACATTAATTTTTACAAAGGACAAATAGGTAAAAATTAGTATTTCAATGTTTTCCCCAGAGTATCTTACGAAGTTATATGATTTATTCTAGTTTTGCATCCAGACTAACGTAGCTTTTCTGACCCTCTGGATGAGTGTTTTTTCCACCTATAAGGTACTTAAAGATATCTGTTTAAAAGTAATTATGTAGAGTAGTTTATGAGTCTAATGTCTATGACAGCTTTACTCAATATTGAGAATTGATAAATCCCAAAATACATTTCTTAATCTATATAATCATGTATAACTTCAGTGAAATTTGAGTTCTATTGAGTTATGTATATTTCCAGTTCAAGTTAAATAATCAAATTTTCATATTGTTGAATAGCTAAACAAATTTTATGCTTACGATATCCCTTAAGAACTTGTTAATGTACTTTTTACAGTGTTGTGTTCTGCAGAAAATGTTGACTTAAGTCCAGATAAACAGATGTCAAAGCAGGGAAGAATATTAGTGGTGAATGAGTCTTCATTTTCATAGATTCTGATATAATTTTAACACAGGTTAAAACCAAGTGCTCCATTTCCCTTAAATACATCTTCTCTAAGTAAATAACATGTAGAATTCTTCTTCATGTTGCTGTGTCTATTGCTATACATTTGAGCAAGTTAGATTGTAAGGAAATAATGGCATTTGTGAGAGGAGAAAAACAACAGATACTTAATCACCTAAACTTTGGACAAACCTCTGAAATGGAAGCCCATATAGCAATGAAATCACAATGAAATTATAAATTTATGGAGGAAAAGCTGGGAGGTTAATTTTACCCTTTAAAACCTCAATGAAGCGCAAAATTCAGGGGAAAAACTAATAATTATGACTAAGAATTGTAAGATTTGGAACATCAACTCAGCAAATGAAGACATTACCACATGGCAGACATTAGCCAATAAAAGGCATCCAATCACTCTAAAATGAGCTCATAATGCAAAATGTGAGCCCTGTGGATTTCCAGAGAGATAGTACATTTATGATAAAAAAAAATCCATTTATTACTTTCTGTGACTGAACTCATTCATTCCACATTTACTGAGCGTAGACAATGGCCTTGCACTTTGTGTGAGGTGCTTAGGAGGACTAAAAAAAATGCATCAGGTATAGATCCTGACCTTAAGCAGATTACAGTTTAGTTGGAATGTGTGACTGGAGGGAAATGAGACAAATAAATAGCTACAAGATAAGGAAAGATGCCAAAGATAAAAAGAAACCTCTATGAAGAGACAGATAAAGGAGTGTGAGAAATCAGGGAGGGGGCAGAGTGTAGGATGATCTTCAAGGAGCAGCAATTGAACAGAGCCTTACAGCTTGAGTGCATAATATTCTTGGAGTTTTATGTTAAATTTTCTCAAAGTATGTGCTATCTCACTAAGCTGAAATGCCATGATAAACATGTTTTCAAATGGCAATTTGATACCAAATCAATGCACCTTACGATGTGAATCAAAACAAACATAGAGGAATATAAAACTCACTGGTAAATGTAAACCAGCATAAGCTAGTTTATGCACCAGCAAAACACTTCCCCCCCCCCATCTCAGGGGCTTAACATAATCACAGTTCAGACAAGGTCGATTAGTGTAGAAAATAACTTGGTAAAAAAGTGTGAAGAGTGGCTTGGAGGCAGGGAGAACCTTTACAAGACTCCTGTGAGAAATTCGGGCAGATAATGATGAGGGTTTGAACCAATGCAGTAGCAGCATGACAGGAAAGGACAAGATGGATTGAAGAGATTTTCACAGGTAGTTTAATTGGAACTACTTGATACAGGGACTGAGGGAGAAGGAAGAGTTAAGTATAATCCACATCTAGCTTGATCGAATGGATGGAGGGTGATGCTATTAACCAGAAGCAACAGCAGGTTTGAGGTGAACTTGATTGTTTGGTATTTGCAGGAAAATCACTTGGTGATATTAGCCAAGGAGTTAGAAATACATACTGGGGGTGCCAAAAAAATGTATACACATGACTTGTATTCATCTTTTGTTATTGGTATATATTGAGTACTACAATTTTAATAGTTTTTTCCTTTCTTAAAATGTGTATGTATTTTTTTGGCACCCTCTGTATTTGGATCAAAGAGGAGAGATAGGACTAGACATGCACATTTGGAAATACTTGGTCTCAAAATAAAGTGGAAGCTATGGGGTGGCTGAAATTTCCTGGGAGGAGAGCGTTGAACATGGAATGTTGGAGGAAAGCCTTCAGTGAGTGAAGAGGTGAATCCAGAGTCCATCTTTGCTCTTTTCTAGAATAGAATTTTATACGTTTTCTTGGGTTGCTATAACAGCTACTACAAACTGGGTGGCTTAAACAACATATATTTCATAAATGTACTGTCTACAGTTCTGGAGGCTGGAAGTTCAAGATCAAGGTGTCAGCAGGGTTGGTTCCTTCTGAGGGCTGTGAGGGAGTATATGTTCCACGCCTCTCTCCTAGTTTGTGGTGGTGTGCTAACAATCTTTGGCATTCTTTGGCTTGTAGATGCATCACCCTGATTGATCTGTCTTCATCTTTGTGTGGTGTCCTCCCTGTATCCATTGCTCTCTGTGTCCAAATGTCCCCTACTTATAAGGACACCAGCCGTATTGGATTAGGGTCTACCCTAATGACCTCATCTTAACTTAATGATCTGCCAAGACCATGTTTCTAAGTGAGGTCACATTCTGAGGTAGTGGGGCTTAGGACTTCAATATACAAATTTTGGGAAGACAAAATCCAACCCATAATAGGCTTCTACCCCCTCCTTCTAGCATGTCTTGGAGAGAGGAGAAAGAAGACAGACTACATCAGGCTGAGAATTAAGAGGAGATAAGAAAGCAGAGGCTGTGAATGTAGACCATTTATTTAGAACTATATCCGTTACAAGTCAAATGGCAAGGGCTCCATGGAAAATACAATTTCCAGAACAAACTACTTTACAGTTTGCCAAAGAATCATTCACAGTCTATGGTATCTTAACAGTGCTTCCTGCAAGATTATTTCTTCAACCAAAAACGTATGGGTTTGCTAATTTGGTGAATAATGGCACATATCCTAAGAACATGAGATAGTAGTCATTCACTTTGCATCTAGTGTAATGTGCTCTTTCCTAATGAAACTTAGAAGTCTGAGTTTGAAAAATGATGTGTCTAAGAGAGTATGGACTAAGCAATTTTAGATATGGCAGAGCAATAAAAAACATTCTTGCCATGGATTCATTGGAGGTACAAGGACACAGATTAACCTTGGGAGTTATATTATAGCATTTATTTTTTCCAAAGAAAGGAAAGACTTGGTATTTAAATTCTCGCTTTCATTTGAGGAGGGAAAAACATAACTCTTGGGATGTCTGAAAAATATTAAAATGTTCACAGAATTAACCGTCAGTGATAATATCAAATGTCACATTTCTACTTCATCGTATATTGGGAGAAATTGAAATATGTAACCAAATGGTGGCATACCAGGCTCTTCTATATATTATGGTGTGTGGACTTTATACCAAAATTACTGGGTATAAGTATGTGTACAATTTTGTTTTGGGTTTTAGATGTTGTGGCTTGTGATTTGCAGTGGGCTTTAAAATGAACACCAAGGAATTGATTTTTATAACAGAATTTTAATAGTATTTATCTTTCAGTGTCATTTATTTATCCTCCTAATTTTCCATTTTTATTTTATTTTATTTTATTTTGGTTAACAAATTATACATGTTGTGAGAGCAACCAATTGAATGTTTTTCAAAAATTAGTGATTCTTCTAGAGCATTAGGATTCTGAAAAAGCAGTTTCATATCTTATGGTCTTTTGTTCTTTTTCAGTTTGTAAAAGTGTTCTTCGTGGGGGGAATAGTGATAATGTTAGACAGATATTAAACTTATCTCTATCCTGGTGAAAATTCAGAGCATTCAGCTATTTATACATGGAACATTTCCCATAAATGGGCACAGAGTGACCACAGTGGAAATTGAGCTGGTGGTGTAGCTGTATTCAGTATTATTTCCGTATCATATTTGCCTGATTTTTCTACTTTTCAGTTGGTCTTGGGGACTTGATTGTTGCTTCTGAGCCTTGTGTTAGGTACTGAGCCCTTTCTTTTCTCTTTTCCTGTCTGTCAGGAGGAACAGCATCACTCCTTGTTTCACCCACATCTGTGCTTTACTCTGAAGGCAAAATAATTAAACAGTGTTTAATGAGAAAACATTAAACATGTTGAAAGAGAAGAGAGTTAGTCAAAAGAATACTGGACTTGGAATTAGAAAACATAAGATTAGATGTTGTTTTGATCCTTATTTGGCTGCTTGTAGCTGTGTATTATTGGACAAGATATTAAACCTCTTAATAATTCACTCATTCATTAATCCATTCACTCATTCACCCATTCATCTACTTCTTTCCAACAGCATTTTTAGAATGTTTCCTGTGTTTTAGGCACTGTGTTAGACACAGAGGATGTTAAAATAAATATCCCAGACACTTCCCTTAAGGAGTTCATAGACCAGCCGGGAAGATAAAAAAATTATGATAGAAGTGATGAGTGTTAGAGATAATCATCTGTAAATGTAATTTCTAATGCTCTTTTTACTTCTATAATTCTATGGTTCTAAATCTATAAAAATCCTAAAAGTTGTTCACGTGGCTTTCAACTTTGGGATAAAACAGGCCTAGAGATATAAAGATGAAAAGTAAACCTGTTTCCTCCACTTAACGGGCCCCTGACTTGAAAGGAAAATGGATGAGTAATTGGATGTGTGTGTATACCTTACTTGCTCTTTGAGTCCTTGGACCGCGGCATTCCCCTATTACTGCAGGTGATTAATGGCATCTGGGCACACTGGACTACAATTTGTTCAAAGTGAGAGAAATTTGGAAGTGAGTGGCAGCACATGTGGTGCTAGATGGAGAAGGGAAAGAGACAAAATTTTGTAATTCTCATTTCCATATGTGGTTAGAGAAGCGAGAGGAAATCATCAGAGAGGCGAGAGAGCAACAAGACTTCAGAAATGTGTTTGGTATTCCTTCGTAAGCCCAAAGGCAATTTATAAAGAGTATATGCAACCCATGATTTATGGAAGTATATGGCAAAAAACTGAGTCATAAGAAATAGTGTATCTTGTTTTCTGCTGTAGACATCAATTAGGCCCTGGTGGAATTATTATCCTGTTAGAGTAAAACTTCTCTTTAGGTAGTCATGATGGTTAATAAATATTACTCCAAAACTCTATCTCAAATTATTTTCAACCATGGTAAAAAAGAAAACAAAAAGGCAACTAAATAATACTTCAATAGTTAGACTTTAAGTGTAATAGAAATCATATGATTGACATATTTCTGGTATCAGTCAGTGCTTAATCAGACAAACAGAATCCACTTTAGGAATTTCCTCAGTGAATTGAATATAGTTGCAAAGCATTGGAAGGGCTGGAGGAACTGATGGGGTAAGGTTACTTAAAGAGTAGTACCTGTATAAAAGTACTAACACCCCTAGGCCTGGAGGCCCAAGGGAGGAAATGGTATTACCTAAAGTCTGTGTGCTACTGATGAGCTGCTGATATTGGAACTGAGTTACTTGAGTATGACTTGAATCCACACTTAACTATCTCTATTGCTGCTGCTGAAACTGCTAGTATAATCTTAAAAAAAAAAAAAAAAAAAAAAAAAAAAAAAAAAAAAGGCTTCTTGTCTTCTCCAACTTCCTGTCAGTGGCTCCCACTGGCAAAACTTAACAGGAAGCCAGGTGGCAAGAGAGTCTGGGAAATATAGTTGTGCAGGCTTCCTGCCCTTGAGGTACAAAAGAGGGTAGAGAAGAGCAAAGACAAAGCTGAGAGACAACATAGTCTCCAACATACTTCCCATCGTCTTTTCTCTCCTTGATAATCTGGTTGATTTTCCTGAAGCTTCTTTACCACTATTCAGCTAGTAAAGGGGAGCATGAATTCAACTGAGGGAAGGAGGGGGAAGTAACATGGTCACAGTTCTTGACAGAAGGGAAAGAAAGTATGTTGAAGAAGAGGGAAGACAGAGGGAATGTGAATGGCAAGAGGTCAGATGAGAGTGTCCTTGAATTTATGTCATGGGGTTCAAACCCTTTGGGTTGGGGTAAAGTTAGGGCTAGCAGAAAAATCCAATTAAAATTGTAGGATTAAATGTGTTTCAGAATCTGTTCTAGGAAAATGTCAAATTCCTTGAAGATGTTCCATGTTTATCGTGATACAACCCCAATATGATGCCATATGATTGGTAAATTAGGAACAATTGGAGGAAAGCACCTAGACAAAAGAGCTACATAATGCCCCTGGCTTTGCATGGTCCATGGGGGTATCTAGGGATTCCATGAGCTCCTGAGTCTCCTATTACTAAGAGAATCAGTGGAAAGCAAGAAGCCTCGGATCAGAGCAAGGAAGCGACAGAGTATAGGGACCTTACTACAGAAAGCTGTAGCAGGATCTAAGGTCTTTGAGAATGGTGGCACCATGACACCTCTCTCCAAGCCCCCAAAGCACCAGGCAGTACAAAACATAATATATTGGATAGTAGCACAAGATATTCCATTAACATGATGCGATTGGGAACAGATCAGCAGAGGCTAGCAAAGACCCAGATGCTAGCACACAAGCTGGAAGTCCTTCCCTTGTCACAACGAGGACATTGAGATTATCTTGGGAGAGAGCTAGGTGAGATCCCTTGAGAGGGGAGAATTGACCATGTTAGTTGAAAACAGTCTTTTCAGCGGTGATTTAAGGTTCAAACTGGAAGACACAAATATTGATGCTGGAGAGCAAGGTGAGGTGACTTACACAGTGGAGAAATGCATTCACACTGCATAAGCTTATTCTTTGGAATGTCATGTTTCTGATATTACAGAAGATGTAATGCTCATAATTGGTTATAATAAATGATGAGAAAAGTTTTCCAGTTGAACCTTTTTTAGATAGAACGTTTAAAATTTCAATCTGTTCATGGTATATAAAGTAGACTAGTACTAGAAAATTACTTTTGAATTATTGGTATTTATTGTTTCATGTGATATAGAATAATTAAAGCTAATTTTTAAGATGAAGTTTTTATTTTGTAATTATTCATTATTTATACTAAAATGGGAAGATTTATGTGATATTTTTAAGAGCCTATAGAAACCATGATCTTTTGTTTGAAAAGCTCATAATCTAAAGTGATTCATTTATTTGTAATGATAGGGTTATTGTAAGAACAAAAGGATAGTCTTTATTAAGGTTAATAAGCTAAAGGAGAAGAGATTGTTTCCATTCATCCCCATCTTTCCATAATGCTTTTGTAATGGGAACAAATATTAAAATGATCCATTCTTGTCAAAAGGGGTATATTCAGATTTGAACAACTTAATAAATAATAACAGACTCCTAGGCTACCCTCCCAACTATTGGACCCTAACCCCAGTGGCGCTACACCACCTTGAAGTAACCCCAAAGCCCATAAATTTACATTCTTACATTTTTATTTATGTTTGTGGGAAATACAATATTAAGTTATATTAGATTACTACTTAAATAAGTAAAGTAATTTAGAAGTAAAATTGTTACACGTTTGTGTTTAGATTCCTATAAGCAATCTACACACTAGTTATTTGTGTCCATAAATGCACGATGATCTCATAATGAGTTAGTTTATAGTTTTATGCATTAAATTCTCAGACTGCTTGAGTACCATTTTCTGCTGGCTGTTATATTCGGTCACCATAATATTAAAATGTAGGATGTTTTAGCTTAGATAATTCCTGAAAAGTGCTTGCTTTTGAAATAAAAAGCAAAGTAAAAAAAAAAAATCAAGCCACAATGCTGACTGAAAAAAAATATTTATATTTATTATTAAACCCCTCAGCTAGATTCTCAGACACATCACTGCTTAAAATGCAGTCACCTGACAAAAACAGTTCTAATTATTACCCCCTTGGGCTAACATTTTTCAGAGTGACTGGCTAAAATGCACTCCAGCTCATAATTTCTGTCTTTGACAGTGGAAGACATAACCTAGTTTCCTCTAATGCAAAAGTCTCTAATCTAGAGGGCAAGACCCTTCTCCGTATAACACTGAAGGGAGAAAATGCAATTTGAGCACAAGGAAATTGCACACATAGTTTGATAGTTCTACCACTCTCAGAATTTTTTTTCTTCCTTGGGTTTAAATGTCTTGTTTTATTTTATACTAAATTATGACCTGGCTGAAATTGCTATGTTTTCTTTGTCATATTCTAGAAACCTCTTACTATAATAGTGAAGGTTATACTATAGTTCTATACTTTCATTTTTTAAGGGGGTGGGAATGTTCACATCTTGACAGTTCAGCAGTGAAAACATTACAAGTTCCTGTGCTTGCTACAGCAATATTCTTTGCATCTTGAATAATAGCTCTTTTGTCTTGGCAATGGGGCATCTATATGGTATGAGAAAATGGTAACTAAATTGTTTTGAAATGACGAAAGTGCAGATTTTTGACTTGGCCTAATAAGTAATAATTCCGTTGTTGAATCTATGAATGAACAAACTTTGACGATTGCTGGGAGAGGTGAATTAACCTCACATTGTTCTGGTTCAAGTCACAGGCAGTGGCTGAGTCATACCTTGCCCTGAAACTGATAAGCCAGAGGCTAAAGAAGTTTCAAGGAAGTAAGTCAGACGTCTTGCAAAGAAGGCAGCTATCAGCATACAGTGGTACTGGAGAGTTTCATTAACTATTTTTATTTCTGTGAATTGGAGAGACTTCACCCCTTCCCTATCTCCTTCTGCTGACAGCTGCTGCTTAACACCTTCCTTCCAGCTGGGAGGGCAGCCGGATGGCTGCATATGCAGCTAACACCAGGATGGCTCCTTAGCAAGCAACCAGGGCATCAGTTTCCTCCTGGAGACTGCACATGTCACCTTCACGTCTCATGCATCTTCCATCATTTATGTGAATATATCAAGGGCTCTGGTAGAAAGCACTAGGCTATGAAAGTGCGGTCTAACCGGTGGCTGAGAACAAAGGCCGCCTTCAGCTACGAGTGATTCACTACTGTGGTAAAGAATACTTTCTTTTTTCTTCCAAAAAGGCTTTGAATCCTAAAGATTCAATGACTAGACTTCCATACTCAGAAAATAAAAGTGAAAGAACAGCATAGAGAAAGGATTATTTTTAAAAAACAAATTGATTTTATTTAACATTTCTAAAATTTCTATATACAAAGATTTGGCAATGTTTAGGATGAATTTGTATTTTCAGGAGGAAGGTTTATACTTAATAGTTCTCATGTATGCTACTGTAACTTATTACTCCCAAATTTCTCAGCTTCCATCAGAAGATATCACAACCTTATCAATTTCATCACTAAATATTGGCTGCCAGTTTGGACAAAATAAGTACATTTTTTAAAAGGTTATGTGACTATATCTGACAGGTAGTTTAAAATATCTTTTGTGGCTCATTAACCAATTTAATCCAATGAGTTAATATAGAGGTCCTATAGTTCATCTCTGGAAAATTGAAACATTAATTTTATTTTTCAATCATTAAATTATAAACATTAAAATGTTTTTTAACAGTTATTTGTTTTTCTTATACCCTATATCTCTATGTCCTTGGGAGCAAATAAGAATAATGAACAGGATTAGGAAATATTTTATGTTTCCCCGTATAACCCTGAGATGGCAGTGAAGTGTTCCTGTCTTTCCTCACGCCTGGCCTATTTAGGAAACTGGCTTGTCTCAAGTAAGGTAGCACTGAAAATACGGAGAGTTTGCAGCTCCGAAACACAGAATGAGCATCCTTGGTGCTAATTTACTAAAGCCATATGGACAACATTTTGAGGAAACTCAGTTTTCAGAGTATGGACACTTTGGGCAGTTTCTTCTAGATATTAAAAGTCTTCTTAAAAAAGAATTTATTTAATATTGTATTTTAAAATTAAGTTGTCAGTAGAGGATACATGTTAAACTTTGAGTGCAAGAAAATAGTTAACAGTAAAGAGTAATTATGTACTGAATACAATATTGCGAAAAATATTTGGATATTAAACTTCATTAATATTAGTTATGGTTCCACAGAAATATGGCATAATCTATTCTTTATTCTGTTTTAACCTCACAATATTATCTCTGTGGGAATTTTAAAAAATGTATCAGAAAGCTTGCTTGTAAGTTATTTATTCAGGTCTGTCTTCATAAATTTAATAGTTTCTAAATATTTCCAGATTTGGCTACTTGATATTGTCAGAACAATTATGAAATGCTATTAGTAATACTGTGTCAACAAGGCCTTTGCTATTTTTAAAATATGTCTCTATTAACAGCATTAAAATGTGGAAGATATTTTTTAAAAATTCAAAAATTAACTTAAGTAAAATTAACGGCCTAGCCATGTGGTATCAGTGAGTGTTACATGCAGCATTTACTGAGGGCTTACTACGTGCCTGGCATGTTTTTCAGTGCGATACATATATTATTTCATTTAATCCTCAAAACAATCCAGTGGAAAAGTTATTATTAAGTCCATTTTTATAGATGAGGAAACTGAGTCACAGACAGGATATGCAACTTGCTCAAAGACGTGTAGTTGGTAAGTAGAAGAGTTGGTATGAAAACCTAGATAGGTTGATGCTACATTCTTTGCTATTATATTTTATTATATTGACTTAAACAATATTGATTCAAAAACTGTGCTAAGATATGAGACTGTTTTTTCTTAATGTAAGAGTGGAAAATTAGTTACTAGGAAGATGGCTCTGTAACCCAGTGATCATAGCATCAACCCTCTGCCTTCCATCACTAATCTTGAGGCTTGGTAACAGAATGGAGAATACAATGCATGTTCAAGAACAGAGCTACACAGTATACCATTGGCATGGGAGGGAATGCTAACTATAAAGACAACTTTGTATTTTCTGTCTTGCTTATTAGTGAGTTTCTGCATCCTAACAAGAGATCACGATACATCTAATTAAATATTGACCCACTGATAACAAGAATAATATTATATACTGAAATTACATATTAAATTTTATTTCTCAAGAAGTGAAAATCATGGCTTTTTTTTTTTTGTTTTGGAAAAATATTCACTGGAGTTGTACTTTTTGATTAAAGTATTCTTCCAAAAAGAGTTTTATTTTGACCTAAATGAAATCTGAGAGATCACCTTAGACCCGGATACATTTTTCACAAGACAGAAGCATGGTGGCCTCTCAGCTGGTGTCAGAGAGAAAACACTGTAAGGAGCCATTATCGACCAGAGTTCGGGGAAGGGAGCACAGTAGCCTGAGGTCTCTCTGGTCTACTACTGATTCTTTAGCACTGGAGAGGATAGAAACCAGAAAAAGGGAAAGTTTCTTTTGAAAGGATTGTTTTTATTTATAGACTTCATAAGTGTCAGAAAGTTAGCATAGAGTCAGTTAATATCTCTGAGTCTTTTTTGGTAATAACAGGCAGCAACTAAAATCTTGCTAACATTTTTGTCAAAAGTGTGAAAACATGTAATGCTATTGTTTCTCACATTTGTTTTTGGTGAAAAAAAGCAATTAATTATTTTGTCATTAGAACTTTAAAATAAAATCCTGATAAAATTCATATACACAAATCTATTAAAACCAATAAAAAAAAATACTTGCCTGAGTATCCTAGTAATGGAAACTAGTTTCCCATGATTCCAAATTCATATTTTTCATTGAGTTTTGTTTATGTTTCCTATCCAATTTAAATGGTCATACTTGGGAATATATATTTTATACATACATGCACACATATACATAACAGAATGTAGTCTGGGTTTTTAATTAATACAAATTTCAGAGGCCAGCAATTACTTTCTTCATTTAGCGTTTGCTTCAATCTAGTATTATTTGTGCTTTCTACTCACTTCTGTATAGACCACAGTAAACATTTGGAAGGCATTTCGTATGGCAAGTTTGTGTACTGCGATTTTTGAGCAATGCAAACATCCCCCTTAAATAAATGAAAACAGATCCCAGAAAGGGTATGCTTCCAACACATTCCCCAAAGATCTGAGTGCCGCTGTGCATTCTTGCTCAATTTAAACAAACTAAATTTCAGTTAGTCTCCCCTCCCCTAATGGGCACCCCCACTGGGAACATTGTTAGGTTACCACCATGGACAAGGCCTCAGTACAGCTGGATCTGTAAACAAGACCATAATCCGCATGAAAGAACGCTCAGAGTTTTGGCAGCACTCACAGTGTTGTTAACATATTGTGCCAAAGCAATAACAAAGCCATCATTTTTAAGTTTGTTCACGGATTTGTATTAATCAAGAAATTTTCCAGAAATTACTTCTAAATGAGGAACCTTCCAGAAAGTTACCATTTGGCAAGACGGTTTCCAGATGCCTTTTTTTGCTTATCTGCAACATATTCTTCCAAAGAAATTACAAATTTGTGGAAGTTCAGTTGAGACAGAAAACACATTGCTGCTGTGTTGGCAGGAGGAGGCTCCCCTTCAGTTCACTCCCTGCTTCATCAAAGCCTGGCTAGTGCTTGGGTCATTTTTTTCTTATTAGGAGGAGGTGGCCAGGCCATCTCACTTGGCATTCTGGCGCTAAACATGAAGTATTGATATTTGGATCAGAAAAGCAATTATTAGATTACAGTCAGAACTGCACACTAAGCATTTAGGAAAAACCAGTAGAAGGCTGTTGGATCATTGTTGAAATTTAGTTGTTGGTTTTTATTGGCATTTAGGCAATTGATTCTCTCAAATTCAATTTTTTTTTTCAATTTAGACCCTATTTTTAAAACATGTGCACAAGCAAGTCTTCTGCAAACTATTATGACTATTCTGTAGGAAAAAAAGGGAAAAATGAGGATATAACAGGGCAATTAGAGATGGGTAGTGGGATAAACCTAAAACTTTAGATTTTTGAACATTGCATTATTCCTTAAATATTTATAATAATTTTTCATGTAAAGTTTATGTGCTTTAAAAAATCCTGTGTAAAATAAAATTTTAAAGAGTGCTAAATATTCAAAATGCAGGTAGGTAGAGGATTCAGGCTTAACAAAAAGCATGTGTATGGCTCCCGTGATGGTCACTGCATAAGGGCTCAGAGACTTTTGTGTTAAGAGTTGAGGACTCCTAAGTGAGTCTATCACCAGTGGTCATAGGAATTTGGGGTTACCTCAGGAGATCCAGATCTGTCCACCAAAAGCTGATTCAAGCCTGATTGGCCAAAATGACCCAGGCACCACCACCGCTGACTGGACAAGAAGGGCTGGGTTTGCTCCAAGTGTACCCGGGAACATTGAGGCTCTAAGCCAAAAGAAGTTGCTTGTTTAAGGTTTTGGCTGTATTTCATCATTTATTCATGTCCATGATACTTTCTGGATGAGATTTATTTTTATTTTAACAAAAGAAACTCTTTAAAGTAATAACTAATAGTAAATAAGCCCTTCCTCCAGCTGAAGACCAGCCACAACCCCCAAACTGTTCTGAAACTAAACATATCTTTCTTGTTTCCTTCTGTGGTGCATTGTTTAAAGCTCCAATATAACATGTTTATGTTCCGCCTTGTTTTAAAGTTACTTGTATTCATTTCTTGCTTTCCCTTTCAAAATGCAATGTTCCTGGATGTCGCTCCAAATATCTGATATGGCGCTTTGCACATATACTTTGTCTCAGTGCGTATTTAACTATTTTGAGGTTGTTTATTGTTTCTTAAAAAAAAAAAAAAAATCCCTTTCTGAAACATAGCACTTTGGAAGGTACTTTAACTCTTTGAGACCACCAGCATTCTACTCTGTCAATTATTGCTCCAATTGAATTAATAATACTCCAGCAGTCTTTTAGAAAACTAATGTACTCACTTATGGGAGGGTCTGTAGTACATAATAACAAGCACTGTAATGACATGAAATAATGATAGACTCATAGCTTCAATTTTAATGTTTATAAGTGTTCTTCAAGAAACAAAAAAGCTAGGCAAGTTCTTCAAGGTCATTTTGACAATCAACATCCTTTCCACAAAGAACATGAACTTGAAAATTTTCTGAGGCTCTAACTCTGTGTTATTGTGGTTTATCTCTGATATATTGATGCTGATAATTTTGTGTGTGTGTATTATGGTTGTTTCTCTAAGGAATATGTGTGTATCCTCTATCTTTGAATTCACTCCTCTTTATTCTGTTACCATACAAGGCTGGCCTCATTCACCTAATTCTCCACGAGAGCCTTCATCTGAGGAGAACACCCTTGTTTTTGCTCGTTGTGACCCCATGATATAGTGCCTTTTGTTTTCCATCAGTCAGTGGTCGAATCACATTCCTCATGTGGCTATGTGGGTTTAAATCACCCAGAATAAAATTTTCCAAATACATTAAAAATTTGACTGAAGGTGAAGTAAATAGTTTGGAATTTACCATCTCCTTCATATAAATAGATACTTGGAAAAAGTAATAAGATACACAAATTAAAATATTTAATTCAGGCAAGAGGATTTCTTGAATCACACTCTTGAAATTTCTTTATTTTTAAATATGTCTTTATTATTTGAAAAGGATTTCTATAATCTTATCCTTAAAATTTATAATACTCAATTCCTGAACAGTAGCCTCTGTTGATGCATCCTGAGGGTAAATTCAAGAAACAAACTGGAAAGAAAAATAGCTGGACAAACACAGCAAATGTGATCTAAATTCTACCAGCTGAATATTTTCAAAACTGTGAAGATCAGAGGGTCCTTGTTGAAGATCCAGGGGAAGGATTCCTTGTGCCCTGGGGGGCCCAGTAATGATGGCAGATTGTCATTTGGTGTTTTAATCACAAACCTTTAGGGTTGCCTCAGTCAATTTTAGGTAACATCTATTATTTACTAAAAAGAGCAATAAGAAAATAAGTATTGTTTGCAGTCAACCAATGTTAAGTTAAAGAAGCTCTTTCCAGTAAACAACAGTTTCCAAAAGCAGATGTGAAGCCTCTAGTTGTTTCTCATGTATTCAAAAAGCAAAAATGAGCCACTAAAAGCTGAAAACTCTGACACAACATGTCAATTAAAGAGAAGATAGCAACTTCCTGTCTTAGCTACTTTTGCATACCTGTCACCCAGTATTCCTTCACAATTTTCACTTTAGAAGATACCTTAGGAGTTTTGCTTTAAAAGTGGTAACTCCACCAAACAAATATTTGTCTACATAAGACCAGGTCTTATATAAATTTTTGCTCCAAAAGAAACATTGGAGCTGATGGTCCAGCTACTGGGTCTTATTTTCGGGGAAACACGGTAATCACAATTTCAGAAAAAAAAAAAAAAAAGATGCTTTTCCTTGTTACTGATTACACTGTTTGGTGAAGTTATAGGAGGATTCAAGAATCTAATATAGAAATCAGATTGTACAGAGAAATCAAAGTGGTGATTATGGATAGTAATTAGGGATAATAGTGGGAAATGTGAATAGGAAAAGGGGACAGCTCTCATTGACAGTGGAAAAGTATTATGTTGATGTTATATTATTTTTAAATCAGTGTGGTGACTTGTGGAGTGATTTGGACACACAAGGTAAAGTTCCTAATAAAATATTTCTGTGATCACTATCCTATTTAAAACCATGCTCATTTTAATTAATTAGCTAATTAATATTACTATGTACTTGGTACTGTATTTGAGCAATGATTTGGCCAAAACAGAGACGGTCTCCTGCCTTTATGAAATCTGTGGTTCAGTAGAGGAGCAAACAATAAACAAGCACAGCAAATCGTATTTAATTATAAATTGTAGTAAGTGCTAATTTTGTAATGTTTGGTCTAATTCTTATAACCTTTAAAACAAGTAGTGCTTATTCTTGTGAGTTTCAAGTTCTCTTTTTCCCTACTTAATATATTGTAACATTTATTCATCTCTTATGAGAACTGTGTTAAATGCTTTATGCATTATCTTATTTAATTATCACAACTTAAGGGGTATGTACTTTTGTATCTATACAGTATAGTTAAGTAGTGTTCCTAAGACATACTGCTAATTGAAGCATGGACTGGTTTGAAACCCCAGGCTATTAGTCTGTAGAGCTTTGGGTGTTTTTTTTTTTATTGTTTGTTTGTTTTTGTGGTTTTTTAAAAATATTTCAACAAGAGTTCACTTGTTTGTTTTGTTAATTAGAATTTTTTGGGGTGGGTAACAATGGTTAGTAAAGTTACATAGGTTTCAAGTATACAATTCTGTAATACATCATCTATATATCACCTTGTGTGTTTACTACCGAGAATCAGTTCTCCTTGCATCACCATATATCTGATCCTGTTTACCCTCATCTACCACCTCCTCCCCCCTTACCCTCTGGTAAGAGCTTTGTCTCTTAACAGCTTTGCTATACCACATTTCTGACTAGAGAACAAGACCTAGGATCCAATATGCTAATATTTATAATTAGTTGACATTTTGTCATATATATATAAATCTAGGAACATGCGTAAGGAATCAATTAAGGGAAGAGAATTTCTCCACCCAGGGTCATCTTTACTATATTATTTCTCTCATCACACAGCTGGCTGTTGAATGTTGCTATAGAAAATCATACAACTATTCTGACTGGATCTGTACAGAGTCATGCTTTCTAATTTTATGCCTGCTCACAATTCTTTTGCTGACTCCCTATCATGTTTCCTACAGCAGCATTTCTACCCCATCCTCCATCTCAGTGAAAGCCCTTATGTCTGGTTTGACTGAGTTTAACATTTGGAAGTGTGTTCTGATGGGGAACTCTCTTCCTGGTCCTCTTGTTTACATGTTTTCCAGAAATGAATAGTTTTGGAGCAATACTTCCTGTTTACCCCTTCATTCCTTACCCTTATCCCTGCATATAAGTGATTTAGTTGATTGTTGGTACAAGTAGACTCCAACATCCAAAGGTCTAGATCAGGGGTGTCCAAACTGCGGCCTGTGGGCCAACTGCGGCCCGCAATCCATTTTTTATTGGCCTGCAGCCAATTCCAAAAATATATTTAGTTTACTTAAATAAACCAGGTGAGGCAATACGTACTTCACCTCAAGTGAGTGGCCCGGCTCTTTGCGTATTTTACTGCATATGGCCTTTGGTAAAAAACGTTGAAAAAAGTTTGGACACCCTGGTCTAGATTGTCTTATTGGGCAGGTTGGATGTTTCAATTCACTGCTCCCTTTCATTACCCTTTTTTTATGTCTTCCAGAGCAGCCTGTTCTCAGGGTGAATGTATTTTTTCAACTTCATGTGACAACTTACTGTTTATTCAACATATAGCAACAAAGTCCATCTACATCAATGTAGCCTAACTCTGTGGCACTTACTGATCTAGGGTCTGAAGGAGCATAAGGATGTCTAGGACCATTGTGGCCTACAAAGACATTACATGCTGATTAGCGAATTGTAGCCAATAATGTTAAATAACGTCTATAACTATAGAAAATATGTATATTTCTAAGAAACATGCAGACTATGGAATTTCAGAGAAATAAGAGATCACTTTCAATACAGATGATCAAAAGAAGAGGCTCAGAGAAGTTAATTGGCTCAAAGTCACATGATTAATAACTGATAGAAAGGAAAGCCCAAGTTTGCCTATTTTGATGTACATATTGTTTTCTTAAAATCAGGTCACTTTCCATATTGGTGTAGGCAGAAGAACAATAGGTAAGATAGAGATAGTCGAGATTTGAGTCCTGAATCCACTATTTCCTAGATGTGTGATCTTGGACACTTCCTCCCTACTCTTCAGTGTCTTCATTTGTAAGAGATGGAGATGAAAATTCTTGTTTATTCCAGGAACTTTGGAGAAGTTAAGATGAGATAGAGAATCTGTTTGCTAGTGTTCTGTACCAGGACTTTATTTCACCTTAGAACTGTGTAAGGAACCACACTCTTATTTCAATAGCATGAAGAAAGTTTGGGTTCTCTAGAACCAAACTGTGAGATAAGGATTTGCATGCTGACCTTTCTCATTGAAGAATGGTCTCGGGATATACACCTCTAAAGAAGTAAGCCAGTTATGACTGGGCAGAGTGAGAAGCTGAATAACAGTGCAGTTACAAGTGAGGTTTCAGCTGGTCATGCAGACACTCTGAGGCCGAATGGCCCTTCTTGATTCAAACTGAGGCAAAGGAGCCAGTACCTCTGTTTCTCCAAATAAGCCAGCCACTGGCTGCATGTTGCCCCTTGGGAGAGGGTGTAACCTTGGGCAAGTTAGTGTCCTGCAACTGAAGGCAATCCCTGCTGAGGGGGGTAGCAGTTGATAGTGATATTCGCAACAGCCTGAAAAGGGTGCATATCAACCCTGAAGAGATCGGGTAGAGCACTGCAGGACCCATTACGATGACATAAGACACTAAGAGCCCTGCCACCTCTCACGCTCTCTCAGTGCTCGCTCCTGCTTCTTAGCTCTTCTAACATTATAGTGCATGCCATCCATTTGGCACTTTCTGCCTGACCTGAACAGTGATTGCAAGGCCATGTCTTATATCTCTGAGCTTCCAGCACGGAGGCGCGTACTAACTATAGGCAGAAGCAGCTCAATTAATGTTTGATGTTAGTAATGTTAATGATGATGATGATATACCAACTGTACTGCTTGATACTGAGGAGTCTGGAAAGGAAGATAAGGCATGATCCACTTTATTTGCCAGATACATAATTGTAGAATAAAAACTAACGGATGTGAAAGAATTGCTATAATTAGCAAAGTATCTCACACACAAATAAGTGCTCAATATATTTCTGTAAAGTCAATGAATAAATAATGACTAAGAGAACAATTAAGGGCCAAATGGTTGGCTCTGATTCTGAGCATACCAGCGTAAACTTGGAAGGAACGCTGTGGACTGTGGCCTGGGAAGTCAGACGATTCCTTGAAGATGGTGATCTTGAGCTGGGCCTTGTAGTACGGGTAGACGAAGGTTGAAGAGAATGATATGGGGTAGGTAAGGGAATATTTTACGTCAGGAAAATCTCAGACAGGAGGGATTTGGGTGTGCCGGGGGCACATCAGGACACTTGCTTGCCTGGGGTAAAGTGTATCTGTGGATAAATTGCAGGAAGCGAGGCTCAATAAATAGGGCGATTGGAATAGATGGTGAAGGGCTAGAGGAGTTGGCAGTACTAAGTCCTGATGGAGTCCTGAGTTGGGAAGTGAAAAATGTATCTTACGAAGTGCAGGGCCCAGAATAGATTGGAAAGAAAATCAATTAGAGGCAGAGAGACCAGACAGAAGGTTGCGGTGGCATTTAAATATAAGTGATGAAAACCTAAACAAGGGTGGTTGAAGTTGGAATGGTGTGCAAAGGTGGTTTAGGGGTTCATGTGCAGGAAAAAAAATATGACTTAATAACATGCTGATTTTCCCCACTTCTTTATTCCTTAAATCAAAAATGTTACTAAAGATCAGTAAAAAAGGAACTTCAAATTTCCAAAGTATTTGTTGTCTTCCATTATCCACAATGTCTATGATTCTAAACACATTAAGACGTATCTACACAACAGGACCAGAATGACTGTTTGGACAGAACTGACGAAGCTATTTAAATCCTAACTCAATTTCACTCAAAAGCAAGCCAATTGTTATCTGCCCTCTGTGTAACTCTTCTCAGTCTACTCAGTGGGTTCACATTTGAAATTAAAGTGGCCAGTTAAAAACAATAACTAATTTTAGTAAAAACATTTAAACCCACTATGCAGCATTAATGTATGTATGTATGTATGTATGTATGTATGTATGTATGTATGCATGTATGATCTAATCAACAGGACTGCAGATCATTCATTTCCTGATCTAATTTTGCAGTGATTTGGTCTTGTCTTGAGGCAGCTCTGGTACAATATGACCTTGTTTGAAAGAGCATGTTCCTTCTAAGTGCAGACATGTGTGATGTACATGGTATTTATCATGAGTTATTTGAACTCTGACATTATTTTAGAAATGCAAGGTGTATTAGACTCAGTTCATTTTCACTTTATTTTTCATCTTTCCTATTTTAAATTGCTGCATTATTTAATGGAAACAATACATGAGTCTACTTAAGCAGTGACTATCCTGAATGAAACCTTAATTTGGGGCTCCATAAATTTCAGAATCTATTCTTTTTATATTTTTGTACATTTTCAATGTAAGTATCTGTACCTATTAATTATATTCTTTACTTTTTATATTGCTGATTTATTCCACCACTATCTATATAAAATTAACCTACCTTTAAAATTTATTAAATGTGTAACAAAATACAAAGCTTGAGATTACTTACTGCTCACGTATGTTACTTCTTTCAACACTCCTAATTCCCATCTTGTTTTATATTGCTAAACAGATACTTCAGAAGAAAGAAGCATAGTTTCCTTTTTCATGGTTTTTTGATGTATCTTTGTTTTATTTTGTAAAAGATGTCAGTCATTATGTTGAGCTCTTTTTTTTTAATTACGTTTTTTATTTAGAGATAGATAATTATGGATTCAAATGCAGTTGTAAGACATAATACAGAAAGATCTTGTGGACTCTACCCATTTCCCTCAACGGTGACATCCCACAGAACCATAGTACAATCTGACAACCAGGATATTGATATTAATGTAGTCAAGGTATAGGACATACCTGTCACCACAAGGAGTCCTCATATTGCCCCTTTACAGCCAGATTGCCCCTTTCTGTCCTTTCTCTCCTCCTGTTCTCTACTAAGCTATTTTCCATTTCTATAATTTTGTAATTTGAAAAATGTTACATAAATAGAGTCCTACAGTGTGTAACCTTTTGGGATTGCCTTTTTCTTTTTCACTCAGTATAATTCTCTGTAAAGTTATTCAAGTTGTTGCTTGTATCAACAGATTGTTCCTTTTTGTTCCTGAGTAGTATTCCATGGCATGGATATGCCACAGGTTGTTTAAACATTTACGCATTGAAGGATGTGTGGATTGTTTCCAGTTTTGGGTTGTTATAATAAGGTTGCTGTAAATATTCAGATAGATGATGAAGTCAGATAACCAGTTTTCCTTTTATGGGTCATGCTTTTTTTTTTTTTTTTTTTGCTTGGCCCTAGATCCTGAAGATTTCCTCTTGTGTTTCTTTCTAAGCTTTATAACTAAAAGTTTTATGTACAAGTCTGCTATTCATTTTGAGTTAGTAATTGTGTACGGTGTTAGGTTTGTGTTACAGTTTTGGTTTGTGTGGTTTTGCCTATCGATGTCTGGTGGCTCCAGTACTAACTGAAAAGTCTATGTTTCCTCCACTCTTTTGTACCTCTCAAAAATCAGTTCAATATGTATGTATGGTTCTATTTCTTAGTTCTCTCTTCTCTTCCAATGATCTGTTTATTTCTCTACCAATATCACACAGTCTTGATGAATGTAGCTATGTGGTAAAGTTTAATATCAGGCCGAGTAATATCTCTTATTCTTCTTTGTTAAGATTGTCTTAGCTGTTCTTTTTTCTTTTTCCTTCCATAGACATTTTAGATTAACCTTGTCTACATTTATAAAAAAAAAAAGTCTTGCTGAGGTTTTTGTAGAAATCAATTTGGGAAGAATTGACATCTTTACAGTGTTGGCCTTCCAATCCATGAACATGTAATGTTTCCCTATTTATTTAGATCTTCTTCAATTAATTTTGTGTCATTTTCAGCATACAAGACCTGTGCATATTTTGTTAGATTGACACCTAAGTATTTCATTTTTTTGAGCAGTTGTATAGTATTGCAATTCTAATTTCAGTGTCTATGTTTTCATTACTAGCATATAGAAATACAATAGCTTTTTAAATGTTTATCCTGCAACCTTGCTGAACCCAGTAATTTTAGGAAGGCTATTTTTTTTTTTTTTTTTTTTTTTAAGATTCCTTGGGATTTTCTATGTAGACAGTCATGTCATTTGAAAATAAAAACATTTTTATTTCTTCTCTTCTCATCTGTATGCTTTATATTTCCTGTTTCTTTCTTTTTTTTTTGTCTTATTGCATTGGGTAAAATTTCCAGCATAATATTGAATTTTAATAAAAATGGTGAGCATGAATATCCTTGGCTTATTCCTAATCTTAGGGGGAAACAATTTATTTATTTATTTATTTATTTATTTATTTATTTATTTATTTATTACCATAAAGTATATTAGCTGTAGGTTTTTTTGTTTATGTTCTTTATCAAGTTGAGGAAGTTCACCTTTATTTCTGTTCTCTGGACAGTTTTTAATCCCAAGTGGGTGTTGAATTTTGTCAAATGATTTTTCCTGCCTTGATTGATCATGTGACTATTTCTTTAGTTTAATATGGAAGATTATATTGATTGCTTTTTAAATATTGGGCCAGTTTTGCATCTCTGGAATAAACTCCACTTAGTCATGGTGTGTAATTTTTTTTTAATTGCTGAATTCTATTTGCTAATATTTTGTGAAATTTTTTTTTTCTTTTTACATTCATGAAGCATTTTGGCCTGTAGTTTTGTTATTTATTTGTTTTGTTTAGCACTGTATCTGGTTTTGGTATCAGGGCAATACTAGCTTCATACAATGAATCAGGAAGTGTTAACTTATCTTTTATTTTCTGGACTAGAGTGAATAGAATTGGTGTTAATTCTTCTTCAAAAGTCTGGTAAAATTCTCCAGTGAAACTGTCTGGGCCAGGAAAACTGTCTGGGCAAGGTGGGGGTAGTTTTTAAATTTCAAGTTTAACTTCTTTAATAGTTATAGGACTATCAGATTCATATAGGATTAGCTGTTGTAGTTTTTGTATTTTTTGAAAAACTGATCTGTTTAAGCTGCAAATTTGTGTGTAAAGTTGTTCATAGAATTTCCTTATCCTTTTGATGTCTTCACCGTCTGTAATGATATTCCTTGTTTCATTCTTGATATTGGTAATTTGTGTCTTTTTTGTCAATCTTGCTAGAGGGTTGTCAATTTTGTTTATGTTTTCTGAGAAACAGCTCTATGTTTCATTGGTTTTCTTCATAGTTTTTCTGCTTTTCAATTTCATTCATCTCTTTATTTTTAAGATTTCCTTCCTTGTATTTGATTTGGGTTTATTTTTCTCTTTCTAGGTTCTTGACATGATACCTTCCATTATTGTTTGAGACTTTTACTCTTTTCTGATATGTGAATTTAGTGCTATAAATTTCCCTGTGAGCACTGCTTTAGGGAGCACTGTGTCCCACAAAAATTAATATGTTGTATTTTCATGGTCATTCAGTTTAATGTATTTTTTAAATTTCTCATGAAATTCCTTTTTGATTATTTGGAATTGTGTTGTTCAGTTTCGAAGTGCTTGGAGATTTATTGTTACCTTTCTTATTGATTTCTAGTTTGAACCTATTACGTGGAGAAAACATACTAAAAATTATTTAAATTCTTTTCAAATTGAAGTTTGTTTTATAGGCCAGGATATGGTCTATCTTGGCATATGAACCATATGCTCTTGAAAAGAATGTGTGTTCAGCTGTTATTGGGTAGAATGTTCAACAAATATCAATTAAATCCTGTTGGTTGATAGTATAGCTGAGTTCTATATCCTTGTTGATTTTCTGTCTTAGGGGTGTTGAAGTATCCAACTACATTTGTGGATTACTGTATTTCTCCTTTTAGCTCCACCAGTTTTTGCTTCACTTTTTTGTAGCCCTGTTGTTTGGTGAATATACACTTAGGATTGCTATAGCTTTTTGGTAGATTGACCCTTTTAGCATTATATAATGTCCCTCATTGTCTCTGGTACTTTTCTTTGCTCTGAAGTCTACTTTACCTGATACTAAGTAGCCATTCCTATTTTCCTTTGTAATGTAATTGTCTTAAATATTTCCTCCACAAATATGTAGAACCATATCAGACAGTGTTATAATTTTTGCTTCAACTGTTAACCACAATTTAGAAAACTCAAAAAAAGATGAGACCCATTTTCTTTTCCCTCTAGATCTCATTCTTGTTTCTACTTCCACTATGGGCCTCTCTTTATTGAAAATGTACACATATTCTAAATTTCTTTCCCAGATCTGTAAGTCTTACTACTTTCCCCTGCTACCAGCCACAACTTATCTGCTGAGCTTGTTTCAAAGCAAATTATGTCAGAGCTCTATTCCGCTTACTTCTGGAAGAAAATGAAATCTGATTATCATATTTTTGTACAAAGATAACAAGGATAATAAAATTCTAACATGTGAAAGGGATAAGTGAAAAAAAGAGCATTCACAATAAGCTCGAAGAGTTTGGAGACACGCATTTGATGTGTACACTGATCTGCAGCAAGATCTTGACACTGTCATGTAACATTAAGATTGCAAAATAAGTAAAGATAGTGTTTCCATCTTATACTAATTTTTACCAAAAGATAGGCCTGAATAAAAGCCAGTTGAACTTATGCCAGTCCCCAGGCATATGTACAAGAAATTGCATAGACATAAAAGAGCAAAACCACAGTAAATAATGTGATTGAAGCAGACAGATGCTGCAGGTGAACGTGGCTTTTATTTTGAATAAAAAGCTAACTATATTTTCATTAATATGACTTCACATATATTTTTACAAATTTATATTTTTCAAATATAATTTACATTATGATTTTTTATTTTCTGTTCTTTCCTATTTCTACTGCCTATTTTGTGCTGAACTTCAATACAAATAATAAATCTTATTTTTTTAAAGCACTCTGGTTTTATACAGTAAAGACAAATGGAAAAAAAATTAGTTCAGAATTTGTATCCAGAAAATTGTGTGGGACATTAATCATTAGATTGTAAAGTTTGATTAGAACCCACTGGGAATTGCTCTTTTCTCTCTGGCCTTTCATGTGGTAGACCTTGCCTCTTTGGGAGCATTTTTCACATTGTATCTTAATTTGTTGAAATGCCTCTCTCGCATGAGAATGTGAGCTCCTGGAAGGTAGGGATCAGCCCCTTATATCCGTGTTAGGTAAACTAATGTATTATTAGAAGGAACGATTTTTATTGCAAAGCTTATTTGTAACTTTTTATAAATGGTAGTTATAGAGAAAATGACTCTACTCTAGCTAGTTGCAGAAATAATTCTTTATTGTTTGTAAAGTGAATATGAACTGTAATATTTATTAGCTTATTAAGTGATGTGTATTTGGCACCTACTTTGGGTTCTGCAATCTATTTGTCATTGTAGGAATGTCAAAATAGTATAAAACATAATTTACTCCTTATAGGAGTCTGCAATTTAGTTAGGAAAATAAAACTAATATATGAAACAATTCAAGTATATCTAAGCTTATATACAACATAGGCTTAAACTGGCCGGTATGGAGTATGCACTTTAGAGGATCAAAGTACTGAGAGATGACAGAGAACTGGAGGGTCAGGGAAAGGTTCCTGGAGTAGGTGAAATTTGACTAGGGTCCTGAAGTATGGGGTAGAGTTTAGGTAGATGGAGGAAAAGACCAGTGGTATTGGGAAAATGAAGAATTTCCTAAGGCAAAAACTTTTACATAGGAAATACATTTTTAAATCACAGAAAAGAAAGGTCTTAAGAACTATTGAATATTTTGAGATTGCACTTCTTCTATCATATAGTGAGGAGCAACCAGATTTCTCAGAAGGATGATGAATGACTTAAAGAGATTTGTTGGGGGGGTGGGTGGTCAGGATCATGGCTCTGCAAGTTGGATAGGTAATGTTGAACCTTAGTAGTTAGAAGAAACTCAATGAGCAAAGACTAAAACTTGTAAATGGAGTGGGATAATCAGAGACTTCCGTGAGAGAGAAAGATCAGCAAGCAAAACTATATTAGGCCCATGCCTTTAACTTGCAAGATGCCTAAGGCAACACAAGGGCAGTGGTTTCAAACCATTAACCACTGAACTCATTAAGGAAGGGACTTCTGATTAAGGATTTGTTTCTTTTCCCCAACCATTGCTGAATAGATAGACCCTGGTATGGATAAATATCTTTAAATTGGGAAGATTATGCCCATGTGTAAATTTAACACATAAGTGTTTAATTATGTAAGTCATATATTTTTGGTATTTGTTTTGAATATGATTTATGAAATGTTGGCTTGCAGGAAATTGGCACATATACATATGTTGAAACAGGTTTAGAATTTTTATCAACATAAATTGTATATAAAATATACATTTTATATACCCCGGTAGTGTTATCACTTTTTCTAACACATTAAAAGGAGGAAACCTATTTTCACGTTGTGGGTCTCAAGAGTAAGTGGGAAAAACACCGCGTAAAACAATTCTCTATGTTTCCCTAGAAAATGTTCTTTGCTCCATATGTTTCTTGAGTCTTATAATTAAACTCATGCCTGGACCACTGTCATTTGAATTTTAAAGGTTATGTACATAGAATGTCAAAACAACCATTTAAAACACATTAGTAAAGTGAAGGATGGGCCAAGATGATTTCTAAGGTTCCTACCACACACAACATTATCTAATTCTCTGAACGAGAAACATTCTATCTACTTCAAATGGTTTTGTTTACACTCTGCTACACAACTGGTTGACTGGTTTTTTTGACTAGTTCTCAGATTCTTTGGGGATGCAGACACAACCTCATGGGAGGCAACACCCCCCGTAATCACAAGTTGATCACCATGTAATTGTGGTAGCAGAGCAGTGGGAGATGCAGCTCTCTCACTGCCATTTATCTGTGCACCACATGTTTGCAAGAAAAATTTGTTAAGTACTTTATACTTGGAACTTGTTTTGTCTGTAAGTTTTGGGAACAAGAGAACTTTTACCGCCAAGTTTAGAATGGTCTTGAATTTTATGGCTTTTTTGATTTGTATCCAATTTTATGTCAGCTGGGTTTCACTTTGGTTGTGCTGGCAACACATGACTTTCTGGTTCTGAGACAGACTAATTAGAAGGTGCATAGTCATCAAATTGCTAACCACACATTTTAGGGAGCTAAATGTAAATAAATCAAAATCATATGAACTAAATTTACTGAAAAATACACGTGAATTAAAAAACTAATGGAAAAAAAATATCAGTGCCAAAATGACCTGTTTCTTCTCTCAAAACTAAAAACACTGTAGACATTATTTACTGAACTTAAAATTGTAGCTGGGCTTGTCATTTCCTATTGGAAAGCAAAGGAGCTCAAGATGGCAAAGCACTGGACGGAAAAATATTGTAACTGAGAAACAAAAGGCAAAATCCTATTTTAGAAAGGTAGGCTTTTCTTAGATTATGAAAGCCATCTCTGTGAACTCAAGGTTGAGACTTTTCCACCTAGAATTAGAGGATGTCGTTGTAGGACTGGAAGGGTCTTGAAGGTTGTTCAGGCAGGTACTACATCCTGGAATTGGGTCCCTGCCATGTGATTGGCCGCTGGTGTTTGGATGTCTCCCTAGGGACAAAAACTCTGTTTCTTGAGGCAGCTGGTTCACATGTATGGACTACTAGAAAGAAACCAGTCTCTGAAGCTTCCACCAACTGGTGTCTACTCCTCAAGACTCGAGAACACTGGTTAAATCATTTTTCTCAGAACAGTTTGTTTTGGTTTTTAATTATTTGCAAGGGCAGAAACTCCCAAGTATTGCCTTAAGAAAAAGGGGGTTTATTATGAGGATTTACATGGAATACATAAAAAAGAGAAATGATAGCAAGAATAGAACCTGCTCTCTAGAATTTCCTTCTCCCTCCCCCATCGCCTCAGCATCTTGGAGACACTCTGGCTTGTTCTGTGTTCTCTCTTCTGCTGAACTTTCTCTGCTTACAAAGTGTTTTGCTCTCTCATCATTTTAGTGTACACATGGTCTTGGTTTGCCATAGGCCATCTCTATCTGTTGGTTTCCTTTCAGCTTCTGCCTCTATTTCTAACTGCTTTTCTAATACAAATTCCCATTTAGGGAGAATCAGGTCCAGCTAACCTTTTTACTCCAGGTGCTAGCATAGGTGGTTGGCTTATGGACTGGCTTACTTTGAGTCACAGGCATGTGTCAACTACAGTCCACTCACCCTCTATTGGAATGGTGGTGTGTGACATCGAGCACGGCCATTGCATGGGTACCTGCAATGCAGGACTGTGGTGGAGGCAGTCTCTCCTTCAACTGGAGTGGATGGGCAGTAGTTGACATCTCTGTACACGTTTCCTAAATTATCTGATGTGTGTGTTTATATACCTCCCTACCCTTTTACTCCTCAGGCTAAAGACTCCTAGGTTTTTCAGTTGTTGCTTACAGGACATGGTTTTGAGTATCTGTCTTCTGTACATAATTTAGTTGATTTATATGCCTCTTGTAATGATGGCTGGAACTTCAAAAATCATTCCAAACTGACCTGAGCAGTGAGGTTTATGATGGGAAAATCACCTATCATATTTTAATACTTTGCTTCAACTAATGTTGTCTAAGATTCATTAGCTTTTCCTGAGAGTCATCACATCTTGTTGACTCAGAGAACTTGCTGTTAACTAAAACTTTTAAGTCCTTTTTCTGTGCATGCTGCTAAGATAACCCTCTTCTTGTCTCATGTGTAATTGGCTCTTTGTACTCAAGATGAAGACCCTTCATTTATGTTGCTTGAATTTTATTTTTGTTAAAAAGAAAAACATATATAAATAAAACACAACATGCCTCCTGCCCTCTAGAGGCTTACATTCCTCACTGATTATACTTGGCACATAGAAGGTCCCTAATAAATAATTGTTTAATAACTAACTGTGGAAAAATCACTTTGTTAGAGTTTGTAATTACCTGTTAAATCTTTTCAGGTTGATACCTAATTTGTTCTCCAACACTCTTACTCTCAACCTTATGGGTAATAATCATTTGATCATGTGCCCGCAGATCCAGTTTTCTTGCTTTTTTGCTCAGTTCTGCTCTATTGCATAGATGGCTGACATCTGAAATGATGTTTTCCAGACTCTATTGCTAATTGGTCTCTAGCTAGGTTTGGACAACAGAGATACTTAAGAAGGACTGGAGGGCGAGGAAAAGGGAGAAGCCAGGATATTTTTCCTCATCATTTTGCTTTGTGCATCAATCTCCGGGGTATTGACTGCTATTTTTATAGGATAGCACCTCCGTCCCTGAGGTCAACAACTCTTGCTGACCTTGGCTCCTGGCCTTTGGTACTGCCACCTGTTATTTCAGTCCTAGACGTAGTGGTAGCTTTCTGAGGGTGGTATCGTGGTATAGTGATTTCACAATTTCAAGAGTTCTGGAGCAAGAATGCCTGCATTCAAATCTCAGATTCACCATTTACTACATATATCACCTTAGGCAATATGTTTACACTCTCTCTCAGTTTTCTCATCTGTAAGTTAGGTATATTAAAAGCACTTACTTTAGAAGATTGTTGTGAGACTTAAAACAAAACAAAACACTTATTTGAAATATTTTGGGATGCATGTGTTTTGGAATTAAGAACTTTTTAGATTTTAGAAAGGTAATACTGTACATGTGACTTGAAAATCTGAAGTTGTCTTGTGCAGTCTGACTTCTCAGCCTAACCAATCAGTCTTATGTAGCAACCCTAAAAATCAGCAATTCTGTGAGTCTCCTCAGCTTTGATGGATTCAATAGGCTGCAATTTGTCTTGGAAATTTGAGTTCTAGGGTAGAGACAGAATTGATATTTTTGATTTAAACTTTAAGATAAAATATAAAAAAATAGCTCTCAAAGATAAAGTGTAGGAAAGCCTTCATAAATTTAAAGATTGGAATTATATCTGCCCCTGTTAAAGTTTGATGAGTTAGTACACACACCATGTATTTTCTTTCTAACCTTTCCTAGTTTGGACCATCACTTTCCTTGCTCATACTTGGTTAATATAGAAAATTTGAGGTGAATAGCTCTGACTAATTTTGTAAAAGGCTTTGGAAGATCTAACAGCATGCTTTAAAAATAAATCTAACTATTTAAGCATTGTTAAATCTCACTATTTAACCAAAATTATTGAATGAAATACCTGGCAAATTTCTCTTTCATTGTTTTCTGTGGCTCTGTAGAAATATTTCTCTTGGAACTGCTTATGGAGGTTTGTTCTCCATCTTTTCTAACGTTAATAATTGTTCCAGAAGGTAACAATACCTCTTCACTGAGCCATTTAACTTACCCGGGTCTCAATAGGTAGACCAAGCCTGCTAGAGGCCAGGGCTTGCTCCTTCTTCTGCACCAACCCTGCACTCCAGTGACCCAGCAGTCACAGTGAGAGCACAAAAGGCAAACTGGGATCTCCTTCCTCTTCAGCCATAAGCACACAGCCGTCCCCTTCTGTCACTTACATGTTATCTTACACAACTTCAGAGTGGAGGCTTTAAACAAAGCCTCTTCACCGCCACCATCTATGCCATCCTCTTGGGGCCACTATCAATGACTCTTTGGACAGTTTCCTTTCCTATCACCTCTGTCCAGTGTATTTCTAAGATCACTTCAGTTAGATTCTCCACCTTATTCCGGAGCCTGACTCACAACCTATTCTTGGTAAAATTTATTATTTTTAAATTTCGGTCACTAAAATGTCTGCAGGAATTAGATTGTCACTTCTGGATGTCTGTCTCTATTTATTTATGCAAAAGCACGTTTCTTGTTTACTTTCTGATGTGTGTCAATGTCTATCTATATAAACATACACACACATATAATCAAAGTTGTGTGTCCACATGTAATACATATTATATTGTGTGTCTATATCCATCTGTATAAATCTTAGTCAGTTTGGGCTGCTATGATGAAATACCACAGACTGGTAGCTTAAACATCAGAGATATTTTTTCTCACAGTGCTGGAGACTAGAAGTCATGAACAGGGTGCCAGCATGATTGAATTTTGGTGAGAACTCTCTTCCTGGCTTATAGCTGCCATCTTGCTGTGTGCTCACTCTTTGTTTGAAGGTGAAGAGAGACTGAGCAACCTCTCTGGTGTGTCTTCTTACAAGGGCACTGATCCCATCATGAGGGCCCCTCGTAACCTCACCTAACCCTAATCACCTCCCAAAGGCCCTGTGTCCAAATACCATCACCCTGGATGTAAGGGCTTTCACATGTGAATTTGGGGGAAACACGGACATTCAGTATATAGATTATGGAGAAGCTCGTGAACCCAGGTACTTAGCCATTTAATCATATTAAGCCAAGCCTGTGGTTCCATCTAAATGGAGGGCAAAACTTCATCAATATTTGTGACAAGATTATAGTAATGTCCTTTAAAATATCCTGGTAGAATTAAATATGTTTTGAGAAAGTATCAGTCTCTTGCTGAGTAAACAGAAAAAGTTCAAATATAAACTTAAAACCATTATAGGAAATGCACTATATAATAATAATGAAGCCAAAAGTAAATACAAAAACTCAGAAGTACCAAATATTACTTTGAACCATTTTCAGTTTCTAACAATCCCCATGGGAAGCACCCAAATGCGACAATACATATGTGAAGCAGCTTTGTAAGGCATGACGCCTTTGAAGTGCATTTTTATTATTTGCATTGCTGACTTCTGCTCTTCTGTTGTCACATACCTTGGCCCAGATTCTCATCCCCCAAGGCCAAGAGACCAGATTAACAACAGTCTCCAGGGAGAAGACCTGCGGGGATTTTGTAGGTGGGGGCAGAGGACGGCCAGCTGCTGTGAGAGAGCTGGGAGGCTGTGACTTCTTGTCGCCTCTGATTCTCACAGCGTATGGACAGGACATCTGAGCACAGCACATTCAATTCCTCCAAACACTCTTTCTGAAGTCCGTCAGAGAGAGACATGAAACTGCTTCTGGGATGGCAGCTAGAAGACAATGGCATGCTTGGGAGAACATGTGGGAAGAGAGGGGAGCCTGCAACCAGGGTGCAAGCTAAAGAATCAAACCTTATCGGCCTTTTCAGTTACATAGTATGAAAAGTGAGTGGAAGCTTACAGAATGAAGGGATATTTATTCTTTTATCAAACTTCCATACTGTTTTGCTTGACAGAGCCTGACAACCTCTTTTTATTGGTTTCTCTGTAATATAACACTGTAATTAAGGGCCCAGGCTGTGGATTGAGCAGACCTGGATTGAATCTTGCCTCTGCCTTTTCCTAGCTGTGTGGTCTCTGGGTAACTCATTTAACAACTCTGGGCTTGTTTCCTTGTTTGTAAATTGTGCTAAAATTAGTACCTTTATAATATTGTTATAATGAGAATTAAATGAGATAATGCAGGGAAAACACCTAGTTCAATGCCTGGCACAAAGCACATGCTCAGTAACTCTTATAATGTTCTTAATTTCATTGTGGCTGCTATTATTGTTTCTGCCTGGGTTTGAATCCTGCCTCTGCCACTTGCTATCTGTGTGACTTTGGGCATGTTGCTGAACCACTGTCTCTGTGCTTCAGTTTTCTCATCTGTAAAATGGGGATAATAATATTACCTCCCTATCTCAGAGGATTATTAGGAAGATTAAATAATCTCGATAGCTTAAGTCTTTGGAATAATCTTGATAGCTTAAGTGCCTGGCACATAAAAAGTGCTATTAAGTGCTGGTTGAATAATTGAATAACATTATTATCACTATACTAATCAAACTAAAGAAAAATTCCCTTTCTCTTTACAAAAGAAATCCCAAACCAAGATTTAAATTCTAATGAAATATGCTTTTCAGGAGAAACATCCAGTTAACTATACTTGAATTAAAAAACAGGCTAGATTATTTTACAAATGTAACAACTACTTTATTAGTGAAACATTTTCTGTTTTTAAAAATGAAAATATTGCATTTTAATTCATAGAATCGAGATTTTCATAAATATTAACCTATGTCTAAAAACTTCCACTGCATAAAGCTTGCAGGCAAACCTTCAGGCAATCAAAAGATTTGCCTCAGCAAAAATCTAAAATAATAATAAAAAGAGACATTGGACTGTGAGAACTGACTCCATATACTGAAAACTGAATTATGTAAATTGATATTCAACCTCCATGAAGTAAAGCTACAATATTTAGACAAGAACTCCATTCCTTACCCTTGGGAAGGAAATGTGGAGCGTATGTGGGAGGGACGCCAGCTCCCTCCATGGCCAGGTGAGGAGGGGCTAGCAGCTGGGGTCTCCTTTGGGAGGTTGCCTAAGTGTGATTCTTAGGGCAGGGGACCTTAATCTTTTATTAGGGGGTCATGCATGTCTTTGAGGATCTCATGTAATCAGTGGGCCATCTCCCCTGAACAATAGAACTTTTTTTCACTGAGATTCAAAGATTGCGTGGATCCCAGTTGAGAACTCCTAGTTGAATGTTTTGGTGAAGGCCTGGGACTCTTCTGGAATTTCTGTAACTTTTTATTGTCCCTGTGGAAGTGGAGCAAGTCACTGTGAAGTGGCAACATCCAAGCTTCCTTGATGGCAGACAGGTGGTCCCTGGCAGTTGTGTGTGTGCACACAGGCACATGTGTGTTGGGATAGGAAACTGAACTGCACCACCTCTTCTGTGCACTTGAGGTGACGTACGTTATATCATTGTGTCCTGTGAGGTAGAAATCCTTTTTTTTCTGGCTTACAGAGGAGAAAATTGAAACTCAGAAAGGATAGGTGGCATACCCAAAGTTACACAGTTAGCCCCCATGCCTTATCCTTCTTTCTATATGGGAGAAAATGCAATTCTCTTCTCCATTCCTTGAAACATTCTTTGAAGATCTCAACCCAGGTGAAAAAAGGACTTTCCCATCAGTGGAATTTATTACCTTTAGTAAAATCATTATCGTCTTCTATCTTGTGTGTATGTAGAATTTTATTCTTGCAAACTTTCATTCTTTTGGCAAGAAATGATAAAAATCCAAACTTGCATTTATTCGATAACTTTCTTTTAAGGAATTCAGTGACTACAACCCCTGACAATTCTAAAATTCTTCAGTAACTTGAAAGTATGTTGAGAATGTAGCAGTCAAATCGTATCTCCCAAAGGGTTTTCTTTATTTTACCTATTAAAAATTTTAAATTTAATTTATATCAATTAGTAAGTTGATCAATTAACATATGTTGAGAACCTAGTATGTGCCAGATTCTGTGCTAATGGGCTGGTTGGACTGACTGGATAAGTTGAGTTTTTTTAAAAAATTCAATTCTATTTCAGATTAACTTGAGTTTTATAAACAGCAAGACTACAAATACAGCATTTGCCAGAAATATCAGAAGTTGGGTAATAGCTAATAATAAACATATAGCCAATAATAATAAACAACCATGCCGGTTGTTTTCAGTTTGTCCTCTAGATCCATTTCTGTCCTTTTTGTCCTTCCCTGTTCTTTGGAGTGTGGGGGGTGGGGGGAGGGCGTGTAGGAGAGTGTGAGTGCTTGTCTCTACACACTGATTTTCCTGGCATCTCTTGCCTTCTGTCTTCTGGTTGTGTTTGACCAATATGGACCAGCAGGAAATCAGAGGGTGGGAGGAGGGAGGACCCAGTGTATTTGTCCTCATTCTGTAATTCCCTTGCCATGGTCTGGCAGGGATGAGTTCCCCTCCTGCTTTGCATCTTTTGGAGGTTGCCTCTTTTACAACTGCAGCTCTTGCCAGGGTGTAAGCATCACCTTGTACATCTGTAACATTGTTTTGACTACTTGTCAGGCCTAGGGCTGGTACTGGCTTTCCACAGTTGCTAGTTTCTGGATGCCTCTTGATTCCTTATTGGTTCTTTAGCTCTACCCACACCCCTGTAAATAGTCCTTTATTTTGAATGTGCCATCTGTTTCCTTTGGCATCCTGACTGATACTGCCAATTAGTCTGTGCCAAGCACTACACTACGACTTCAACATGGATAACCTCCTATAATACATACCTTGTGTGGTAGGTTCTAGTATTACTCTTATTTTAAAACCTTGATTGAAAAGAGGTTCAAAGAATAACCTCTCCAAGGAAACACAGCTGGAAAGTGGCGGGCCCAGGATTCAAACCCAGGCAGTCTGAATCTAGAGCCCACCCTCTTAACCATGACATTGAATGCCTCTGGTCAGTTTCTCTGGGGAGGCTGACTCTGAGAGGAAGATTTTTAGGCCGGCAGAATTTTGTAGAGTAGAACTCTTAGGACCAATACTTGTGGGCAGTGGTGTGAAAGAAGCAGGACTGGGGAAAAGGAGAAGTTGGAGTGCAGTGAGGTGGCCACAAAAGCCTAAGCTGAGCCCAGGAGGAGCTCTGGAGCTGGGAAGACTCCCAAATTGGGGTAACAGAACTGGGTATTTATATCTTGGTATTTCCAAGTCACTCAATGTAGGGCTCTAGCCTTGGGCCCTGTTCAGGCAAAGCAAGGCCAGAAGAGAGACTGTTGAGAGTGTTGACTGCCAACACTCCCAGAAGCTGGGGGAAGGAGCGCCTGGTCTTGGACGGTGCATCTGGGTGGCACACCATGGTACCCACTACACTGTTGGAAACACATATGGAAGTCATGAATTAGCTTGCTCAAATCACCTGTGATCTTTGAAAACTTTATTAGACTTATGTATGTAGTTGGTTTTCCCAGTGTGTGTGTGTCTGTGTGTGTGGTGATTATGGTGTAATTATTTGGTGGTGTGAAAGTGGGAGTCAAGAGACCTGGATTCTAGTTCCTGCTCTGCCGCTGACTGTGTGCCTTTGTTCAATTCACTTAATGCTTCTGGATTCTAGTTTGCTTATTCATAATTGAGGAGCTCTGATTAGATTGTCTCTAAGCCTACTTTCAACTGTAAAGTTCTATGTTTCTATTAATTTATTAGCTTTCTGAAATCCAGAAATAGCATAAGTAAATATGTTGGAATGCTTTTTAAGTAATGCTGGAGACTATTTCTTGCAACCTCTGGTTAGTGACTTTCTCAAGCTCTCTCAATAAATCATGATGAACTTCATGAAAATTCACATAGCCCCAGTGTCACCCAGTGTTCTCTGAAGATCATAGATGCCCCCTTTCTCTCCAGAATGTTTTTATTTGGTAAATATGAGATTTTAGAATGCTAGACACTTCTCATTCTGTATGAGCATAGCTCATACAGATGTTTTACTTTAAGAATTATTTGAAATTGCTTTTGTATGGTCATTGTTACAATTTAAATAAGCATGGTTTTAATTTGGATAGCTATATCTTGATCAAAGTGAGAAGGAATGGAAAATGGTCTTAGCTTAAGTTGGTGAAATAAAACTGATTCTCAAAGTATAGAAAGGCTAGAAAAACAAACAAATAGGTAAACAAACAAAAACTAGACAATACAAAGAGAATGAACGTATAATTAATAGAATTTTGAAAGACTATTCAATAAATACTCAACATTGTGGACTTTAATTAAAACTAACATAAATATATGTTAACAACAGAGTAAAGGTTTAAATACTGAACCAAGTAAATATAGGAATCCTTTAAGATTGATTTTCCTGAGCTGTGGCAAATGATTCAATGAAAATGGAAAGTAACTATTATTGTCAGTCGTGTATGGCCCTGTCTGTATGATTTCCCAATGTAAGCCTTATGGTTGAAACGGCTTGAACCATAAATAAATAAATAGACATACCTTCACTCTGGCTTCCTTACCTGACTCTCGTTAAACCCTATCAGCAACTGTAGAGGGCAAAAGAAGCAATTTCAATAAATATTTCATTACATGGGAGCCCATTTGCTGGTATTTCAAATAAATAAGTACATTTTCCCATTCAGTGGACACTAGAAGGGAAAATTCTCCAGTTTCCATTTTCAGACTTTCTTTTACTTTCTGAAGAGGTCAGTCATTTTCGTTTTCCAGTGTTCAACTCGATTATTTATTGGAGGAAAATGTTTTAAACCAGAAAAAGGGGAAAAAAAATCCAACCAAATAATTTATTGAAGACTGTCTCCTGGCAGATTAATCCCTACCACTTGGCCAGGGCTCATTCCAGAATGATCAGACTGGTCAAGCTTAAATTGTCCACAAGAAGTTGCATAAATAACCCCAAATACTGTGAACCTCTTTGCACTCGGTCATCGCCACGACCTTCAAAGAAAATGTCAGAAAAGTAGTAAGGAAAAATATAGCCTGAGATGCTCTAGTTATGGTATTTTCTAATAAATTACAACCTTTTTGGACCCTTTCATCTAAACACATTTATCAGTTAAGACACATATGCTTCTTCTGGGTAAGTGAGTAGAAATATTGCCCCTTTCCTTGTGGGTAACCTGGGAATGCAATTAAACGTATTCTGTTCATGCTTAGGAGCTATATTTAAAGTCAGGGTTAACTGTCTTAAGTAATATCCTTATTTTCTTAATTTTATTAACCTGAACATTGCCTTTATGGTCCACTTTTAATTGTCCCCTTGATAAAGAGACTGTGTATGTGGGAGTGTCTGAAGAGATGATTTCCTGAAAAGCTCTAGCTTCCATCCTGCTTATCCAAAGAATGAGTCTTGATTTATAGCTACAGAAAGACAAGAGCTGTCCTAGTTATAGACTTTGCTTGGTTACTTTTTACCCAGCAATTTAAGTTCAAAACCGAAGTCAGATTCTCAACTAAATTTTTCCATCCTCAAGTTTTCAGTTTTGGCTGGAGACCACCAATATTCAAATTTTCCAGACTAGGAATTATAAAGTTATCTTAATTCTTTTTTTAAGTTTATTGGGGTGACGATTGTTAGTAAAATTACACAGATTTCAGGTGTACAATTCTGTATTACATCATCTATAAATCCCAGTGTGTGTACACCACCCAGAGTCAGTTCTCTTTCCATCACCATATATTTGATCCCTCTTACCCTCATCTCCCACCCCCCTCCCCCATTACCCTCTGGTAACCACTAAAATATTGTCTGTTTCTATGAGTTTTTGTTTCTCATTTGTTTGTCTTGTTCTTTTGTTGTTTTTGGTTTATATACCACATATCAGTGAAATCATATGGTTCTCTGCTTTTTCTGTCTGACTTATTTCACTCAGCATAACACTCTCAAGATCCATCCATGTTGTCACAAATGGTCCTATTTCATCTTTTCTTACCGCCGAATAGTATTCCGTTGTGTATATATACCACAAATTCTTTATCCATTCATCTATCGAAGGACATTTTGGTTATTTCCATGTCTTGGCCACCGTAAATAAAGCTGCAATGAACATTGGAGCACACGTGTCTTTATGCATAAATGTTCTCAGATTTTTTGGGTAGATACCCAGGAGAGGGATTGCTGGGGCATATGGTAATTCTATTCATAATTTTTTGAGGAACCTCCACACTGCCTTCCATAGCGGCTGCACCAGGCTGCATTCCCACCAACAGTGTATGAGGATTCCTTTTACTCCACAGCCTCTCCAACACTTGTTACTATTTGTCTTGTTGATGATAGCCATTCTAACTGGGGAGAGGTGATATCTCATTGTGGTTTTGATTTGATTTCTCTGATGATTAGTGATGTTGAGCATTTTTTCATATGTCTATTTGCCATTCGTATGTCCTCTTTGGAGAAATGTCTCTCCAGGTCCTCTGCCCATTTTTCAATTGGGTTGTTTGTTTTTTTGTTGTTGAGTTGCATGAGTTCCTTGTATACTTTGGATATTAGCCCTTTATCAGAGGCACTGTTTGCAAAAATCTTCTCCCATTCAGTTGGTGACCTCTTTATTTTGTCAATGGTTTCTGTTGCTGTGCAGAAGCTTTTAAGTTTCATATAGTCCCATTCGTTTATTTTAGCTTTTACTTCCCTTACCTTTGGAGTCAAATTCGTAAAATGCTCTTTGAACCCAAGGTCCATAAGTTTAGTACCTATGTTTTCTTCTATGCAGTTTATTGTGTCAGGTCTTATGCTTAAGTCTTTGATCCATTTTGAATTAATTTTGGTACATGGTGACAGATAGCAGTCCAGTTTCATTCTTTTGCACATGGCTACCCAATTCTGCCAGCACCATCTATTGAAGAGGCTGTCTTTTCTCCATTGTATGTTTTTTGCTTCTTTGTCAAAAATGATCTGTCCATATTTATGTTTTTTTATTTCTGGGTTCTCAATTCTATTCCATTGGCCTATGTGTCTGTTTTTCTGCCAATACCATGCTGTTTTAATTATTGTAGCCCTGTAGTACAAGCTAAAGTCACGGAGTGTGATACCTTCAGTATTGTTCTTTTTTCTTAAGATTGCTTTGGCTATTCGGGGTCTTTGGTGGTTCCAAACAAATCTGATGGTTTTTTTGTTCTACTTCTTTAAAAAATGCCATTGGGATTTTGATGGGGATAGCATTAAATCTGTATATTGCTTTGGGTAATGTGGACATTTTAACTATGTTGATTCTTCCAATCCATCAGCACGGAATGTTTTTCCATTTCTTTGTGTCTTCTTCAATTTATTTTAAAAATGTCTTGTAGTTTTCAGCATACAGGTCTTTCGCATCCTTGGTTAAGTTTATTCCTAGGTATTTTATCCTTTTTGCTGCAATTGCAAAAGGAATTGTTTTTTGTATTTCTTTTTCTGAGATTTCATTGTTAGTATATAGGAATGCAATGGACTTTCGTACGTTGATTTTGTAGCCGGCAACTTTACTGTATTTGTTGATTGTTTCTAACAGCATTTTGGTGGAGTCTTTAGGGTTTTCTATATATAGTATTATGTCATCCGCAAAGAGTGACAATTTAACTTCTTCATTACCAATTTGGATGCCTTTATTTCTTTCTCTTGCCTGATTGCTCTGGCAAGGACTTCCAACACTATGTTGAAAAGCAGAGGTGATAGGGGACAGCCCTGTCGTGTTCCTGAACATACAGCAAAGGGCTTCAGTTTATCATCATTAATTACGAGATTAGCTGAGGGTTTGTCATATATGCCCTTTATTATGTTAAGGTATTCTGTACCTATTTTATTAAGTGTTTTAATCATAAATAGATGTTGTCTCTTGTGAAATGCTTTTTCTGCATCAATTGATATAATCATATGATTTTTGTCCTTTATTTTGTTTATGTGATGTATCACAGTAATGGATTTGCAGATATTGAACCATCCTTGTGCCCCAGGGATGAACCCCACTTGGTTGTGATGAATAATCTTTTTAATGCATTGTTGTATTCGATTTGCTAGGATTTTGTTTAGGATTTTTGCATCTGTATTCATCAGAGATATTGGTCTCTAGTTTTCTTTTTTTGTGTTGTCCTTACCAGGTTTTGGTATCAGGGTAATGTTGGCCTCATAAAATGAGTTGGGAAGTACTGTCTTTTCTATTTTTTGGGAGAGTTTGAGCAGGATTGGTATAGATCCTCTTTGAAGGTTTGGTAGAATTCACTAGTGAAGCCATCTGGTCCCGGACTTTTGCTTTTGGGAAGGTTTTGGGTGACTGATTCAATTTCGTTACTGGTGATCGGTCTGTTTAGATTTTCCAGTTCTTCATGGTTCAGCCTAGGAAGGCTATATGTTTCTACGAACTTGTCCATTTCTTCTAGGTTATTGAATTTGGTGGTATATAGTCCTTCATAGTATTTTTGGGTGATCCTTTGTATTTCTGTGGCATCCGTGATAACTTCCCCTTTTTCATTTCTGATTTTGTTAATTAGAGTCTTCTCTCTTTTTATCTTAGTGAGTCTATCCAAGGGTTTGTCAATTTTGTTAATGTTTTCAAAGAACCAGCTGTTTGCACATTAATTTTTTCTATTGTCTTTTTGTTCTCTATTTCATTTAGTTCTGCTCTGATTTTTGTTACTTCCTTTCTTCTGCTGACCTTGGGTTTCATTTGTTCTTCTTTTTCTAGTTCTTTAAGGTGTAACGTGAGGTTATTTATTTGAGATTTTTCTTGTTTGTTGAGATAGGCCTGTAATGATATAAATTTCCCTCTTAATACTGCTTTTGCTGCATCCCCAAATTTTTGGTAGGATGTATTTTCATTGTCATTTGTTTCTATGTATCTTTTGATCTCTCCTCTAATTTCTTCTCTGACCCGGTCGTTCTTTAAGAGTATGTTGTTTAATCTCCATGTATTTGTGTTTTTTCCCGCTTTCTTTTTGTAGTTGATATCCAATTTCAAAGCCTTGTGGTCAGAGAATATGCATGGTATGATTTCAATCTTCTTAAATTTGCTGAGACTGATTTTATGTCCCAATATATGGTCTATCCTTGAGAATGTTCCGTGTACACTAGAAAAGAATGTATAGTCTGATGTTGTAGGATGAAATGCTCTATGTATGTCAGTTATGTCCATTTCATCTAATGTGTCATTTAGGGCTGCTATTTCGTTATTTATTTTCCGTTTGGATGATTTATCCATAGCGGTCAGTGATGTATTTAAGTCCCCTAGTATAATTGTGTTTTGGTCAATTTCTCCCTTTAGTTCTGTTAGTAGTTGCTTGGTATATTTTGGTGCACCCTGATTGGGGGCATAAATATTGATGACTGTTATGTCTTCTTGTTGTATAGTCCCATTTAGCATTATGAAATGTCCATCTTTGTCTCTTGTTATCTTTTTCACCCTGAATCTGTTTCATCTGATATCAATATGGCTATACCTGATTTTCTCTGGATCCATTTTCTTGAAGTGTCAATTTCCACCCTTTCACTTTGAGTCTATGCTTGTCCTTGTAGCTGAGATGTGTCTCTTGGAGACAGCATATGGTTGGATTTAGTTTTTTGATACAATCTAGTACTCTGTGCCTTTTTATTGGTGAGTTCAGTCCATTTACATTTAGGGTGATTATTGATATGTGATGATGTCCTGTCATTCTATCTTTAGTTTTCTGGTAAGGCTGTGTCTCCATTATTTCTTTGCCTTTTTGTTGTTGTCTATTATTTCTGTATGGTAGTATTCTATGATGTTGCCCTCTGTTTCTTCTTTTATTATAGTATATATTTCAGTTACGGATTTTTTTTTTGAGTGGTTACCCTTAAGTTTATGTAAAGGAATGTTTGATATTTAGAGTATTCCATTTTCTTCAGCACACTTACTTTCTCCATTCCCAAATTCCATTTCAGGCCTTATTCTCCCCCTTTTTATGTTTTGCTTGCCACAAATTGTCCCTGTTGATGGTGATCGAATAGTCTCCTTTAGTATTTCTTGTAGTGCAGGTCGTGTATTAGAAAATTCCCTCAGCTTCTATATGTCTGGAGAGGTCTTTATTCCTCCTTCATATCTAAAAGATATCTTTGCTGGATATATTCTTCTTGGCTCATAATTTCTCTCTTTCAATAGTTTGAATATTTGGTTCCACTCCCTCCTGGCTTGTAGAGTTTCTGCTGAAAAATCTGATGATAATCTAATGGGCTTTCCTTTGTAGGTTACTGTCTTCTTTTCCCTGGCTGCCTTGAAGATTCTTTCTTTGTCGCTGATTTTAGACAGCTTCAATACAATGTGCCTTGGAGAAGGCCTGTTGGGATCGAGGTAATTAGGTGTTCTATTTGCTTCTTGGATTCGAGGGTCCAGTTCTGTCCACAAGTTTGGGAAGTTCTCATCGACAATTTGTTTGAATATATTCTCTGTTCCCTTCTCTCTTTCTTCTCCTTCTGGTATGCCCATTATTCTTATATTGCTCTTTCTGATGGAGTCAGAAAGTTCTTGTAGAGTTCTTTCATTTCTTTTAAGTCCCAAGTCTCTCTTTCTTCTTCCATCCGTGTAATTTCCAGGTTTCTATCTTCGATGTCACTGATTCTTTCCTCCATCTGGTCAACTCTACTACCTAAACTGGCTGTTTCATTCTTAATTTCTTCTATTGAGTTCTTAATCTCCAGAAGTTCTATTTGGTTGTTTTTTAAAATTTCAATCTCTTTCGTAAAATGCTCATATTGTTCTTTGATTGTGTTTCTGAGTTCATTAAACTGCCTTTCTGTGTTTTCTTGCATCTTGTTGAGTTTTTTCAGAACTGCAATCTTGAATTCTCTGTCATTTAAATCACATATTTTTCATATATTTAGGTTCATTTTCTGGTGACTTTTCACTTTCTTTCTGAGCTGTCTTGTTGCCTTGGTTATTCATGGCAATTACTGAGTTATTATTTCTCTTCCTAGACATCTACAGGAGTGGCTTCTGCAACAGGTTGATAGGAAGAGGTCTTTCTTTTGTTTTCTAGTACCTGTTGGTAGAATGTTTTATTTTCTCTCCGACTGCAGCCTTTTTTCCTCTCTCACATGGTAGTGCTATGTTTTCTCTGCACTATTCCAGCTTCTCACACAATGGGGGGAGTCCCTGGGAGACAGGCTTCTCCTCTGTTAATAGTTCACCTGGGTCACAGGGCGCAGTGTCCGTGTGGGTATGCAGAGAGCTTTTGAAGTTCCAAAGCTCTTCTCGCACCAGAATCATAGCCTGTATGTTTCAGCAGTTCTGTTTACTCCTGCAAGGATCCGCCCAGATAGGTGGGGTCCGGAGCAGGGTGAGTTGTGAGAGGTGACCCAGAGCAATGGCGGCGACCATCACCACTCCTGGTCCTGTTTCCGTAGCTCCCTCCCCTTTGCCGGAACTAGTTGTACTGCGAATCTGTGTCTGCGGTCCATAGTTCTCAGAACAGCAAATATTCTGTTCTTTTGATCTGACACTGCTACTGTTCCACTTCTAGCACCGGGCAGGTGGGGGCAGGGCTAGCTCTGGGAGGGTAAGGAGGGGGCGGCTAGTCTCAGTGCCTAAGGCTTCCGTTCTCTGCTCGGCAGTGAGGGCTTAAACCACCGTTTTCAGCCTTCTCCCTCAGTCTTTTCTCGGTGGTCTCTGCCGTGCGCGTTGGGTTCAGCCGTGTTATATGCTGCTCCCCTCAGCCCTGTGGGCCATAAATGGAGCCCTAGCAGTCCGAATTATTCCCTCTCCCGCAGCTGCTTTAGTTCCAGGAAGCAGCGAGCTCGGAGCACTGAGCTAGGTCTGCGTCCTGCTCCCGCATGGCTCTGTCTCCACACTTCTCCCTTCCCTCCTTCCCCGCTTGCCTGATTCGCCTACCTTTAGGTGAATTCAGTAGTGGGTCTCTTCGTCCTGCCTGTCTGCTGTGCAGGGAATCCTTTGTGGAGTTATAGTTGTTCCATTTGTTGTAAATTCCAGGGGAGATTTACAGAGGCTCACCTCATGCTGCCATTTTGATGACGTCCTTAATTCTTCTTTCTAATTCTCTTCAGTTAATATGTGCATTTGATTATTTTTTCCCTTCTTAATTAAAAAGTGCTGGACTTAGAAGAGGAAATCTGGGATTCTAGTACCCCAGCTCTGCTGCTTACTAATTATAGGAACTGGCAAGTTAGTAAGAGTTTTAGTGCCTTCCCCTATAAGATGGGGAATAAAATTGTCTGTTATGCTGATATCACAGAGATGTTTTCATAATGAACTGAGTTAGTATAAATTGTAGACTATCTCAATTTATATGGTGGAGAGAATCGGGGGGTAACCTAATAAGATTGTCTCCTTTTTGGGGGAACCAGAATATTGAAACAGCAGCTCTCTGCGTGTCATTCATCCATGCATTTGCCAAATTAGAAGATTTAGGATGACTAGCCTGCTGTCACTTATTGTAGATACCCAGCCTTGATCCTGAGGTGTAAACACACTCGAAGGCTGCTCATCAGATTCCTTACTCCTCTGGACCAAGAGAAAAGGCACATCCCACTTCACACCACTGCTGCTAAACTCTCTTTCTAGTTGTGCCAAAATATTCACAATTCTTTAAGAGACTGCAGAAACTAGATTTACCCTTCTTCACATTCTTGTTTTCCTCAACTGCCTACTGGACATCTCACTGAAACATCATCTTTGATGTGCATAAAACTCAAGTTAATATTTCCTCCTCCCAAACACTTCCTCTCTGGTGTCCCCCACCCTATGAACCAACAAACACTAACTTGCTTAAAGCAGCACCTGGGGTGGGACTCCCTCTCACAAATATCTTGTATCTATCTCCTAAACATATTTTAATTTTATTCCTTTTTTTTCCTTCACCTCATTGCCACCTACTCTGTCTCAAGGCATCACTATCCTTTACCTGAATGACTGCTACTGCTTCCTAAATTGTCTCTCAGCCTCTACTCAGTCCTCAACTCTCTCAGGTCTGTCCCTACATTCTAGCTGGAGTTATGCAAAAATGCAAAGCTGACCATGTCATGACCCTGCTTAAAATGTTTTTGGTGCCTTCCAATTACCTGCAAGATACTGGCCAAATTCTATGAATCCTATACTGTCAAATTTCTGCTTTTGCCTCCCTTTCCCCACTCGTACTATGTATGAACAGCTTATAAACTTGAGTGATTACTTTCAGTTCCAAGAATGTGCCATGAAGACCTTCATGATTTTGCATATGCTATTCCTTCTCATTTGGATCACTTTACCCTCTCTTTTTGCCTGGCCGATTCCCAGTCATTCTTTGGATTTCAGTTTAGATGTTGCTTCTTTTGGAAAGCTTCCCTGATCCCTAAGTTCTGAGAACACCCTGTAGTTCTGCTATCATAACACTCACCACGTTGTTTGGTACTTATCTGTTTACGCACCTATGTCTCTCACTGACACTCCACGGAGGCAGGGATTACGACTGGCTTGTTCCCTACTCTGTTCCCAATACTCAGTGCCTCCCACCTGGAAAACTCTCAAGTATTTTTGTCAAATAGATGCATGAATAAAATAAATGACATCTTTGTTTATTTTTCTGGGGAAGCAGAGGGGTATGGTTTAAAAAATCTACCAGATATCAAAAGTCCCATATTCTAGTTCCATTTCCCTTTGCATGATTATGTCACCAAACCTCTCTATGAAATGGAACCACGATCACTCTCTCAGCTTACTTTAAGAGTTGTTTTTAATAATAGCGAGATAATTTATATGAGAGCTCACTGTAAAATGTACAATTCCCTACTAATAAAAATGTGTCATTATTATCACACTTGTCAGGTTTTCATCAGCATCTGCCTGCATTAACCATTTTAGGCATAGTACTTGAACTTAGTCATTTAAAAAAATTCTGTACTGTGTTTTAGTTAACTATTGCTCATAACAACCCTCTTCAAAAACGGAATGGAATAAAATAACAACTACTTATTTAATTTATAATTCTGCAGGTCGGCTGTTAGGCTGTGCTCATTTGGGCAGATGGTCTTGGCCAGACCCTTGACCCGCTATCAGGCCAGTTGGGGCTGGTTAGTCTAGGAGGGTTTCAGCTGGACAGCTTGTCCTTGTGCCATGTGCCCTCTCATTCTCCAGCAGATCAGTGTGGGCTTGTTCACGTGGTGGAGCTAAGGTTGGTTCCATGAGAGTAAACAGAAGAACATGAGACCTCTTGAAGTTTAGGCTTAGAACTGGTACGATATAACGTGGTTGCATTTTATTAGACAAAGCAAATCCAAAGCCAACCCATATTAAATAGGTTGGGATATGTCCAAACTCCCAGCGAAGATCTCCATGAACTTCTTACATTGGCCTTATCTGCCTGGTTTTTGATGCTTTAGGAATAGAACATTTCTTATAGTTCCAGGAAACCAGTTGTGTGTTTCTGGTCTCTGCAGTTTGTACTGCTTCCTGTGCCTGATGAACAAGCCCCTCCCATCTCTCCTTGCCTGGATAATCTTACTCATCCTAGCAATGACAATAACAGTACCACTTATTATGTGCCAGGCATTGACTATTTTAAACACTATATATATTATCTCTGTGAGGGAGGTACTATTATTATCTCCTTCTTACAGATAAGGAAACTGGGGCACTGTGAAGTTAAGTAACTTGTCCAAATTTACTTAGCCAGAAGTCTGGTTTCAAAATTGGGATTTGGAGTCTGTTAATTTAACCTCCAGGGTCTTCTACCTCTTAAGACTCAGCTCAGTTTGGGGTTTCCATGTTCCCTGTGTATCTTGCCATTTGCTGTGTTCAGGTATCTATTTTAATGTCTGATTCCCCTTTGACTTATGAGCATCTCAAGAGCACAGAACTTGCCTGACCTTTGTAACCATCGACTCAAACACAGAATCATGTTTCTGTTGCCCTCTCTATACTTACCAAGACACATCCTTTGCACCATTAACAATCTGCTTCTTGGAATAAAAAAAAAAAAAAATCAGAGTGAAGACTATTAGTCCTCACAGCATCTCCAAGAAAGAAGTGACGAGTGGGAAGCTCTATCTCATTTTGCAAACAGGAAATTTAGGCATGTGGAGATGAAATCACCCAGCACTGTGCCAGGATTCTTTTTTTGGTTTTCTGATTCCTAGTTTTGTGTTCTATCTACCAAAAAGTGGTATTCGTCTATGAAGTGCAGCTGATGGTTGCTTAATTTTCCCTAGAACAAAGTTAAAAAACATAACAATTAAATTAAATCACCCAAGAGGGACGCCTTCTTCAGTTGTGAAGTTTTGAGGGAACAAACTTTTGGGGAAACTTTTTTTTCCCCCCAGGGTGTAGTGCTTTCTTCTCTTTCAGCAGAATATATTGTGTCTGATGGAGCAAAAAATTGTTTTTAAGAAACCCTGCACCAATCTGTCTGCCCCAGCTCAGACACATGCTCGCACAGAAAATTAAATTCACAGAAATGAGAGAAAATCAAGAGAACCAAAGGAGCATGTCTTCTGTTTCCCAGAATCATTCTCTAGTGTATTTAGTGGTCTGTTGGGTGACAGGGTGATGAGGGGAAAGGATTGGTTGAATGCAAATAGTTTTTCATGTCTTTTTGCGTATTTCATCCAAGTGCCACGAAAAAGTAAGCATTATGTACTTTTCACCTATATGTTTTTAATCTGTAAGAAGCTTAATAAAGCTTCTTAGCCAGTTAAACAGTTTTTTTTTTTTTTCCCTCCAGCTTCAGTCTCATTACTACCATTTGCTTCATTAACAGCAGTAACTTCTTGGGTGTAAAACTTGCTTGAAATGGTAACTACTAAGAAAAGTGGTGGAAGAGGAGAAATAAAAGAAGCTTAAAGAATAGTGCCACTGAAACACACTCATCGGAAAGAGAATCCCCTAGCTGATCTCTCTGGCCATGTAACATGATTTTTCTCTTCAAGTTTTTGGCATTCGGCTTAATTTTATTATTTCCTAAATCATGATTTTTAAATCTCCTTCTAATCAGCTATGGTACTCATTTTGATCATGACTTAGGTGGAATGTTTACTCATATTAAAGTGGGTTTTGTGTTGTTTCTGCCTCATAGTGACTTTCCAATGTTAGGGCCTTCCTCTGTCTTATTTCTCTCTAAACTGCACTTGCCAATACATACCATGTATTTGAGTACTGGGTTCTCAGCTTTGTAAAAAGAGAGGGTTTGGCATATCTTGTAAACCCTGAACCTCGTTAATATTAGATGAGGATAATGACGATGCTGCTGCAGATGCTGACCTTTCCTCCTCATCTGTTTTTCTTGACATGATTGTGTGTGTGTGCCTCAGCGACAAAAAAATCTCTCTCTCTCTCTTTTGATATCTCAAGAAGGACCAAATACCTTCCAGATTTTGTTATTTTTCTACTCCTGACTTAAGAATTTGACTGAGAAACCAGAAGCCGAGTCCCTTCGGTCATTGTGCACAATGATGGAGCTGCATATGAACTGGCAATTAAAACTCGCCAACTCCTCAGCACATCTCAGATTCTTCCACCCGATCTCTTCTCACCTCTATTCTCAGAGTGGCTGGTTTGTTATGAAACTAATTCTTTTCTAGGCCAAGTTTCCTTTGAACAGGGTGCAAAGGCATATGATCCTGTAGATTAGAAGTGGGTTGTCATCAAAATGATATAGCTCTCTGTTCTTCTCTGTTCCTTTCTTGGAATGGCTGAGAACAGACTTGCGAAGAGAAAAACTTGTTGGCGTTTGGGAGCTGCCAGGTTTTAGAAAGCCCAATTATGTCTTTTTTGAACTAGCATTTCTTTAATAGAGTTTAATTTAAAAATGTTTTTCTTTTCATTTTTCACATTTCTTGTCGTTTTTATTTCAAAAACATGAGGATGTTTACTCATGAGGAAAGTAAAAACAGATTGTGTATGAGTAAGCAGGGTCAGCTGGCCAATTGTGATGACTTTGGAGGGGCCATCAAATGGCCCCTATACTCCAAAAAGTACCCTTTTTATTACCTTAGTCCCTAAAATTCCCCCATTGCTTGGGCCTTTGCTTTCAATCATTGTAGTTTCACTTGAGCACTAGTCTTGTTTGCAGCTCGGCATCTATTTCACCTACTTCTTAATACAAGTAGCCACAGGTTGCCCATGATAGTACCCCCGCCTCCATTTTGAAGGAGTTAATTCCACCTGAGTTTAGGATTGTGCCAGTAAGTCTAGTCTAGTCTTCTGACCAGAGAAAGTAGTTTAGATATGGGCACCATAGCCCAATTGAAAAGATGTAAAGAGACTTTTGCTGGATAAAAAAAAAAAAAAAAAAAAAAAAAACATTTGTAGAGAAGCCTTTTCTTTTTCACAGGAGCTGCTAGACTTTTGATTTTTTTTTTTCCACTGGAATTTTCGGTGGGAGGATGTGAGGTGTGTGACCCCAGCCTCCATAGTCTGTCACAGTCTGGGAGGCCACTTAGTGGAGCCTGAGCATGGATGCTGAATGTGTGGAAGGCAGAACAAGAGACAGCAAGAAACGGGGGACATCCTTTGAACACTGGATCAAGCTTCACCTGAACTCATTGCTATTTGGTATGCATGATACAACTTTTAGGCACGTGATTATCTTCTGTTTGCATTTAATTCTAAATATGACTGCCTTTTCAGCTCCAAAGAGTCTGTGGGTTTAGCTGAAGCTTCCAGGCCTGCATCGCCTAATCCTGTTTCTTCTGTTCCTTAGGGGTTGATCTGAAAGACAGTCACTAATAAAAATCCTGTGTAGCAAATTCCATCTCAGAGTGTTCTTCCTGGAAAACCCAAATCATGACAGAGGTAGCTCCTTCTAAGCAGAAAGATTTTTCTATAGGCTCACCACCAAACAAAATAAAGCAGAACACAACAAATTTATTATGCTTCACTTTTGCACAGTTCTTTTGGGAATTCATTTGTTAAGTTTTGCTCCAAGATCCAACAGTCAACCTATGAGGTTGAGCTATCCCAGAAAGGGCTAAGAGGGAAAGGAAAGCAGGTAGCTTACTATCTTTTAGAATCCCTTATCAAATTTATATTTTATATTTTATTTTTACTATCCGTGTACTCATAAAACTATCACCATGATCACGATAATGAAAATATCCTTCATCCCCAAAAGTTTCTTCATGACTCTTTGTAATTCCTCCCTTCCACCTTTTACCTATGCAATCACTGATCTGTTTTCTGTCACTATGGATTCATTTGCATTGTTTAGAATTTTGTATAAATAGAATTATAAAGTATGCACTCCTTTGGTTTGCCTTATTTCACTTAGAATAATTATTTTGAGATTCATGCATATTGCATACATCAATAGTTCATTCCTTTTTACTTATGGGTAGTTTTCCATTGTACGTATATAAATAACTTGTTTATTCATTCACTTGTTGATGGACACTTGGGTTGTTTCCAGTTTTTGCCTGTTATAAATAAAGCTACTATGAGCATTTAGATACAAGTCTTTGTATAGACACATGCTTTCATTTCTTTTGGCTAAATGCCTAGGGATGGAAGGGCTGCATCATATGGTAGGTGTATGTTAACTTTTTAAGAAACAGCCAAATTATTTTCCAAAGTGGTTGTGTCATTTCATGTCCCCACCAGCAGTGTATGAGAGTTCCAGTTCCTCCAATCCTTCTTAATTCTTGTGTATCTTTAAAAATTTTAACCACTCCATAGGTATGTAGTAGTATCTGATTGATACTTCCCTAATGACTAATGAAATCAAGCATCTTTTCATGTGATTACTTGTCATCCATATATCTCCTTGGTAAAGTGTTTAGCTATTTTGTTTATCATTTATTGGGTTATTAATATTATTTTTTTACTAAGCTTTAAGTGTTTTTTTTTTTTTTAAATAACACATATTTTGTATGTAAGTACTTTATCAGATAAATGCTTTGAAATTATTTTCTCCCTGTCTGTGGCTTGTCTTTTCTTTCTCTTCTCATAATAGTGTCTCTCAAAGAACAGAGGTTTTTAATTTTGATTATAAATTTTTTTATTTTATGGATCATGCTTTTGGTGTCACAGCTAAGAAATCTTTGTATAATCTAAGACAGCAAGATTTTCTCTATGTTTTCTTCTAGAAGTTTTATAGTTTTAGGTTTTACATTTAGGTCTATAATCCACTTATTTTTAATTTTTTATATGATCCATTTTGAGTTAATTTTGGTATATGGTGAAAGATATGGATTGAAATTCAGGTTTTTTGCATATGGATAGCCAAGTGTTCGAGCACCATGTGTTGAAATCACTCAGCTAATTTTAAAATATGGAGCACATAATTCCAGTGTGGTCCATAGACTATCTAAGCATAATCACTCCTAGTGCTTGTTAAAAATGCAAATTCCTAGGTCTCACACCAGCCCTTTCAAATTAAAATCTGATGACAAATACCTAGGTGATTCTTATAGATACTAAACTTTGGGAGCAACTGGCATAAGGTCATTATTATTCATTAACACTTTACTTCAAATCACTGTCTTCATCAGAGCCCAGAAAAGATATAATTTAGAAAAAATAAGTCTCTATAGGATGGAAAGAAACCAGAACAGTTTCTGTTTTTCCTTTTTAATACAGAATTTTTTAAACATATACAAATGTAGGTTGAATAGTGTAACGATTTCCATGTATTCATCCTTCATGTTAACAATAATCAATATTAAACATTACTTTTTTTAAAAGAGAAGAAATTGCAGGTGATTTTTTCCATGTGGGGGAAAACTTCCAAGTTTAAAAAACAGTGTGAAAAACTAAAAGTAGAAAAAACATAGAATGAGCAACTACAAAAAAAAAAAAAAAAAAAAAAAAAGAAAATCAAAGATCAATATAATTGCCCAACATAAATATTGAAAACCTCTACACATCAAAGAAATCTTGAGCAATTTAAAAGACAAGTAATAATCTAGGAAATATTTTTGACTAGAACAAGTGATTAATTTTTAATCTATAAAGACATATAAGATGAGTTTAAAATGACTAAAAAACTAAGTGATAAATGGGTGAAAGGACAAAGTACATAAAATACACCATTGAGATTATGTTTAGAGGATGTTACACATGCAGTAACATTATCTTTAAAAATAATTTTTATTGTGATGGGAAAATGTTTATACTATGAAAAAAGCTGAAAAGAAAATTGTGTATTTTGTATGTCCTCATATATTTAAAACAGGCTTAGGAAAACAAAATGACTGAAAGCAAATATGCTCCTGGATATTATTTTCTAAGTTATCTCCAATGAACATGTATATGTTGCTGAGTAGTCAGAAAAGAAACAAACAAACAAACAAACAAACAAAAAATTCTATTTTTTAAGAAGAAAGTGTCTGAAATGGGATATTTCCTTTGCAAAGTCAGAGATTGGCACAGAGTACAAACATGGAACAAAGGAATGGCACGGAGAAGGCCGAAGACAGGTTTAATACAGCATCGTCTTAAATGAAGGGATAGAAGAAGAGAAGAAGGGACAGAGGTAAGAAGTCTTACCAATGGATGAAGACTGTTTTCACCTGAGCAGTACAGATTGGGGGGACTGGCAGAGGGGAACAGATGCTAATGGCAGTCTGTTTTCCTGATCAGATGTAGACCCTGCTCAAGTCCACAGAACTCCTCTTCTTGATTTAAGGAGTGGGGCGAGGAGGAAATAAATTAAAGCTATAACAGTCCTTTCTAGTTGTCCAAAGCCATCCGGCGGATGAAATGTCTGTTTGTGCATAGACTCTGAAGTGTTACTTCGTTAGTATCATTTCTCTTCTATGGTTCAGAAACTAAATCGAAAATACTTCACCAAGTTGGAAACCCACTCATATCTTCTGGATTTGTACTTCTGAACTGAAATTGAACTCTGGCACTTTAGTTCACATGACATTAGAACAATATAAGTTTTTGTTTTGGAAAAGAATGGCTTTAAAAGTCTCATAAATGGGTCCTGCCTGTTCTTGGAAATCAAGTAACACTTGTAAACTCCAATTCCTAAATGTTGTATAATTGTGAATAAGTAAATATTAAGGAAGCAGAAATGTACAGATTATACACCTTAGATTATACACAGGTTCATAAATAATAAAAGTATCTCTTTCAAATCCTAGTATTGGAAATCACATCAAGAAATACAAAAAAGGACATTAAAAGATACAAACAGATTATGATTCAGGACGATATATTTATAATTTTAAAAAGTAACTTAGAAAGTCAAGTAAGGCTGGTAAAATCTCCAAAGTACTACAACATTTACTGGAAGACATTTTTATACTTTTGTTGTTTAGATGGTTCTATAATTGTATGGTTCCAGGTGGTGTAGATGAACATTTTCATGTAGTCTTCTTCTGTGATCAGCATTAAAATAACTATCACTGAAACAGCTATTGAGTATCCAAAGTATGCAGAACATATAAAATAAACTAAAATAAATTTGTATAAAAAAGTTTTTCTCAGGCTTGTCAGGAAAATAATACAGAGTGACTGTGAGCTATAAAAACTAGGCGACTTCTCTAAAATAGCAGCATAGGACCCCCTAAGCAGGTTTAAAAATAGATTTAAGGATTGATCCAAGTTATTTTCACTATTTTTGTGGAATCTCTTTTCAAATCCAAGAATTGAAACATGTAGCATGATGGTTATGATTCTACTTAAAGGAAGAACAGAAACTGAATATCTGAAATATTCTGAAATAAGAAACAGGATCAAACAAATACTACATGTTTCATTACTTTATATTTTAAAATATTACTACTAGATTTTTCTGATATGAAATATTCACACATTACTTTCATTTACTTACATGTATTAGTGTGAAGTGTGCTAAAAAGTAGAATAAAAAATGAGATTAAAAGGTAAGATTATCAATAATAGAGCTTTAAGTTCTGGACCCTAATTTATCTGCAGGAATAGATGTCGGACCCAAATTTTCAGGCCTGAGAGACTTAACCTTGTCATACACTTGCCACCTAACTTATTGAACAGTTTAAGAATAAGCACCATATATTAAGTATCATAAATGTGTAAGACATATTCTTCAATGTTCTGTTTTTGTGGAGCATGCTATACAAATAGCATTTTGAGACTGTTTTGATTGTGTACTTATCAAGATGTGCTTGATATTTACAATTAGTTGGCCAGATCCAGCATATTTAGTTCTTATTACTTACCTAGTAAATTCTGTACCTTCTCAGATTCTGTACTACGATGAACGTTATGTCTGAAAACTCATTTGATAAGAGAACACTGGCCAGTTAGCAATATGTGAGATATTATTTTAGAAAATATGGACAATTTTTTCTAAATAAGTTTGATTTGGATGGTTTCTTGGGCTTGAAAATTATATAGTCTAATATATGTTTGATCTCTTAGTGAATTCCAAAATTACTGCTCCTGTATCTGTATTTGGGGATAATCTATAGAAATACATTTTCCAACCTTCAACTATGCTGTTTCTCATAGAAAAAATTTCCTGGACTCAGTTAAAAAAATTGGGTATCTGGTAATAAGGAAAGTATTTTTTCATTTCTTATCAAAAGCCACTTACTGGATGCTAGTTTCATGTCAAATACTCTTTTAAGCACTAAAATAAAGAAGAGTTGGTTTCCACTCATTGATACACTGGTTTATATTTGGCAGCATGCACATGCATTATCCCATTTAATCCTCACTGGAACTCCACAAGTTAGATATAATTTCCCCCATTTTACAGGTCATAAAACTGAAGCAGAAATGTCACTTGCCCAAGATCACACTTTTAGTAGAGCCAGGATGTAACCCAGATAATTTTGGGCTTCAAGTTCTTTTCTCTTTCAATTATTCAATAGCATACGTTTTTCCAGTATTCTTCAGTTGAGATAAACCATGTATCTATTGTAATGCAGAAATCCCTCTAGTCCAAAGTAAGAATTTCAGTACCTTGTCTGAATTTCACTGGCTATTTCAATACCATAGGAGCAGGAAATTATTCATTTCATGAGAAAATTCATGCACCTGTGGATTTCACTTTTGCGCCAGATGAATAGGTGAGGTTGGATTTGATTTACTCCATGACTAAACTCTAAAATTGGGATTTAAAATGGATATGTAATCTCACTCTGATTCCATTTGCCCTGTAGTGCTGCCTAATGGTTATGCAAGTCTCAGAAATGTATTTAAAGTAATAACATGTCCTTTTTATCCAGTAACATCAAACTGAGATCCTTTTTGTTCACTTTGACTAGACCTCTAACCTTTAAAGGTGAGTCAGGCAGCTGCAGAAAACCTGATCTTATTTTCTGCCCCCGGCAAGACTTTTTCAAGTTCATCTTTTTTTCCTTTCTCTCAAAATCTGATGAAAAATGAAATGTCAGGAAAACAAGCTCTCAGCCTAAAACACTTGTGTCTGTCTCTGTGACAGATGTCAGTTTGAAAGGTTTCAGGTCACCTGTCAGAAGTGTGTCAGTGTGATCTCTGCTTACATCGACCTCACACCAACACCGAGTTATGTTTTTAAAAATATTCTTGAAAAATAATTAAATGATTTACAGTCATTGCCTTTTCCTCTGTCTTTTAACTCTGATTAATGAGACGAGAGAGAGAGAGAGAGAGAGAGAGAGAGAGAGAGAGAGAGAGAGAGAGAGAGAGACTGAGACTTTTGAAAGGACTGCTTGACCTTTGGGTGCCCCTGGCAGTGAACCAATCAGCATTCTTGTAATCCAAACACAGATGCCTGGAGCTAAACAAATCCTATACTTGTGAACAAGAATTCAGTTTGCTGTCAAAATACAGTGAGGATCACCACAATGCTGCTTTGAACAAAGTATCATGAATTAAAGTTTAAATGTTTGTGATTAACGGAATAAGATGGAACAACATAATATCTCAATGGTGGCTCAATTTAGTAACAAATATTTCCAGCAAAAAATCATGTCTTTTGAAAAGTTCTGTATCCTAACTCCATTTGCTGGGCATAACTTCCTAATATTTTATGCCAGAAACACCACTAGTATTATTGTACAAGTCAGTAGGTTGTAATGACTAATTAATGGGGTTTAAACTCTGTTCTTTCTGGATTAGTTACACAATGTTTGAATTATTTATCACAGTGATTTAAAAAATGTTTTTCTTTCCTTTTTTTTTTTTTTTTTAAATGAACCTTTATCATAGCCCAGGAAATGTAAGGACTGGGGGTGGGGGGGTGGGGGTGGAACTAAGATGGGATTTGTTTCATTACTTTGGGAATATTCAGGGATTTGCTTGTAACCAAGAAGATAAAAGATTACTCTCCAAAGGCATGTTTGCCAAATCTACCACTCTAAACAAGAGGCCAGATCAGAAGGAATGAGAAAAACCATGACTATAAACCCAGAAACTTAAATAGCACTATAGAGATGTTAGTTTTTCTTTTCCTTTGCTTGATTTTTAAGTGTACAATACTTCCCTACTTTCAAGTGGGCCCACCCGTGCTGTGAAATACAAGTAAGTTTATTGAAGATATTCATAGTATCCATGTCTGCAAAAACATTATTTTTGTGAGTGAAAAACCTGGGGAGGGGGGGACTGTAGACCTGGAATGCAATTAATTAGCTTGAAAGAGGTGGAAAACTGATTCTAGGCAATCAACGATTTGTGTAATATCTGGAAAATTTCCTTACCTCCCACAGCTATGTTTCAGACCAGTGTTTCTCAGACTTTAAAGTACACACAAATTTCATGGATCTTGTTAACATGAGATTCTGATTCAGTAGATCTGGGTGGGGCTTGAGCATCTGTATTTCTAACAGATTCCTAGGTGAGGCGGATCCTGCTGCACCTGGACCACGCACTGAGTGCTGAGGTTCTAGGCTCTTCTCAGCTTTCCAAGAGCGTGTGTGCCAAGTGCCTCAAGGTTCCCAAGTAGTTCTGCAGTTAAAGCAGCCTATCTTATTTAAAAAATTCCCTTTCTAACGTATTTTTCCTATGTTTATGATCTTTTTCTATGTGTCTGTGACTGGATCTCTTTTTAGGAATTGCAAATTTTAATATAACATCATCCCAGAATGACCCTACTGTGTTACAAAGAAGAGGTACAGTACAAAGATGGTAACAATGGCAGGTTTCCTCAACTCTGCTCTTAAATTATTAATTTTTTCACTAGATCATAGACTTGGTGAGAGCATTTTGCGCTCTGCAAGGTAATTGCCTTAATTTTGACTGACATCTCTTCCTTGTTACATATAGCAATCAGGCTGCTCAAAAAAGGTTGAGGTTCTTTATAAGAATGCACTTGGACTAAGAACCACCCAGAGGAAAAACAGTTAAAAACAAGAGTAGTCAGAATTATCAGCAGTGTTTAGACCCAGATGACCACAAACATCCTGGAATTTACTTAACCATGTCTGATTTCCCAGTGAGTCATGTTTACATCTCTAGACAGTTTACTTTTCCTTCATTTTTTTCTTGATCACTCATGCAGTGGAAAGCAGAAACGAAATCTTCCATGGCATTCGGAGTGCCAATACTTGTGCTAGCTATGTGTTCCTGTTACTAATAGGGAGAGATCTGGCCATTAGTCAAGCAAAGCTGCACCAATTTTCTCATGCTCATTACATATTTATAATATGGACAATCTTGTGACATATTATGCAGCTGCTTTAGCAGGAAACTAATATCAAATAAGAGAGTGCCAGATTTAGCTTTACCAAGGAAAAAAAGCACCATATTTAATGCTTAATTTTCATTCTGTGTATGTTAGATATGTACGTGATTGTTGAGATTTTCATACCAGTGTGTTCATAATTGTGTATCCCACTACAAGTTGTTTTTATCGTTGGTAAAAATTCTTACTCTCTTTTCTGCCAAATGCTAAAATAATTTCAACAAGTGAAAAATATTTGCTAATTTTCTCAAAAGGCTCAAAGTATTTTCTGCACAGAGGGTATAGCCCATTGCTACCTTGCATTAGGAACCAAACCACGAGGTGGTTGCCTATCACATAGCAAGGCGTTAAGCACTACTGTATCCCTACTTTCAGGAAAGCCTTTATTATATGTTGCCAACTTCATCTGGAGAGTCAGTCAGATACCTGCAAGCATGTGAGTATAGATTAGGCCAGGAATATAGATTCCATTATCGCTATCACAGAGACTGTTAATAACATTACTCCGAATAAACACTCCCATATAAGAAAACTGCTTCAATCTTTTTAATGAATATTGGTGGAGGGGAAAACAAATGAAGGATGTAGCAATTGTGGAAACAGATTTTTCTGGCTGAAATTAATAATTCTGAGCAGTACTGAAATTAATTACTCTGTGGTTATAAGTAGGGAGCGGATTTATGGTAAATGACAGAGTGTTTGCAAATTTTCCTGACTACTCGATTAGAAAATGCACAAGTGGCGGCGTCAGCCGGGCATGCATTATTTAAGTGGTTGGTGTCTAGCAACAATCTGGAAACTGCAATTGTTGTGGTTGCCGTAGGAAAATTCGCACTTTCTGAGAGAAATTCTTTCACCTTTGTGTGCCCACAGCATGGATCTCTCCTCATGGCAGCTGTAGGAAACAGAGGAACTCCGTGACCTGGAAAATGTGGAACAACTGCCACAAGGTGACCCTGCAAGGCTGGGGTAGGCCCAATTAATTTAAAATTTTGCTTGGCCTTGTCTCTTCCAATTTTCTAAATCCTCTGGAAAAATGATTAATGCGTACACTGCCAATGCGAAAATATTTTTGACCCTATTAAAGTCGACCAAGGGTAAACCAAGTGTAGGCTGGCATTGTATCAAACTAGCTTTATTAAATTTGATTGGAGGTTTGTATGAGGAAGGGACAGACAAGGACATTATTTTGCACAGCAGCTCTCTTTTAAATGAAAATATCAAGAGGAATACAAAGTAGCAATATGCCCTGGACAGGAATCATTTTAAATATAGGAAAATACCATGAAGAACTTTGTTTAAAGGTAAACAATATTTGCTAGAAAATTTTCTGCTATCTTATTGCTATGCTGGTTAGGTACCAACGAGGGTGTTTTAATTTATGGGAAGCTTATGGGAGCCTTATATTTCTTCATTTATAGATGAACTAGTTCAACCTTGCTTTCTTCTGTCATTGAATTCTACAACTTAAAATTACCTGCCTGCATTTTGAACCTTAGCGGAACAAGTCTTAATCTGCAGACGTTGCCCCAATGTATCCATCCTATGCAATCATCTAATTAATTAATAAAGTGATTATTTTTTTTCTACTGGTTATGCTGTTTTGAACAAAAATGGCACAATTCAGGCACAATTTCAAAGGATAGAATTTATCACGAGCATTTCTTCCTTCTCCAAGAAAGAGAAAATCTATTGAATTGTCATGAAAGATCGTGAATGCATAATTTAATTTAGAAGCCAAAATCCAGATTTCACATGTAATGTTTCCTATAGTTATTTCAAACCTAGGAGATATCAGCCACATGGATATTATCATAAAGATTATATTTTACACATTTATCATATGGAAAGTATAACAATTTCCTTTGTGGCAGGGATAGTTCTCAATAACCTTAACATACTTGTAAGTAGCATTTAATAAATACTTACTGAATGAGTGAGTGAATGGCAGAAATCACTTGTGACCACCTACCAAGGGGAAGACTACAGTTACAGCGGGGATGACAGTTTAGGTGATGATAATAGCGCAGTGAACGTTTTAAAATACACTAGTCATTTGTAGTCATTTTTAGTCGAGCAATTATAGATGTGGAGAATGTAGTCATAGGATAAAAAAATATCCATGACTGTGATATTAGCTTTGCCTCAGACGTTTTAACTGAAAGACATGAATGAACTGTCTATAAGATGTCATAGATTGTGTCATTCTTCACAAATGTTCTGTGGCTTTCTCTGCAATGTCTTCCTATAGGAAGGTTATACATCTCTGCCCTGTTTAACACAGGTAAGACCTTTTGATGTTAGGGCTAACGAAATATGAGCAAAAGTGAGGTATGTCACTTCCAGGCAGAATCTTTAAGAGCCAGGGTGTAGTTTGACTATTCTCTTTTCCCTCTGCATGAGAATCAGCAAAGTTCCAGATGAAGGGAGCAACATGGAGCCAAGTTGCAACTGACTTGTGATATACACAATAGTGTGACTAAGAAACACACTTTTGTTGTTGTTAGCTGTTGAGATTTTTCTATTGTCTGTTACTTCTGCAAAACGTAGCCTATCCTGACACACAGATGTAAACTGTATCCTTTCGGTATGAGCTAAAGAACATAGCATTAGTTATGACTTTGTGAGCTTTGGGATGAAATTAGCTCTCATCTTCCTGCTACCATATCTAGGAGCCCACTTTCTTGCACACCCATCTCCTTCTTCTTAAATGGATACAGTGAATCTGATCTGAACAACAGCCAAGCCCTCTACTAGTGTTCTGGATCCCATCTCCTCCCAAATATAGAATGAAGCTTCTTCTCTTTGAGTTAACTCCTGCGATGTCAATGTTTCCCTCTCTGATGCATCATTCATATCTTCCATGCTATAAACAATTCTTTCTTGGCTCTACATTCCTTTCAGCTGGCCCCTTCCCATTTCTCTCCCCTCTTTCTCAACCAAACTTCTAAAACGACTTACCTGTGTTTACTGTCTACATTTCCTCATCTCCGATTCAATCTCTAATCCACTCTGATGTAGTTTTCGTTCCACCACTGAAAACAAATTGCTCTTGTCAACATTACCAAAAGCCTCTGTATTGTCCAGTCCAAGGAACCCTTCCTGTGCCCATTTTACTCTACTTCTTAGCAGCATTTCACTGAGATAACCATTCCCTCCCTCATGTAGGACTCTACTCAGCTTCCAGGATACTCGCCTGCCTATTGTGGTTGACTCTTTTCCCTCCTTTACTCGCCTCTAAAATGTGTACAATGTAGACCTCCTATGGGTCAGTACTTGTTCCTTCTATCTGAATATTAACTTCCTGTATTGAATTTGGACTTGTAACTCCTATTATTTTTAGCATTGCCATTTTGAAGTCCCCACTTAGAAATACTCATAAAAGCTCTATTTATATATACATTTTTATTTCCCACTTCAAAATATCCTTTATGAAACTTCAGGCAGAATCCATAACTTTGTTATTTTAATTCCCTCATTTTGATCTTAAAAAAAATCTATTGATCATCCACAGTGTGCCAGGCACTATAATGTTAAGCATATAAAAATGAATCGGATATATTCTTGCTCTCAAAAAAAAGTGCTTAGTGGGGGGGGAATATGCACACAATTATGGTGAGATGAGTAAATGAGAGCATTTAATAATGTACCTTGTATAACACGTGATGGAGACATAAAGGAAAGAGTTTTTTGGGGAAGTAAGAGAACGATTCCCAGAGCAAGTTATTTTGGGCTAAAACATAGTCAAACCGGAATTTAGCAGAAGCAGGAAAGAGGAAACATTATTCCTAAAGGCAAGAAGATGTGAGAAGGTTGGTCATGTTTAGGGAACTTTTAAATAGTTCTGTATTTTAACATAGAAGAAGGGAAGTTGAGGAAGAGTAAGAGTTGAGGCTGGACTTGGGGACTCGGCCCAGGCCATAAAGGCTTTTGATGGAATTATATTCTCTTCATGTTCAGGCTGAAATTTCTGAGCCCTTGCCAATTTTTCTGTTTAATCCATCCAGTTCAACCCTAAACGCATGAGTTCTTTCATAGTAATGGGAGGGACACATAAGTAATGTGAAAGTCTTGAGACAGGAAGCATTGCATTATACCACTTTTCTAATATTTATATTCTCCTCTTATATCTATCTGTTTACATTCTAGTCTTATTACCTATTAATTTGGTTTTGAGTAGCACTTTTCAGGAAAGTAGATACTAAAAGTTTGAATGTTTTGACAACTACTACATACTATTTATAATAATCTAATTTCAGTCCTTTATCTTAAATACTGTAAGGAAACAATCATTCTAAATATTGAATGGCTATTTGAATACTAAATTTTCTCTATTTCAATATAGATAAAATCAGTTATAAAATGGTTGAGGGTTGAGTACTAAAAGAAAATCCCAATTGGTGGGTGAATTATTGTAAAATACAGTTTATCTAACAGAAACCACTGGAAATGCGTACAGTTGGATAATTTAGCACTATTTTAATAATGGAAAATGTGACAATTTCTATAATTTTATTATATTTACATTCTAAGCCGAAACTTGTATTTCTTTTTATGCTCACAATGAATAAGTTTTTAAAAAATTAAAAATAGCAAACCCACTGTGTATATATGGATTCTTGAATATTTCATACCTACCAGAGAAATACAACAAAGAACCTGTTTTGAAACAAACTCAAAGAAAGAATTTTGCTTCTAAACCTTATAATATAAATAGTATTTTAAATATTTAAATTTTGTGATGCAAAATTCAGTTGAGTGGTATAAAAAATGTTTTTGACTATGTTTTACCTTAAAAAAATCTCTCCTATTTTCATTTTTAAATTTATAACAGGAATGAGAAATTGATTATGAATAGGGCATACTAGGTAAGATCTTTAACTTCATGGATGAATATGTTAGGGTGAAGCAAATAGTTTCAGGGAGGAACCTTTGCCATGGAGTGCTAGCAGGCACCATTGTCTTTCTTGAATTATTTTATGGTTTCAACTCAGTGGACTCTGATAACTTCTCCAGTAAATTAGTCACTTCTAGTGAATAGCCTCCAGCACTTTTGTGAAAGCAGTAGAACCAAGAACAAAGAGACATTAATGGTATGAAGTAGATTCTGCCCTGTGACTTCAAAACTAAGTTAAAAAAATGGGATGGTAGGAAAGAAAGTGTGCAGGCCTAATTTTCTGAAGATAAAGGTAGTTTATAAAATGCCTTTAAATATATAGCGATTTCTTATCTGTCCAGCTCTTGCCCATTCATATGCTCATTATAATTTTCCATTTGCATTTGATAGACCAGGCTAGGCAGGTGGCCAATCACATATAAATTGGCTCCGCTAAAGTAAAGACTCATTTCTCACATGGAACTTGAGCTACTGGGCACAGGGATACTTTTAAAATACCTGTTCTTCCCCCCCACCCCCTCCAAACCTCCAACCACATGTGTAGGACATGTAATATCCTTAACACCACGACATGTTCAGGAATAAGGAAGTCTATACTCCAAATTATGTAAGGAGAGGCCAAACAATTTTTACAAAGATTTAAATAAAAAGCTAAGTAATTATGAGCTTCCTTTTTTCCCTATAGTGCTGATGTCTCTTCTCCGTATTAGGTAAAGTGTTTTGGGATGTTCATTAAGGATTCCAGGCCACTGGAGTACTACTAAGATCATTAATTTCTACCACAAAGCCTCAAATGTATTACCCTAGTCAAGTGGGTACTGGGGAAATCTTGTTCATTATTTCTGATAATGGAAAATGAACTTTTCTGCATTGGCAGCTACGCAGCTCACAGTTGTGGATATTGAGAAATTAGGCATTAGCTTTTCTAGATGTCTAGGGTTCCACTCTATATCTCACTTTATAGGTTCTGGCTGTTACATAGGAGCTAGTGCACTGACAAAGAACTTAGCTTTTTGGAAGATGGGAGGGTCCCAAGTGTGGAGAAAAGGTTGATGTAGGCCTTATAATGTAATTAAACGAGAAGAACAAATGCCTTCCCATTTGTCCATTGGGTTAAAATACAGTTAAACACATAAAAAAATTTTATTAAAAATATTTACTTTTTCTTAAAACTATTTTAAAGGTTTAATTTTCATGTTATTTCAGATGTGTATCAAACCTTTATTATTTATTCATATTAAGTTAATACAAAAAGAATTATTAACATCTCGTATGTATAAGACATTGTTCTAAATATAGGAGATGCAAATGTTTAAGAGTAAGGAGATGTTCCAGTCTCTCAGTAGAATTTCCCTGCTTGTTATAGGATGATACCAAATAACCACAAAGTAAAACACATGGAACTTAAAAATATGCAGTGTAGCTGGGAATGGCTCTAATTGCTTGCTCAGATGATTGACTGAAATCTGTTCTTTGTGGTGGCCTGCGTTAAATGAAGTTGAGATACCCGCAATTCTTTGATATTTTATAGGGGAAGGAATAAAAATAATTGGATGGATAGAAATGTTGTAGTGGAATTATGTATAACCTGCATATGCATTCTTTAATATTATGTGTCTCAAGAAGGCCCAGAGAGCATTCTCTTCAATGAGACATTGAGAAATACATTGGTCAGAGAATACCAAAATTCTTTAGGAAATCAGTAGTAGGTGTTCTCTGTAAGTAGGGCTCATGGTGGGTGATGTTCAAATAAAAATGGAGTTCTTATTTTTATTGTGGATGATTGGATTTCAGAGTGGCAGATGCATTTAATCTCCACTTTAAATTAGTAATTGGGGTTGAAGTTTATTTAAAAATATTTGCATTTATTGAGGTTATCTTATCATTTTCTTCCTTTAATCTACTTCTTATGCTGATTACAACAATAAGTTTCCTAGTATTATATCAGCCTTTCATTTCTGTGATAAATTCTATTTGATAAAAATGTTTTATTTTGTGGCTGGACTGTGGGATTCATCTACTAATAATTCTTGAATTTATATAATAAATGAAACTGGACTACAGTTTTTATTGTCTTATCCTTGCCCAATTTTTGTTATTACGATTTTGCTAGCCTTGAAGACTAGTAAATTGGACAGATGTCCACATTTCCGTATTTTTCTATGCTTATGGAGATTATCTTGTCTGGGAAGTGTTGACTATAGCTTTCCCATATAATCACCTGGGTTTGGTAACATTTTAGGTGTAAACTAAAACTTTCTTCTATAGTAATCATTCTGTTCAGACAAGGCATTTTGCTAAGGTTTTCATTGGTATAAAACAGAACATTCTATAGTAGTTATTTTTAGAAAGGATGTGAAGGGGGTAAATTTTTGAGTCTCTGCTTTCCTGAATATGCCACTATTTCCCCCTTCTAATTGATTAAAAATTTAGCTGGGTCAATAATTAGATTTTTTTTAAATGCCCTTCCTTAAATGTCTGACACTATGCTATACACCTAAAAGTAACAAAATAATATTGAATGTCAAAATAAATAAATAAATAAACTGCTAAAAAGAGATTTGAAATTTGAGCAGGAACTGCTGTTTGTTACTCTTTTATTATGAATTTTGCTCATTCAGGTGAATCTTCTAACTCAAAATAAACTTCTGGTTACTAATTTCTTTTTAAAAAATGTCCTTCCTGTTCTTTGAAAGTGTTGCTCCATTGTCTTGTAGAGTAAGTTATTGCTGAGAAATTTAATGCAAATATAATGAGTCTCGTTTCATTGTAGGCCACCTGTTTACTTCTTCATGGAAAGTTGAAGATTTTCCCTTTCTTTGGAATTTTGAAACTTACAATTTGTCTTTTGTGTATATCTTTTCTTTCATTCTGTTGAGCCCAAAGTCGTGGGTTTCTTTTTTTTTTTTTTAGCTCTGGAAAGTATTTTCCTATAATTTTCTTGATTATGTCCTAATCTAGTATAACCAATGTTGGTATTTATACTTCTATCATCAATATGTCTTAAATTTTTTGTACAGTGTTATCATTACTTTGTATCACTTTTTGGAAGAATCTTTTAGTTTGCACTTTCAGTTTGTGAATTCATTCTTTAGTTGTGTTTCCATTCCATTTAGCTTTCGAAATTACTACTTAAATTACTACTATGGTGATTCTAGGGGCCAGACCACATAGTAGTGTATGAGGTGTGTAGATTCTTTTAGGAATAAGAGGTTCTCATGCTCCCTGGGTTTTGCTCGCTTTGGGCTCAAGTGCTGCCTCTCCCGGCTTAAGTGCTGCCTTTCCAGACCTAGCACGCATATTGATTGCATTAGTTCCAGCTTCCAGGTAAACACCTCTGTTGCCCACTGTTATAGGCAACTGGCAATCAACCGAATGACTTTCCGGGTACCTTTCTTGCTGAGTCCAGAGCATCCTGGGATTGCTTTCCTCTTTTACATATGTGATGCATTGTGATCTGATTTTCAGTAATTCCTGAGACAGTCTAGTCTATTAATGGCTTTTCTACTGATGCTGTACATTAAATCATTTAAAAAATACTTTTTCTATCATTCTTAGGACTTTAGATAGGAGAGAGAAAAGGTGCGTGTACTCAGTATGACATTTTGGTCGAATATTATCTCCATTTCTTTGAACATTCTATTATCTTGGTTTTGTATTACCAATATTCTCTGGTGTGTTCTATGAGGTAGAACACATGTAAGTTTGCAAACGCATCCTAGAAAAAGTGCTACATACCTCATTGATGAATATCACTATGGTCACCTTCGAAGTACTCCCCTTGGGAAGCTGTGCACCGATGCCAGCACCTTGTCCACCCTTCAAAGCAGTTTTGGAACTCTTTTGCTGGAATGGCCATCAGAGCTCTCATCATATTGCCCTTCATGTCCTGAATGTCATCAAAATGTCTTCTTTTCAATATTACCTTTATCTTCGGGTAAAGAAAGAAGTCACTGGGGGTCAGATCAGGTGAATAAGGGAGGGTGTTCCAATACAGTTATTTGTTTACTGGCTAAAAACTCCCTCACAGATAGTGCCGTGTGAGCTGGTGTATTGTCGTGATGCAAGAGGCATGAATTGTTGGCGAAATGTTCAGGTCGTCTAACTTTTTCACACAGCCTTTTCAGCACTTCCAAGTAGTAAACTTGGTTAACTGTCTAGTTGGTACAAATTCATAATGAATAATACCTCCGATATCAAAAAAGGTTAGCAACATCATTGCAACAAGTTCTCAAACTTAATTGTCAGACCTCATAAGCATGCTTTTTCATCTTTCAGAATCTTAAAGTTTTAAGTCAAGCTGTGGGAAGGATGGCCACATCTTTTGTAAGACCACAACACTGGGGCTCCTTAATTTGATAGGCTGGTATTGAATAGATTACTACCTGAGGCAGTAAATACAACAGGCAGTTACTTGAGATCAAAATCAGGGAACTTCCCTGAAGAATCAGAGGATAGAGGGTATGTTCTCTGTAGTTCATCTGTGTTCAGAAATGTGAAAATTATAGAAAATTTCTGATTATATTTCCAATGAGAATAAAAAAGCATTCATTTATTAAACTTTAACAAGCAATTATGAAGAAAGAACAAAATTGAGATACAGAAGTATTGTGTAGATATGAAAAACACAACTGTTAGATTCATAACTTCAAAGGAAGCAGGATATAAAAATTGACAGAAAGAATATCAAATTAACAAAATAAATGAAAAAATAGATATGATAAAATGTCACAATTTTAGGAAAAGTATAAATAATTAAAAATAATGAAAAAATATTAATAATATGGGCAGAACTATATGATCCAATCTACATATATAAAACAGAGTAAATGAAAAGTGGTAATAAGCAAAGATATAACAGAAGATTCATTAGCAAAAGTAAGATCTGAATTTTTAAAATAGAGACATAACTCATGAATTACTAGCAATATTAATTTAATTTCACATATAGTGATGAAATTATTGTATTCTAAAAGTAGAGCAAAATTCTCAGAAATATTAGCAAGAAAATCATACTACATATAAAGAAAAAAATTTAGGCTGGCTACAGACTTCTGCAATATTTTTTTTGCACCAAATCTAAAACAACATGAAAGAGAATGTTGAATATAAAATGATAGAGATACATCAGACTGATAAAAAAAAAACAGAGGAAGCAATATAATTTTAGTACAAAATAGAATTCAAGAACAAAAAGCATGTAATGTGATGCTTTTATATTGATAAAAATTAATATCCACAATAAAGTTACAGCAGTAATGAAACGTGTAACTAAAAATATAATACTAACCTATACACAGCATAAACTTAGAAATACATGGAGAGACTGACAGAAACAAAATTGCAATAAGATGTTTCATCATATGCTGTTCTTAGTCATTGACAGATCAAAAAGTTAAAAAGTAAATAAGGACTGAAAGGAGTTGGAAAAATGCACTCAAGGTATTATTACGTCTATATCTATATTTTTATTTATACTTATGTGGTATACGACACTATAATTTTATAAAATATACATATCTATCTATATAAAAGCTCTATTTTATAGAAGCAATAGTTTTTTGCAAATGCCTCAGAAATATTTACAAAAAGTGATCATATACTAAATACATACCATCAAAATTTTAATTAAAAGTAAGGAGTAGAAACCATGTAAGCTATATTTTTAAATGGCATTGCAATGAAATAACTTAATTGCACAAATCTAAACAAAAAAATTCTCAGTATTTGGGTATTAAAAGCAAAATAAAGCATTTTGTTAAAGAGCTCTTGCATTATAGTAATACTATAGACTTTAGATGTAGTGTTTAGAGAGATGAGAACTTTTTAAATTAAAACCTCTGTGATGTTTCCAAAGCCATGGCTTGAGGGCAAATCCATAGCCAGGGTTTCCTTGTTTATTAAACAACAAAGACTGAAAAATCAATTAATTTAATATTTAACACCAAAATTTTGAAAAACAACAACAAAGCAACCATAAGAAACTCAGGAGGAAGAATGTGATTTAATCAGTAATTTATTTTTAGGAAACAACAGCAAAAAGGGCAGAATAACTATTAGAAAAGCTTCTGGCATATCCAAACAAGAAAAAAAAAAGGGAAAACTAAGTGTAGAAGTTTATCATTTAAAAAGGGGATATATTAGTAGATGTATCAGAAGATTGGAGAATTTAAACATTTTAAGATAATTTTACATACCACTCTGTGCTAATATATTTAAAAATCTCAACAAAATAGGTTAGTTCCTGGCTAGGCATAACTTATCAAAATTGGTCTGAAAAGAAGTGAAAAATTTAAGTAGACCTACAACAGTTGGAAAACAAGAAGTAAATTCAAGTTCTAACTTTTGTGTGTTCAAAGTTGCAGTGATTGAAAATTCTCATAGTATATAAGTTGATTGAGAACATAAAGAGAGAACGTTTTTAAAATCATTTTAAGAAGGTAGTGACCTTTGATAACAAAGTATGACAAAGTTAGCATAGCAGTGGAAACTATAGATTAACCTCACTACTGTAACACATAGATGTAAATATACCAAACAGATATCAGAAAATAAAATATAGAAGTATATTAAAATAATAAAACACCATAACCTAAACTAGTTTTTGATCCTCAATAATAATTCATTATGATTTGAACATTATTATGTCATAGGTTGCAGACTCAAAGTGATATGATCATTGAGCGATGGCTAATATATTAGTTTCCTGTTGCTTCTGTAACAAATTGCCACAAATTCAATAGCTTGAAACAGCACAAATTTATTATCTTACAGTTTGGGAGATCAGGAGTCCTAAAATCAAGTGTTGACAAGACTGCATTCCTTGTGGAGGCTCTAGGGGAGAATCTGTTTTCATGCTTTTCCAGCTCCTAGAAGTTTCTGCATTCCTTGGCTTATGTCCCTTTTCTTTCACGATTCTAACCCCTTGTTCTGTCATCATCTCCTATGCTGACTTTGACTCTCCTGCTTCTCCCTCTTATATAGACCCTTATGATTACTATGAGGCCACTCAGGTAATCCAGGATAATGTTCCCATATCAAGGGCCTTAATTTAATCAAGCCTGTAAAGTGCCTTTTACTATGTAAGGTAACATAATAACAAGTTTTGAGGATTGGGAGTTGGATGTCTTTGGAATCATTATTCTGTTTACAAAACCCAAAAAGAATCTAATTCCATTTAACATCTCTTCTGATCAAATTCTTTTTTTAATGATTTTTATTAAAATATAGCTAACATACAATATTGTATTATTAATAGTTTCAGGTGTACATTACAGTTATTCAACAGTACCCCACCTGACACTATACATAGTTATTACCGTATTAGTGATTATCTTCCCTGTGATAAAAATGTGATTACCATGATAAGTCCAACAATAATATGACACCATACCATACTATCACAATATTATTGACTATATTTCCTATGCTGGATATTATATCCCCAAGGCTTATTTGTTTCATACCTGGAACTTTGAACCTCATATTCCCCATTATCCTTTCCCCCCTTTTAAAAATTTTTAATTGCGGTTGACATTCAATATTATTTTATATTAATTTCAGGTGTACAGCATAGTGGTTAGACATTTATATTATTTAAGAAGAGATACCCCTGACTAGTCTAATACCCACCTGGCACTATACATGGTTATTACCATATTATTGATTATATTCCCTGCATTTTACTTTACATCCCCATGACTATTTTGTAACTACCAATTTGTACTTCTTAATCCCTTCCCCTTTTTCCCCTACCCTCAGCACCTCCCATCTAGCAACCATCAAAATGTTCTCTGTATCTATGAGTTTGTTTTTGTTTTGTTTGTTTATTTTATTCTTTAGTTTTTACTTATAAGTGAAATCATATGACATTTGTCTTTTGCTGTCTGACTTACTATACTTAGCACAATACCCTCTGAGTCCATCCATGTTGTCGCAGATGGCAAGATTTCATTCTTTTTTACAGCTGAGTAATACTCCATTGTATATATGTACCACCTCTTCTTTATCTATTCATTCATTCAGGGACACCCAGGTTGCCTGTACATCTTGGTCATTGTAAATAATGCTGCAATGAACGTATGGATGAACACGTCCCCTTAAAGTTGTGTTTTGGGTTTCTTTGGATAAACACCCAGAAGTGGGATTACTAGGTCCTTCTTTGTCTCTTGTTATGTATAGCCTTTGTTTTAAAGTCTATTTTGTCTGGTATAAGTATTGCTACACCAGATTTTTTGTTTGTTTGTATGTTTCCACTTTCATGAAATACCTTTTTCCATCCCTTTACTTTCAGTCTGTGTGTGTCTTTCAATCTGAAGTGAATCTTTGTAGGCAGTATATGTAAGGGCTTGTTTTCTTATCCATTTAGCCACGCTAGTTTTTGATTGGAGCATTTAATCCATTTACATTGAAAGTAATTTTAATAGGTAAGTAGTTATTGCCTTTTTATTATTCATATTTTTTTTTTTTTAAATTTGTCTTAAAGAAGTCCCTCTTAGATTCCTTATAATACTGGTTTAGTGGTGATGAACTCCTTTCACTTTTTCTTGTCTGGGAAGCTCTTTATCTGTCCTTTGATTCTAAATGATAATTTTGCTGGTAGAGTAATCTTGGTTGAAGGTCCTTGCTTTTCATCACTTTGAATTTTTTCTGCCAATTCCTTCTGGTCTGCAAAGTTTCTGTTGAGAAATAAACTGGCAGTCTTATGGAGCTCCCTTATAGGTATCTAACTGCTTTTCTCTTGCTGCTTTTAAGATTCTCTCTTTGTCTTTAAGCTTTGACATTTTAATTATGATGTGTTTTGGTTGGACCTCTTTGAGTTCATCTTATTTGAGACTCTCTGTTCTTCCTGGGCTTGAATATCTATTTCCTTCACCAGGTTAGGGAACTTTTCTGTCATTATTTCTTCAGAGGTCTTCAATACCTTGCTCTCTCTCTTCTCCTTCTGGTACCCCTATTATGCAAATGTTGGTATGCTTGATATTGCCCCAGAGGCCCCTTAAAGTATCCTCATTTTTTGGGATTCTTTGTTCCTTTTGCTGTTCTGATTGGGCATTTTATGCTACTTTATCTTCTAAATCACTGATTCAATCCTCTGCTTCATCTAATCTACTGTTGAGTCCCTGTAATATAGTCTTCATTTCATGTATTGTATTCTTTATTTCTGACTGGTTCTTTTTCATGTTTTCTATCTCCATTTTTATGTTTCCCATCTCTTTGTTGAAGTTCTCACTGAGATCATTGAACATCTTTATAACCAATGCTTGGAACTCTGTGTCTTGTAGATTGCTTGTCTCAATTTTGCTTAGTTCTTTTTGTGGAGCTTTATTCTGTTCTTTCATTTGAGACATGTTTTTTTGTCTTCCCATTTTGGCTGCCTCCCTGTGTTTGTTTCTATGTATCATGTAGGGCTGCTATGTCCTCTGGTCTTAGTAGAGTGGCCTTATGTAGTAGGTGTGCGGTAGGGCTCAGTGGTGAAGTCTTCCTGGTCACCTGAGCTACACACACCAGATATGTCTCTTGTGTGGGTTGTGTGTGCCCTCCTCTTGTAGTTGAGCCCTGGTTGCTGTTTGCATGTCAGTAGGAGGGATTGACCCTTGGGTTCATTGATATTGAGGACTGGCTGTGACTACAGTGGAGGAGCTGTGGTGCAAGGGCTGACCCTGCAGAGCAGGATCAGCCTCAGCAGGGCACTGGTGTCTGGCCAATTCAGCCTTTGTGTGTGTCATCCTAGGAGACAGTTGGGTGATGCTCCAGCTCATTTCAAAGCTGGTGACTGGGCACACCAGCCCTAGGGCCACCTGTGAGGGGATTTGCTGCACGTCAAGTTCAGCTGCAGCCCGTGCTCCACCCGGGGCCACATGGTAAGAGCCTCAAAGCAATTCACAGCTGGCCACCACCCATGCCATGCTTGGAAGTGACTTGGGAGACCAAACCATGAACCAAGGCTGGCTGCCGCTAGTGCTGGGTTCCTAGGACTGCTCAGCCAGAGGTACGGGACATGCTCAAGTCAGATGCTGCTTTTCTGGGTTCCACACACTTTTGAGAGTCTCTAGGAAAGTCTGCAGCATGAGTCAAGGTAGGCAGTTTGTATGGAAAAGCCACTGGAAGTGGCTTGGGTGTGCCTGAAAGTTGGGTCTCAAAATCACTAGGGCCTGGCAAATGAACTGTGTCAGTCAGCTTGATGGAGACTCAGATATAGCAGCTTCCTGCATCTGTATGCTGGGAAGGGAGAGGACTCAACAGAGAAACAATGGCCCTCGCCCAGAATCTCAATTCTTCCCCGTATGTCCCTGTTGCTTGTTCAGTTGCTACCCCTGTGCTGGAACTCAGAGTCAGGCATTCCATCTTAAGTAAGTCCATGTATGGTCTATTTAAGAGGAGTACTTGAGACTCCAGCCATCCTCTGTCTCACTCAGCCACAATATCCACTGGTTTTCACAACCAGAAATTATGGGGACTTCTCTTCCTGTCACTGAAACCCTGGGCTGGGGAGGCTGGTGTGGTGCTGGGACCTTTAGCTACTTTGGAGGGACCTCTGCAGCCAAGATATCCCTCCTGATTTGTAATAGTCACACATAAGTGTGGGACCAGCCCGTTCTGCATCTCTGCCCCTTTTACCAGTCTTGGGGTGGCTTCTTCTGTATGTCCTTGGTTGTAGGGCTTTGGTTCAGCAAGATTTCAGGTGATTCTCAATGATGGTTGTTTTGAAGTTTAGCTGTAATTTTGATTTGGTCATGAGAGAAGGTAAGCACAGCATTTACCTACTGCACCATCTTGACCAGAATCGTAGATAACCCTGATCAAATTCTTATCAAACCAGAACCAGAAAGATACTTTGCTAAAATAATGGAGCATATGCATTATCAACTAACAGCCACTGTCTTATTTTGTGGAGAAAGACTAGAGATATTCTTAATAAAGTTAGGAAATAAGATGAAAATGATTGCCACATTGCTGTTAATATTGTTCTGGAAGTAGTGGCCAGTGACACAAATAAATAGGACTAGAGCCAGCTCTATCTAGTGTAGAAAGGAGATTCCATTTTCATTGTTTCCCAGTGATATTGTATATGTAAAAAGCAGAAGAATCCATGGAAAAACTATTAGAATAAATATAGGGCTTAGTAAAATTACTGGGCCCTGAAAAAATAAACAAAAATTAATCAAATAAATAAACAGTATTTAATATACTAGCAGGAAAAGGTTTAGTTCAAGCAACACAATGTAACCATTTGTTCACAGGGACAAAAAAAAAAGGAAGAAAATAAAGTTGGACGATTAGACCAATGATTCTCAAACATTTTAGTGTCATAACTTCTTAACACTATTAATAAATATTGAGAATGATGACTTGCTTCTGTTTATGTGGATTATATCTATTGATATTTACTGTATTAGAGATTAAAATAGAGAAATTTTAAAAGATTTTAATAGTTAAAAATAATAGTAAACCAATATGTTAAAAATAATATGTATTTTATGAAAAATAACTGTATTTTCCAGACCCTCTCAAAATTTAGAGAAGAGTAGCATAGTTTACATTTTTTCAAATCTCTTTAATGTCAGACTTAACAGAAGACAGCTGAATTTCCATGTCTGCTTCTACATTTACTTTGTTGTGATATGCGGTTTTGGTTAAAGCATATGAAAAAAATATGACCTTACATAGATATGTAGCTGGAAAAGGGAGGAGTATTTTAATAGCCTTGTGGAGAGTTGTGGATATTCTCTTTTGAACTTGACTGGTGGTAGTTTCTTAAAGTGTCGCAATGACGAATCTGAAATGATATTAACACATTTGATGCTCTGCTTCATTAAAACATTGAACTCTCTTGCAGTTTGAATGACTCTTTTACTCATGCATGAATTTGTAATGTCATGCCTCGGTCATTTGGAAAATATTTGTTTGCTAAATTTGCAGGTATTTTATATTTTGACACATTTTATTAGATAATATCTAAAGATCATCACTGATCTCATCAAAAGCGTTTTTAAGTCCTGGGAAGGTATTAAGCTCATAGTGGCAGATACAAGTTCTCTAAAATTCTAATTTTTGCTTGACAGTGCTGAAATATTGGGATTGATTGCTATGGTACTCTAAGCCAAAATTATCCTTAGCAACATGGAGGTACCGAAGACCTTAAAGCTGCTCATTTTTATCTTTATAATCAATGGTTCGTGAGTTATATGGAAAATAAACCATTTGTGATGCTTTGATTGTAAATCTGAAGCACATGTGCATTTCTTGTCCATCAATAGTTCATACAAATTATAACAAACATTTGAAAAACTGTGGTAAAAATAAAAATATTTATTTGGCAGTATATGGAAGGATGGATTGGAAGTGAATGAGTGGGAAAGGAAAACTGGAGGAAGTAAGTGAGCTATTTCAGTAATTTAATATAATAGGTTCTAATTGTGGTGACGTTAACAGGAATGGAAATAAATGAGTTCAAGGCATTGCATTTGTATGTCTTAGTTTTTATCATTGTTATTATTGCAAATAAAAGTCTAAAAGAACATGAAAAATGAGTGGGAAAGCTTGGAAACATCCACAGATAAAATGAGAAAGGGAAAAGGAGCCATTGAAGGAAGTGACAGGGGCAATCTCAACTCTAGGAAAAGGAGCATGCTGTCGCAGTATGGAGGCATGGGTCCCTGGGGCCACATGCAGCTCAGAAGTTCAGTATGATCAGAGGATGGAGGAAGGGCCACTGTAGTTACTGAGAGGCAGAGAGCCTGTGTTCTCAGGTGGAGGTGTTTTTAGGGACATTGTTGTATTCAGGAGATGATGGAATTTGAAAAAAGGAATAGGGATCACCCACATGAAAATGCAAAAAGAAGCAAGGAAAAAACAACAGTAATTGGAATAAGTCTTGAAGTCAAGGGCATATTTGTTTAAAAAGAGCTTTTCAAGTTCCTGATGATTTGAGGGCAGATGGGAAAGAACCAAGGAAGAGAAAGGTTAGAGATTTGGTGAAAAATAAAGCAAGTATTGTAACTGGGTCCCCCAGGATGTGGGAAAGAATAACATCCAGTTTGATTTTAAGGAGGAATTAAGACTTAGAGCCTGTTATATTTGGAAGGAAGATGAGACTAAAGAGAGCCAATTTTATGTCGTAATGATGAGAGCTATTAGGAGACTATACCATCAGGTAGGTGTGATTAACTTAGTGAAGATGGAGGCTTTAGCTGAGCTTATCCTTGGGTAGATTTTATCTGTCCTCTGCCCATGGGGAATTACACTGGGTTTGCATTTAAAGTATAACCTGAACACATTTTGCATTTGTTTTTATTTAATGCTACATTGTAATAAAAAAGATAAAAATGAGTCTCCACTGAAACCTCACTATTATGGGGCTCCTGTGGAAGTTTTTATTGATAAAACTGTCTGAATGAAGAGATCTTCAATAAGGTAAGCTCTAGATATTGGTTTGAAGTTTGGCCCAATGTTAATAAATGAAGTTTCATCATTTGTAGGTCAGCAATTAAGTTATAGTCAAGTGAAGCTGATTTTCTTTACCATCTTCTAAAATTTATATACTTAGAAATTTCCTTCATAAGCATGTATTACTAAATAAAATCATTTTTATTTTGAGAATAGGAATGTAAACAGAGGTAATATTAATTACACATTGTTTATCCATCATTTCAGAAATCCGCCTTTTGATTTATCCATGCTCTAAATCAAAATTGAAATCTTTAATGCTATAATCCACTGATTTTACCACCTTTTACCTCCCGTCATCATCCTTCTCTTCCCAGGTTATACTTTGTGAGCTATTGTTGTAATCACTCCTTTGCATACATCAACCATCCTCTTCTCTTCTCTCATCATCATCGTCACTTTGGAAAACCCCAGAATTATTTAATTCCAACTCTTCCCCATTCTGTGCTCTCACATTAGTAATTAAAGTAACTGAAGAAAAACACATATATTAAATGCTAACTGGGGTTTTAATGATTCACAGTAAACAATATATATATCTGATTCGGTTTTCTTTGTTAGATTTACTTACCAAATTTGTAAATAAAACCCATTTTGGCTCCTTAAATCACTTAGAATTCTCTCTTCTGCAAAGTCACCTGAGTTTTCAGGAGGCAAAGCTATTTTGAAAGGAATTTAAATGAATGAGTATCCCTTTTTTTTTTTTTTTTTAATTTTATTGGGGAATATTAGGTAGCAATGTGTTTCTCCAGGGTCCATACAGCTCCATGTCATTGGATTTCAGTCTAGTTGTGGAAGGCGCAGCTCAGCTCCAAGTCCAGGTGCCATTTTCAGTCTTTAGTTGCAGGGGGCACAGCCCGCCATCCCATGCGGGAATTGAACTGTTGTTGAATTGAACCATTGTTGAGAGCTTGTGCTCTGACCAACTGAGCCATCTGGCCACCCCTCCAGAGTCTCAGTGGCAGGACATTGTCTTCACTCTAGTTGTGGACAGCACAGCTCACTGGCCCATGTGGGAATTGAACCGGCAACCCTGTTGTTTAGAGCTCACGCTCTAACCAACTGAGTCATCTGGCCACGCCCCTTTTACTCTTAGCTTTGGTGTTATTCACTCATGTGGGATTGGTGAGAAGTGTTCAGATTCTCGTTATATATTAGAAATTGAGCCGATAGAATCTGCTGATAGGTCATATATAAGATATCAGAGGGAATACAAACAAGGATAACGACAAGGTTTTTGTCTTACAAAACCATTTGCAAAGATGGGTTAGGGGTGTGAGAGGAGCTGGCTTTTGAGAGGTGAAGATGAGAGAGCATCAAGAATTATGCTTTTGACACATTGTTTATGATGCCTTTTAGACACTTGTAGTTATGTGCGTCTGGAACTCAGGGGAGAGGTCAAGACTGAAGGTATTACATTTGGGATTCTTCAGGGAATCAATAGTTTTTATAGCCACAGGAACTGGATGAAGTTATCTAAGCCAGAGTGCATGTAGAGAAAAGAAGTCACCAAAGTGAGGCCTGAGGCTTTCCAAAGTTTAGAGGTTGAGAAATTCAGAAGAATCAACGAAGAGAATGAGAAGGAACAGACAGTGTGAGAGAAGGAGAACTTAGGGGGGAATGTTGCCCCAGAAGCTAAGTGGGGGGGAATAAAGCTTGAAAAGAGGAAAAGATCATCTGTATCAAATGTTGTTGATAAATAAGATGAGGACTAGTAAATGATCATCATCAGTGTGGAAATCTTTAATGGTTTGATAGAGACGTGGGGATAAAAAGCATAGGGAAAGAGCCTCAAGGGAGAGTGAGAGTAGAAGGAGCTGAAGGGGAATTCTGTTAAAGGGAGCAGAGAAATGGGTTGTTAGCCGGTAGGCCTGGTCTACTAGCCGAGGTGTGGTCAAGAGAGGGTATTTTCAAGATCAGAACATCCTAGTATGTCTATATATTGCATTCTGATCGAGTAGAGAAGAAAAATTGACAATAGAGGAGAAACAGAAGACAGATACTGGAGCAATGTTTCTTAGTAAGCAAGAGGGGATGGAACCAGGAAAGAGGTGGTGGGGTGGGGCACTCATAAGAACAGGCAGGTCACCCAGAGAGATAGGAGGGAAGGAAGAGGTAGGAGCAAGCTGCGGGAAGGTGTGAGGATGTGGCTGGGACAGCTTGTTGAAGTTTTCTTTGGATTTCTCCTGTTGTCTCACAGGGCTCTGGAGAGAAGGGTGAGAGAGTGGATATACGCAAGTGCATAATTATAACAATGCAGCATGGAATCCAAGGTGTGAAGGGAGATGGACATGAGGGAAGTATGAGCTAGAAGGGTGGTAGAATCAGTGAATAATAGCATGAAATGAATTGAAATTCTGGTAAATAGCATGGTTAAGGCCAAAAACAAATTAATGAGTGGGTGATAATATATAAACTTTACCTGTGTTTATATCTCTTATTTCACAGATAAATTCTTAGTGAAAAGTTATGATTACAGAGTAAGTTGTTTTAAATTTCATGAATCATTCTGATTGTATCAGTTTGTCTTGGAAGCTAGGCTCAGTATCACGTACGCGTACTTGGTAGGTCTCACCTCCATTACCATGGTTCTTACCTGTCTTGTCTCAGTCTCCACTGCAGCAGGCAGCCCTCAGTGGGCTCTGACTGACTTTATGCAGGTGCAGTCTGACAGCAGCACCCACTTGGTACTTGTGTGGGCCTCTCACCTCCTGCACAGGTGTTGACTGCCCAGTGTGGAGCACTGCATGAACAGCTTGGTGCTGGAGGTCTATGCTGGGGTTGCCAAAAAAGTGTATACACGTGGACACTTTAGTCAACATTGCTCAAGCAGTAGTTCTCCATAATCAGAAGTGTCTGGACGCTGACAGTAACCACTTTGAGCACCTCTTGTAATTGCAGAAGTCAAAATGTGACTTGTATTCATCTTTTGTTATCGGTATATATTGAATATTACAATTTTAATAGTTTTTTTCCTTTCTTAAAATGTGTATATATTCTTTTGGCACCCTCTGTATATGTGCAACTGGGAAATGTGTAGGGAATTAATAGGGTGGCATTCTAACCCATGGTAGGTAGGAGCTGGTAGAATAGTTCTTCTGCTCTTTTGCCTCCTCCAACGACTGTTCTGAGAAACTGCATAGATAGACCTTCTAGGCTATTGGAGCAGTCAGTTGTAATTAGCGGCACACAGCTTCAAACACATCCTCTGTCCTTGTTGGGGCTTTTTCTCCTTTCCTGTTACACCCCCTCATCCCTGTCTCCTGCTTCCAGGGTTGTTCTTCCTGATAAAGCAGGAGCCTCTGAGACCTGAACCTCAGGCTCCCTGGGAATCCAGACTGAGACAAGCACCGTAACACTTTTAGATTCTTATAAGTTCCAATAAAGGAATAAAACTTTATTTAAACAATTTCTCCTGTAAGTTTGCATCAAGGACTGTGATTAGAAGCTGTAATTTTTCTTCCTTAACATAGACTCTTATTACTATATGATTTTAGTCATTGGACTATTGTTTATGAACTTAAGTTCTAGTCGTATTGCATTTTGTGGCAATTTAGACACAATATACATGATTGTTCTGATCTAAAATGTTAAAAGAAAACAAAACAAAGTACAATTATGTTTATTATACACTACATGATATGGACAAGAATAATAATTTTTCCTTTTCTTAATTTTGTTTATTAAAAATATTAGGTCTTTATGATTCCTTCATGGATTATTGAAATAGTTTCTTAGCTCAGTTCCCTGCCTCTGAGTTCCCCCTTCCGGTCCTACACGTTCTCAGTGATTTTTCTAAAACAAAGATTTGATCAACTCATACTTTGCTTAAAAGCCTTCAATAGTTTTTCATTGCCAGAAATTAATCCCAGAGTCTTAAGAGGACCTATAACTTGCAACTCTCTCCTTGCCAACCTCCTTAAGCCCCATGTCCCGTGCTCTATACATATTTAATTATTTGTAGAGCTCCCTGCTGGGCACACTGTTTCAGTCCTCAGGCTCAGACCTGCCCAAGTGTCTCTTCTTCTGCCAAGCTTTCTTCTTTCCTGCCCAGTTGGATTTGATCATTCTCTCTTCTAGGGAGGTCTACTTTGTTCTTCCCTCTTTTAGACCAGGAAGCACACTGTATGGCAATGATTTGTTTACATAACTCTCTTTCCTCCACTAAACAAGGCTTTGCTCATTTGTGTATGTCCAGCCCTTTTAGCACAGTACTTGGCATGTAATAGTTCGTCAATGTCTTGCAGTTGCAGTCTACAAAACTGTGTTATCTTTGTTTGAAAGTAACAAAATTAGGTTAAAAATTTATAATTCAAAGTTTTTGTGAATTTCAATAGCTACCCCTCCCTCTTTCCTGGGACCATTGGCCCCAGGCCCCTTAGGGGAATCAGTGGAAGTTACTATAAACTTTAGCTGGGAATTCTGGGTTCACAACACATTTTGGAACATGTAGGTATAAAAATTCCTTTTATGTTAAGCTTAGACTGTTCAATGGTCATGTTTAAGCTTTGTTTGTCGTTAGCATTATTCCATGTCAGCAGTGGACTTGAGGGTGGCTTGTTCAGGGTGAAAATCATGGAGAAAATTTAGCCTACTTTAGCCTGGCCAGCTTGTCCTTGCACACAGGTGTTTTGTTTAAAACTATGAATTAGTTGGCAACGTTTAAAAATTAATGTATTTCACACATACAAAAACCTGGACTTCCCTCTTCTCTTGGAGTAGTGGAAAGGTCTGGGACACCAGGCCTACCTTTTCCCATAAGGCAACAATTGGCTGCAGCTGAACACTATTAGGCATGCATGTCCTGTCCATCGTGATCCTAGCCCCCCTCCCCCCTTCTGTCATTTCTTGATTTTGACCATTTGGCCATTGTGAGCATTTTTGTTTGCAAATCCTGACTCTTGGTTGCACAGTACATTAAAATAATGTTCCTTCTGTATTAGTGTTCTTGTCCTGTAAAGCCATGGCCATTATTCCATTATAAATCAAAATTCTACATATTTTTCTGATAGTTTGAGTTATTTGTAGTAAAATATTTTTCAAATACCATCTGATTAAATGTAAATATTTTCCCTGTACCATGTTATCACTTAACATTTTGAACCTTCAAACTTTAGTTGAAGTCTCCTGGGGTGAACTACAAACAATTTCGCCACTAGCTTTTTCAAGGCCAACTTTAATAAAGTAAACCACGTTGCTCAAAAGAATTCAGATAACTCAAAATATCTGTACCATATTATCTGCTAAAATTTAGTATTTATTTTTTGACGTCTTGCAACATGTCAATGCATTTCTCTTGTGTCATGTTGTGTTATGCCAGTTTATGGTGGGAAGAAACATAACAGGATGTGACATGATGTAAGTGATGCACTGACATGTATAATTTAAAGACTACACTCCTGTTGGAAGCAGACACCTGCAATTAATTCAGAGCCTGGGAATTTAAAATGAAACTGATGAACAAAACTAGAAATGTCCATGAACTGATGGGTGAATGATGTGATTCACCAACCCAAAAGTAGATTATGGTATGTGAGTATATTATTATCACCGAGGATCTCAGAGCTTAACATCACCCATGTGTAAAGTGGTCATTTGCTGTTGTCCAAATTTGATTAGATTCTTTAAAAGACAGTCTAACATGTAAGAAAAGCATTTTCATTTTTGAAATTTTAAAAACTTGGTTATTTAAATTGTTTAAATCCCAAATCAGGTAATTTAATCCAAAGCTCTCCTTGCCATATTTCTCTGGATCTATTATGTTAAAGATGTATTTTGTTTTAAACAATAATGATCAATGCATTTCTCTTTTAAAAAATAACAATTTTCAATAGAAGTATTACATATTTATCATTAGAAACCTGGCAAGCAAAAACGAATATTAAAATTTATTAAGACACATTCCTCTCAAAGATAAATAGTATTATCATAATATTTTAGAGTTTTTTCCAATCATTTCTTTTAGATTTCTATCTACTTATCTTCATTTATCCATATTCACATCTACATTTACCTTTATCTGTATATTAGCATATTAAGTGATTTTATTGTATCTCACAATTGTGTGGATCTGGGATTTGGGCAGGGCTCAGTGGGCATTTCTTTTCCTATGACATTGCCTGAGTTTACTTGGTGTTATTAAGCTGGCAAATAGGCTGGTCTGGAAGGTTTGAGATGGCACCATGACAGGATGACTGCATAAGACTTGGTCCAGCTGGAGCTATCGGTCCTCTCTCTTTGGGTCTCTCCATGGGACTGCTTGAATTAGTTAGACTGCTGGAACTTCCTCACGGCATGGGGGCTGAATTCTGAGAGTAAATGTTCCAGAGGTATATATATATTTTAAATATGGTTAGAATTCAACTGTATTCCCAGTTTTGAATCTTGTATTTAAAGTTTTTGATCATGGTATGACCATTTTCCTATTCCACAAAAATTTCTTGGAAATGAATTTTGACAGCTGCATAATATTATATATTATGCAATGTGATTTACTTTGCCACTATACTATTGTCACATAAGTAATAATATTTTTGTTATATTAATAATATGGAAGAAAAATTGCTGTGCACACATTTTTGCCTGAATTTTGTATTGGTTCCTTAATATGTAGTCCAAGAAGCAAAATTTGCTTAAGGGCATGAAAAATTTTAAGGCCAGTGATATAGGTGATCAAATTGCTTTTTGGAATTGTAGTACTTATTCACACTATCACCATTATTGTTGAATGCCTATCCACTATACTTCATCAGCATTTTCATTCTTAAGTCTTTGCACATTTGTTATAAATATCTTATTGATGTTATTTACATTTATGTGATTGCTACTAAGACTGAAATACTTTCATGTTTATTATTAACTTATATTACTTCTCATATATTTGCTCATTCATCTATTGAGACATTTTTAAAAATCAGTTTATTCTAACTTTATATATTAAATAATTATTTTAAAGACATAAATTGTGATAAAACATATCTAAGTACTTTTAGAACAAAAATTCAAACTGACAAGATTCACATAGTGTAAGATTTCTCTACCTTATGTTTGAATTAGATTTAAAATACTTTTGGAATTTTGCTTATTTTTATTGGCACAGTTTTACTTGCTATTCCTACTTAATCTGGGCTGTGCAGAAAGATAATAAAAAGATGATTATGCAATTTTTAAAAATTTCTTTCTCAAAAAAAAGATAACAAAATACACTCTGAAACCAGCATAAAATTTGATTACTTTGACTTTTAAAATATCAAATAATTTCTTTAATGTTTCTAAAATACTTGAATTTTTTATTACATTTATTGTCCTTTTATTGTAGAGTGAAAAATCATTTCTGATTTATACATTTATAAAATAGTAACTGAGTATTATTTCACATTATTGTTATATACACAGTTTGTCAAGAGAGAAGAATGACAATACATTCTATGTAAAAATATTTTTATTGCCTAATTTAAAAAGCTGTTTGAATTATTTAAAGGATATGATTTCACTCCCTTCTTTAGTGTTTATTTCAGGACGCTGTGATACAGGTGAAAGTAAAATGGCTGATATATAGATAGATGTAATTACATAATAGATGTGTATTTTGAATGTGAAGGATCATAAAACTTTTTGTGGAAATTCACTGCACAAATTCAGTAGCAACATCACAGATTGTCTTGGAAAAACAAAACAAAAAGAATGTAGGAAATCTCAACAAAGAAATGTTTTTTGGGTTTTTTCTTTTGGTGTAAAATGAAAGCATTTCATCATGATGTCCTGCCAAGATTTGTCCTCAATATAATTCAAAGTCCTTCTCTTTACTTTCCAAATTCTGTAAAATGCCTTGCTATTGATTGTGAAACATGTATTTTCTCACATAATTCTTACTCAGAGCCAGTTTGTTTGATGTCTGCTAACTTGCCTATTAATCATTTTCCTATAGCCTTTCCTTTCGGGTTTGCTTTGTTATGCAAGTATTCCTCTAAACGAGGTGGATCACTAACATTAGCCTTAGAATGGTTTGGATTACAAGTCTAGCTAACACACAAATAAAGGCTGCATATGCATATTTTTCTTTTTTCTTTTCTTCTCCCCTTTCTCCCTCTCTCCCTCCCTTCCTTCCTGCCTGCCTGCCTTCCTTCCTCCCTTCCTTCCCTCCCTCCCTCCTCCACTTCTCCTTTCCTTCCCTCACTATATTTGGCAACCTTAAAGAAGTGTTTGCAGTAAACTTACATTACTAGCAATGTAACATGATGCTGTGTTAAACTATAATCTCCCCTCCACCAAACCTAAGAAAGGTAACTTGGTAAATGTTGTACTAAGGCACAGTGCAATGTACACAACTGCATGATACTATTTCATCCCTTTTCTTCTTGAGACTTTTATAACAGTCCCCTTTATTGCTGATGGGTTTGTGATAACGGTGTTCATGTGGCTTTGGAACAACAACAGAATGTTAATTTATTCCCCAGTGTTACCTTGAGGCCCTGACGTGGGTCCAGGATTGGTGATGCCCTAATTTAAATATTGGACCCAGCTGATCAGGTGGCTCAGCGCTAGCACAATAGGCTGAGAGGGGAAGCCCCACACCCCATCAACACACATCAGGAGGACTCCAAGTGTAATTGGCCTCTGGGGAGTGTGTAAGTCACTCTGCACACCCCCTTCAGACCTCCTTAATGCCTTGCCAGCTGGAAGGAAAAGCACTTTCTTGTATTGCCCACAAAGGAAGCGGGCAGTGCGGGGAGTAGAACTGGAGAAATTACAAGAGAGGAAAGAGACAGTGACACAAATGAAGAGGTGGGTAATAATATTGTACATCTAAAAGCCGGGAGAGTGTGTCATAAACAAATGGGCTTGCAATGGTCAGTAGACAATTATATCCTGTTACCTCATTTCAAATGCTGACTAATTACATAGAGCAAGAGGAAATTAGCACAGGAACCACATTCTTTGCCAAGTCCACATCAAAATGTTGTAAAAGAAAAACATGAAATCAATCTTCCATGGCTTTGAAGAACTCATAGTTCCTGAAGTTTAAAGCTTTGCACAAAGTCCTGCAAAGTATAAGTCGACTTACTGGATGTTCAGTTCTCAGAAATGAGATTTGTAGAAGAGGGAAAAAAACAAAAAACTAAAAACCACAACCCTATGGCTGTCACAGATTTTTTGTGATCTAGACAACCCGTTTAACATTTTTTTCCCCTTTATCCTGATATTATGGTTTAAATCCCCAACTCCATATCTACTTGCTTTATGTCAAACAATGATTTGCTGAAGTGGGAAAGTATTTTCTTGGACAGAGTTATCTCCAGAAATTTCTCTTGGGATGCATTTGTCTTGTTTCAGAATTTAACTGAGTTCTTGAGCTTCCTATTCAAAGAGGTGCTGGTAAATAGTAGAGCTGCATTTTGTTTTTAAATATCTTCTGAATATAGAATTTTGAAAAATCAAATCACTTTCTTCTTTTAAAGCTATATCACCAGTAAAATACAAAAATCAGTTCCCAGAATAACTGAAAGACATTTAAATAGGCATAAACCCCCCCAAAAACAAAAAGCAACCCCCCCAAAAAAAACCCTTTAATAAAAGCACCAAACTATATGCTCCAAAATATATATAAGCATGAAATAGTGGAGAGAGTCAGCAAGGCAAACCTGCAATGTGACCTTTGGCAGTGAGTGGCCTTTCTGAATCTAGGTTTCTATTTTTCTTTTTTTTTTAATTAAAGTTTATTGGGGTGACAATGTTTAGTAAAATTACATAGGTTTCAAGTGTACAATTCTGTAATACATCATCTATATATTGCATTGTGTGTCAAGTATCTTGTGGAAAACCCACACAAAGGTACAGTACTATATCTGAAAGAGAAATTATCAGTGTGGAAAATAAGGGGTCTTATCCTACTTGAAGATGAAACTCAGGTTTTTTCCTGTGACCAAAAAAGAAAAAAAAAGAAAAAGGCTTTTTTTGGAAATTAATTTAAGTAACCATTTTTAATAATCCTGTGGATGTCTTTCACTTGCTGTTTTTGTGGGGTAGTTTGTTGCTGGTAGGGTAGGGGGACGCTCAACATTTAAATGTCACCAAATGTGCCCCCCCCCAAAAAAAAAGAAGGAAAAGAAACATTGCCATACATTCATTTGCTGTCACAATAAGTAAAAAATAGAGGGAAAAAAGTAAGAAAGCCAGTACCAAATTAAGACAACTAAAAAAGCATAATGAACTTAATGTTTTTTAAAGTATTTTTGATGTGTTTAGCAAGTTGCTTAGTAACTCCTCATCCATTGAACCAATAGCATTTGTAGTCTAAGGCTGAATCCCTGGGAGTAGAGGTCTTACTCTTAAGTAGAAGATTTTTCTAAATTCCATAAGCTTCACTCCACATGTCGACTCTACCACAGAGACATAGAGGACATGTAAAAGTTCCCATTGGGGGAAGTATAAAGCCTTCTGATGGTGAAGGAGCGGTCGAGAGGAGAGAAAGGGCAAATGCAGGAACTGAGACATTAGTGTTCAGGCTTACCTCTGGGGTTCAAACCCCTGGTGGCAGTGGGAGGGCTAGTTAAACTGAGGGTTATGGCTTGAGAAGGAAGACTCAATAGAGGGTCACTGTGCCTATTTGGTCTTTCGAATTCTCGGAGGAAACCTTCTCATGGAAAATCCTTCACAAGAGTAAGTGGCTGCAGAAGAGGAGACATGGCCGAATGGCTTGTTCAGGCAGACACAGTCTGAGGCGTGATCTCAGATGTGTGGGATACAGTTGAAGCTGTTGGCTGGCCAACTACCAAGGCAGTTACTGAGGTGACTGTCACAGTGACCTGTGGCAGAGGACTTCAGTAGAGCATACTGCACATGAGAGCCTTATCCAGACCTCAGGCAATCTATAGCCCAAGTGTGTGTGTGGGGGGGTGACGACAGTGTAATTAGGAGAGAAGGCTGAGTTCACTAGAGAGCTTTCGCTGTGTGCTGTTGCTGCCAAGAAAAGGAACCATGAATTTCACCAGCTCAGATTAGCAGTGGAGTCAATGACAGATGGATGCCCAGAGATGAGCAGGGCTGGACCTTCCACCGTCTATGTGGGTCATATAACTTCCCTATGTACTCAAATTCCAGACTGAGCATGAGTAAGGAGAGATGGTTGGCTATGACTGTGGCAATTTTAGCACTGTGAGTCTGCATTTTGGGGAATGCCTTAGCGCTGGGCAACAGTTGATCACCCTACCTTCAAGTTCAGAAAGGCAAGAGTTATAGGAAAATGCTATCTAACAGCATAGTGACAAGAAGTAGAACTGCCCAAACTGTGCAGGGGCCACAGGGCAATTCCTGCCCACTAACTAAAAGTATCAGTCATCATGGACATTTGCTCATTATAAAGGTAACATTTTTTGTTGTTGTTATTTTGCATGAGTTAAATGAGAGATGTTTTGTCCTAGTGTCATAAAATGTTTTTTAGATGGGTTATTGTCTTTTCTGGTAACTTTTCTTATTTCAAATTAAATTTCATTCTTTTTTTTTTTTTTTTTTTTTTTTAACACATATTGGATGGGTCCATGATTTAGGGTTAACAGTTTCAAGTTACAAACCTAGTTCTTTGAACAGGAGAAGGTAATAATGTGGGCTTTTCTAATAACATTTGTACATTTCCTACCATTTTTCCTATTCATAGTTTATTGAGCCAGTGTAGCATGGTGGTTAAGCAAATGGAGGGCTGGTTTCAGATTCCCTGGGTTCAATGCCACCTCTCAGTTTTCACTGGTCAGACCTTGTAGACTTTAATTCATGGTGACTTGGTTTTCTCATCTGTGGAATGGGGATGATGCCAGTGAAGAGACTATTAACTATTTACCTTACAGGTTTTTGTTAGGGTTAAATGAGATAATGCATTTAGAGTGTTTTTAGTGTGTCTGGGCACACAAAACAACAAATGTCACTTTCTATCTTTTACAGTTAATTCATGACTCCTCCACTAGTTTGTAAGCTCTTTGGTCACAGAGACATTGTCTACTTTTGCTAACCAGTTTATCCCCAGTATCTGGAGTAGAGTAAGCATTAAATAATTGCTAGTTATTGTTAAGATTGGTTTTTGAAAAGAAAAACACCCACAGCCTTCATACCATACTTTCTGTCTGGATTTCTCTCATTCTTATAATTTCTCCTTCTTAGACTTACAAGAGAAATAAACAAGGAAAACTGAAAATTCACTGGGGGTAAATACTTGAGCACTGTTATGATGCTACAGGCATAGTTACAATCCCAAATGTACCGTCTTCTAGGACATCTGAGACAGGCCGAATAAGGTCAAACACCAATCCAGGAATCTGAAAATCTGGCTCCTGCTATTTTCTCTGCCAAAAAAACTTTTCCATAGTTTCTCCTTAAAATCTCTCAAATTAGAGGGTTGGATTAGATGAGGGCTAAGTTCATGTCCAGCTCTGGATTTCAGCAATTTGAACAGAGAACTAAACAAGACAGTATGCAATTAAGTGCTAAATTGTGTGCTGAACCACATGATAACGTGTTTTAGAAACTTCACTCTTTCCCTAAAACGAACAATCTTTCAAGTGTTAATGTCCCCCCCCCCCCTTTTGCTTTTGATAACCTGCTTTCCTAGTGTAGGACTATTCTGATTCAGATGAAAAAAAGAGAACAGGCTTGTGTGGATGATTCCCAGCAGCTGAGAACACCTGACAGCAAAGACTTGGCCAACATTATTGCTCACCTGAGGGAATAAGCGTGGCTCCCATCTAGAAGGTTCATGAGCTGAAGGAGGCTGGCAAGTTACTCCAAAATCACAGTCAGCCTTGCAGTAGGGCAGAAACAGCAAGCAGCTTTGTCTATATCTTGAAGTGGTGGAACATCACACCACCTTCAAATTGCCTTTTTCCTCTGTCCTTCCCATTTCTACTCCCCCCCCCCCCCCCCCCCCCGTGTAAGACAAATTACTCTAGTCCTTGCTGAGAAAGCATGTAGTGAGTTGCATAGCTCTATGTCTGATGGCCTAGGATACTCTACAACCTTAATTTGCTAAATGCAGGCAGGGGATCATCTAATTTTCCCTGAGCATCTCTTGCAACAGGAGTCGCGCAAAAAACCCTAAATTATAACTTAGAATATACTGTCCTTCCTCTGGTGGCACCGAAGGACTAACTTTTCCATGTATCACTGCTAAAATCAGGCAAGTCTAAGAAGGAAGACAGATACTCTGGACCTGAAATCTCACTGTATTTGGAGAGGCAAGGTCACCATTTACTTTTCTCACTAACAGTTTGTTCTGGCACTACTTCTCTCACATAAACCACAATTTTTGTAGTAAGGATGCATGCATATAAGACAATTTGTTTCTCATTGATATTCCCCTTGTTACTTACATTTTTGAGGGCTATCTTTTTTGTTTCACTGCCATTTTCTGACAAGAACAATAAATCAGAACTTTTCCTGTCCAAAAAAACGGCAGTGAGTGATGTGTAGACACAGCTATTAGGTTGGTATAAAGTAATTGCTGGTTTTGCAATTATTTTTAACCTTCTAAACCGCAATTACTTGTGCACCAACCTACATGTCTACTGAGGACACACTAATATCTCTCTGCAGACCTATGGGACATCTGGGCTCTATGTGGGCTCTAGGGTGTGCCGGTAGCACCTTTCATACTGTCAGACATTCTTCCTGCTAGAGTAGGAAGGGGTAGGAACAGAGCCTACATTGTGTAGGAGATTCTCTGTGTACAATTTTATTTGTCCGAGCATCAGTGACAAATGGGACTTACTTTAGGCCTAATGTTAAATCTCCCCTATTTATTCTCAGGGGCATCCTCCTCACCCTTCATCTTATTCCTGTGCTCTCAGGAGCAGCTGGGTGGGAAGTGACATGCTCTGGAACTATTGGCTTCTTAGAATAGCAACCTAGTCAGAGGGGCCCTGCCTGAGGATAAGGCCTCTCATAAGGATGGTCCCCACCCAGTCCTCGTTTTCTTTTCCTCTTGGCTTAGCCAAACTCCCTAGGGCACAACCTTTGTCCCTTTGCCCCAACACTATGTATATGGCCAGAGCCCTTCCTCAGTGGTATTCTCTCTCATGCCACTTCTGATCCTACGTGTTAATTATGAGACTGCCTACTCCCCAGTAGTGTGGGCAGGTGGGCTTCTATGGTTTAAAAACTTCTCAGGGATTTTGGAAGGGAAGCCAAGCATAATTTTGTAGCCTGGTGAGTGGGAAAGGGAGCCCCTGCAGTTAGGGAGTGAAATCTAGAAATCAACCCTTTCTTATTCTTTAGAGAACTTTGTAGTTTGTGTAGGTTTGTTAACTTTTCATTAGCTGCCTGTGTCTCAGGAGCTTAAACTCATGACAACAGAGACTATCAGTTGTCCTCACACTGAATATCTAGCCTCTAACTCTGTGCCTAGCGTATATTTGATGCTCAGTACATGCATATTGAATAGACAAAAGGAGCAAATCCCTTTAAACGTGTGTGTGTGTGTGTGTGTGTGTGTGTGTGTGTGAGAGAGAGAGAGAGAGAGAGAGAGAGAGAGAGAGAGAGAGCAGGAGAGAGAGAAAGATCTAGGAAAAGTCTACATCACAGGTTTTTAAACTTTTTTGGTTCACAGGGCTCTTAGTGTTTCAGGAATTTTTCTCACTGCATTCCCAGGTTAAAAGAAATATACAACAATTCCATTAAGTGGTTGGGTCCAAACAATTTAATAAGTACTTCTATCCTAAGAAGTGAGTGGTCATTTAAAAAACACACATAAATTGCAAAATAAATTTTTTTTATTTCATTCTTATCCAATATTATATACAAATGGATATGTATGTCTGTTGGCACTGCATTACTTCTCAAACTTTGCAGTCAGATTAAACGTTGTTAGGCTCAGTTCCTGTTCCACATTCTACACTGATTTTCATGTGGTACTTGCTCATCATAACTTTGTGAAACCTAGTTTCACAAAGACATTACTTCATCAAAGGGAATCTAGCACAGTCTAATACTGAAACCGGCAACAACCTCAACCAGGTAGTTTGTGGGGTATCTGACAGATAGAGAATATCTCTGTGCCTAAAATTAAAAAACATACTATGGTGAATCCAGTGTGGCATCCTGGGGTATGTGGGTGCAAAGTTTGGGAATATGTGGTTACATTCATGTTGATTTCAAATACTGGAGGAATCATAGTGAAAAATGTGTTATGATGATGAAAAGGTAATGAAAGTTTTACTCATATTGTAAACTACTTAGCAATTACGGCTAATTTTCATTCCATAACCGTCATCATTAAATATGCCTTGGGTTAACTTTGCTAAGTTGAATTTGATTAAAAGCCAACTCCTTACTTTCAAAGGCTATGACACTAGAGCAATGAGACTAATTTCTCAGGTTAGTCACATAAATTGGTCTCTTCACTTTACATCCCACAGTTTTAACCTTCACGTTGAGGCCCCTGGAGCATGGTTGTCTGGTTACAACTTAAACAAGGGTTTAGGGGGTCCTACTGCTGGTCTTGCTCACACGTGCAGCATTAGGGGGCTTACAGTATCTGCAGCACATCACAACCTTTGTGTCAACCTGTGTATTATCTGTTGGAACTGGAGGAATTTCCTTAAAAGGCTTCTGGTGAAATCCTATGAGAAATAGGTACAATCTAACATCAGCTTTCTCACTAAATGCTTTATTCTTGGCATTTATAAATGTTTATTACCATTGTGCATTCTTGAGTAAATTTGGGTTTTAGAAGATAATTTATAATCCTTATCATACCTTCTGTAGAATCCAGCTAACCACTGCTCTTAGCTGAAATGTGAGACCTCAGAGGGTTAAGTGAGTTTCACCCACACCAAAAGTCAACATCAAATTTCTTTAAATGTGGACTCCTTGACAAACACATCTCTCCATTTGCAAGGCCCATGAATTTAAAACATCCCGTAATAACAGGCCTGTTCTCCCTCTCAGAGCTGGAAGCTCCTTGTGAAATGGTATCCTGCCAAAGTGCCACTGCAATAAAGCTCTGCGTCCTAACACTGGTGTCAAAGTGCCAGTGAACCAAGACTGGCAGTGGGCTAATTTGGGAAAGCTGTCTGCCTCAGCCTCCCCCACGCACTCCTACTGATCAACTCACCCACACAAGCTATTCAGCTTGTCAACCGTTCATGGGTACGGCAGAAGGGGATGAAAGGAAATTACGATATGCCTTTCCCTTTCACTCAATACCCAGATTCCCCTACGTCACAGATCAGCCAGCCTCTGAGCACCAGGAGTTTTGTTCCCCTCCTAGATTAATGGCTTCATAAGCAGACCCTCGAGATAAGAAACACACCCCTCACTGAAGGTGGCATTACTTATGCCCTATAGTGTTTTGACAATATCTAACACTTTCACAAACAACCTTAAATAAATTTGAGTACTTACATGCATGAGTGTCTTTACTAATAAATGTCTTGCCTGATTATTTAATAATCTTTTCCCCTCTAGTAAAAATGATCAATTGAATGAAGGGAAGTAAACAGTTGCACGGCTACAGACAGTAGAATGGGTGAAAGCCCTGCTGCAATGTTTGGGGTCGAGGATAAGAGAGTTGCAAACAATCTGTGACCTACAAATGCTTACTATTCAGTAAACCAAGCCTTGGCTCTCCATTGCCACACTTAAAGTCACAAGTTTACAAATTTTAGCTCTTTTCTCAACCTATCACAAAGCTATAAAACGGGGACAAAACTAATCCTGACGTCCTTGGCATGAGGCTCCAATGACTAATGTCCATAAAGCTCTTAGCATATACCCTATTTCCCTGAAAATAAGACTTAACTGGAAAATAAGCCCTAGCCTGATTTTTCAGGATGACATCCCCTGAACATAAGCCCTAATGTGTCTTTCAGATCAAAACTTAATATAAGACCCGGTCTTATTTTTGGGGAGACACAGTAGCAAGCATGAAATAAATTTTTTCTCTTTTGCCCCCTTCTATTATTATTATTACTGACTTAAGCAACTATTTGAAATAGATGTACTATAATGTAAATTGGCATTAATGCAATTAGCACCAAATGTTTAATCTTAGTTGAATACAACATGAGAAGAAAAATAATTAAAGAAATCCTACCCAGGATGAAGAAATTACAGCAAAATAAATATGGCCCTCAGAGGTCCCTACTCCTTATTTGTACGAACGACTCACCCTGAGGCAGTGATACTGACTGTGCAGAGTGTGAACTGTTCACAACACTTAACAAGCGGTTTGTGGCTCATTATAGTCTGATTTACTGTGTGCACCCTGTGTGTGTGCTTCTGTCCTTCTCAGAAAGGAGCTTCAAATAAAATGTGTAGGTTCCACTCTTGGTATCTTCACATACGGCACGTGGCTGTTCTCAGCATAAACAGAGTACCTGGTACTTCATGGTGATGCCTTAATTCTCCTTAGCAATCATGAGGGATGGATGTAGGCACACAGCATCATGGTAAGGGGTTAAAATGAGTTACAGATGGAAACATTTGACACAGGCAGTAACAGGAGAGGGAGCCAGGCTTCACAACTGATGGAGGCAGTGAGCAGCAGGCTTATGTTGCTGGAGGGGGTCCCATCAGAGAGATGAGAAAGTTTTAGATATATGTACTTGATCATTTCGGTGATGGAGGGAGCAAGGCAAAAAGTATGTGTGTGTGTGTGTATGCTTATTTGTGTGTGTGTGTGTGTGTGAGAGAGAGAGAGAGAGAGAGAGAGAGAGAGAGAGAGAGAGAGAGAGAGAGAGAGAGATTGAGATTTCACTGGTTTTAAAGGAAGGGATCACTTCTTTCTTTTTTCCCCACTTGGTTTCTTGTACACAGAGGGTTTTCTGCTCTGGACCCCTTTCCGAAAGCCATCTTCCTTGCAATATTCACATGGTAGCTACGATTTTTCCTTCTTCTAATGCATTTGTTTTGTAGAGAGTGGCAGAAGAGTTATTTGAATGTCATAGAGGCAAGCTTTTTCTGATTATATTTTTAACCGTATTTTGTTGGTTCATGCAGTCAGGCTTCTAGGCCATCTTCCTCAAAAGACACCTCATTTTCATTTTCAATCAATTTCTCTCCACGATTTTTCACGTAGCTTCCTTCACTCTACTAATTGCACTTTAGAGCTAGCAATCATGAGGGATGAGCAACCCCATCATGAGCAACCCCATCCCTGGGCTTGCTGTGCTAACATGTTTAAACATGATTAGTCTTTATTAATGTAAGAGAGACAAAGCTTTAAGAATCACACACCTCTTAATTTGCTATAGTTCCAAAGGGGAACCTCAACCCTGGAAACTGAAAATGAATGGGCTCCTTGAGATGCAGATATACCGGGCATTCTCCTGCTAAGTGGAAAATTTTGCTTTATAGTTGCAGACAGGATTTTCTTTAATTGCATTCCAGTTCAAATGCCTGCTCTATCAAATGCCATGAAATATCCAAATAATCAAAGAACATTTCCTGGTCACAGATGATGATTAATGTACTTTCAGCAATGTTCATTACACATTTAGTTCAGAAAATGAAGGGATTTTTACATCATTATGGTGGTATTTTATCCCCATTGTAATCTTGAGAATAATACTCTCCCAATGTGGTATTCAGTTATTCCATTATTCAACGGATATGTGCCAAAAACTGTGGTAGGCACTCAAGAAAGGTTGAAGTCATATGAGACTATCCATTAGGGAGTTAGAGTTAGGGTGAGTACTTCATCGGTTTAGTACCGTCATGGAAATTCTAAGATTTCACAGTAATAATACTCATCTATATACTTACATATATATAATATATATACCTACAGATATCTGATACTTGATATATGCTGCTTATTTGAGAAAGATTTGATTTGGGTTACACATATACAATAAAACATTAAAATAAGGCTAAAATATTAAGGGCCATATAAAGGAGTGGAGGAGATTATTGGATCTGAAATCTAAGCTAAGGATAGTTTCTACAATTGCACTCTAAATTCATTTCCTGTGTGGGTCACAAAGGCCAATAAAGAAATTCCATGAATCACATAGTATTCATTTTCTAATAAAAGGATTTATGAGTATACTAGAAGAAAATGTTCCCGGAAATAAACTAACAGGAATCTAATCCTGGGCTGCTTTAATAATTGAAAATATCTTTAATAGTGGCCTTGTAGAGAAGGTGACGAAAATGTATTCATATGGTCATTTCTTATAGTGAACCTTGGTAAAAATTAAGAGAATAATACTATATAGCAATTATAAAAATGTGTTTCTACAGGGAATAAAATGACATACTGTGTTTCCCCGAAAAGAAGACCTAGCTGGACCATCAGCTCTATTGCGTCTTTTGGAGCAAAAATTAATGTAAGACCCAGTCTTATTTTAATACAATACAAGACCGGGTATAATATAATTAATATAATATAATATAATATAATATAATATAATATAATACCTGGCCTTATATAGTATAAGACCATAAGACCGGGTCTTATATTAGTTTTTGCTCCAAAAGACGCATTAGAGCTGATGGTCTGGCTAGGTCTTATTTTCGGGGAAACTGGTAGTCATCAGTCCTCTGGAACCTGGTGTTTTGTTGCAGCTGGAGGCAGCTGGGTGTGCTGCCCATGTTTTATGGCTGGGTATGCATCTGAAAAACGTAATTTTTCAGATGACTTGATTGAGCGAGCTCAGGCCCAGGCACCTGCTGACAATGTTGACATGAATGGCACACTCCAGAGGCCCACTAACACTGTGGGCTGTTCCCAAGTAGTGGGTGGGTCCTTCACCTTTCTAACATCCACCCTGACCACTGCCTTGGCAGGTTATCAGCAGCTGTTGAGCCCCACTTCTTCTCACCAGCAATGTTCCTAGGCTCTTACCTGCTGCTGGGGCTCACATTGGGGCATCATAGGTGACTTATGGCCTAAATAAGTGGAGAATTTGGAAGTATTTCAAAATGTGAACAATCAGGATGGTTATTCCAGTATACATCCCACGTCCCCTGATGAGAATGTCATCTCCCCTCCCATTGAGCTCACTTAGTACTGCACAGTTTCCCTTCTAATGGACATTTTTCATATACATTTCTTATCTTCGTTACACACTGTAGTGTCCATGAGGGTTGCGTTCATGTCTGGTTTGATTTCTGTGCCTCACAGCACTTAGCGGAGTCCTTCATACCCACAAAAATATCTGTGAGATATTTAGCTAAGTCCTTTGGGTCTATAAACATGGGTAGAAAGAGGTAAGGCATCTTGTGATATTTTTAATCTCTGTTGATTTTAGCTAGATTGAAGACTTTGAGTAGTTTATTATTTCTCATATGGAGTGATTCTTTTTTACATCTAATTAAAAAGTTATAAAGATGTGATTCTTGAAGGCAGAAACCTTGGAAAAACAGATAAAAACCAGACCTTAGTCCTTGAAGCATTTTTTGAGATTGCGTGCCAGCAGGAAACTCATGTTTACTCAGGAGGTCACTTTAAGAAGCTTGAAGGCTTCTCTCTTCTAACTTGATTATAAATAAGGTCACTACATAATTTGTTGTCCAAATTGGGATTCTTGAGGGTGAAAAAGGGCACTTTTAATAGTTATGTCAGGACTGCAGGCTTTAGCCAAGACTGACCTTGGGCAAATGGGGATGTATGGTCACCTAGCTATAAATATAAATATATTTTTATTTTATGAATCATTGGTTGCCAGTGTGACAATCTGCCTTCATTTCCTTCAGTGGCCATGAAATAGGCAAGAAATGACACCTGTAGGGCATTTTACATTTGCCCAAATTGCTTTTTTTCGTGTATGCAACAGATTGGGATCTTTCCTGTACTCTTCATCCCACCCCAAAGCACAATCTTAATTCGTAGGCATAAAATAGAATGAAAGAAAATGGCATTCTTTTTTTATGCTGGAATACAGAAGATTAAAAACTGACACACAGTACTGTCAAGCCAAGTAGCTGGTGACATTCTTAGAGAAGAAAATTACTTCACAGTAGACGACACTTTTAATTGTAAGCTTCAAAATTTGGTGGGATTCTGATGGAGAGGAGGGGATCAATTTCAGTGGAACACTCATTCATTGGGAGAGATATTTGACCTTGGCTTAGAGGAATGGGGGATAGGCAGAATAGCTCATATGAAATAAAATTGAAGCCTAAACATGTGGGGGTACAATTCTGGCTAAGTGATCAGTCATTTGCTTGCAGTATGAAGTGTCTGGATTTATCACAGTAATATTCTTGTTTGTTTCTGTGAACATGCGGGTCTCATTATTGCTATGCTGATGGCCTTGTCATCACTGCTGGTGATCAGAATTCTCTCTGTTGGCCTTATGTAACTCAGTAACCTTCAATTATTGAGGATGGAACATGGCATTAAGTGCTGAGGGTAAAGCCAGTGTCCATAGTGAGATCTTTTCTCCCCTAATAAGGGAGCAAAAGTTTGTCAGAAATGATCAGCAGATTTTCTTGGACTATTAAAAGGAGTGGAAATAAAGGGACCCTCCCTGACTTTATAAATTACACAAGAGTATCCAATCTGCTCATCTTCACCTTGTAATGTGGAATGGATAAAATCTCTTGTGCATAAACTGCCTTTCCTGAATCTACCACAATTAATCCAGAAGAGAAGTGGGAATGGGTAGCAGGTTTTTTTTTTCTTCACATTTTGTTGTTAATTAAAAAAACAATTATCAAGGATTTCTAATTACTTTATAAGTGCTGTTGGCCTGTACCTGCTCCTCAGCAAATTAGTAAGATAATGCTGGAAACATCTTATTAAACAGAATTACTCTTTCTCCTCTCTCTCCTCCTCACACATCTATTTAATTGTCCTCTTCTTATGCAACACCTCTGTGAAACATTTATATCTATTAAGTTATCTCACAGTTATTAGCACTGTGCATTGGTTTCTAAATGTTTTTTTTTTTTTTTTTTTTTACCTAGGACCTAATAAATTGACAGGCTACTCTAAGGGTGAGTAGTAATCGACACCAACTCTTCAGAAGATCTTTAAATATATTTCCTTAAAACAAGTGAATGTTCTGGAAATAATAAAATCTCTCTGCTATAGGGTATAGAGAGTCAGCAAAAAGATAGAACCTAAAAGAAAATAGAGCCCAGAGGTCCACAGAGTGTCCCTGAGGTAGAACGGGAATATCTGTAGTCAGGGGCTGGCAAGTGGAAGACTAGAACCGAAATGGGAGGCACTGGATCGTGCTGACAAAAGTCGCACTCGAATGGGAGGGCTGACTGTGTTCTAGGCCACAGATTCATGTGAAATATGCTGCTCCACAG